>NC_046170.1:7306521-7634021 GCF_011064425.1 Rattus rattus | reverse complement strand
CAGCACCTTCCACGGGACTCAGTCATTGGTTCCCTTATAGATTTACAAGTGCCCTTCACTTGCACTGTTCCTGTGCCAATAACGTTCATTTTCTGAAATGTGTGTTAACCCAAGTTCTCCTTGGGGCACAACTGTTGAGTATATTTCTCCTCTGACAGGCCATACAGTCCAAAGTTAGGAGAGAATACTGGGTCAGAAATATCATAATGATGTGTAAAACCATGACAGATAAGAAACCATAAGTATTTTGGATTTCATCTAGTAAGACAAATGTTATGATTCTCAAGAGTCAAAAAAGTTAAGAGATAACCAAAAGAGATGGGAAGAAGTGTTATCACAACACATCATTGAGAGGAAACTTGGACTGCAACATTTAATGTTGACACATACAGTTAAATAATAGAAAATGTAAACAACTCAATGCAAAAAAATAGACTAATTATTTTAATAGTCTTTGTCAAAGAAAAATTTTGATTGGACATTACACACATAAAGGTATACTCAGTTTATTAATTATAAAAATGAGCTTAAGGTACCATGAGACACCAAGGTGCATAAGGAAATATTTAGGTATGATGAAGGTATGGAGGGCAGGTGTCTCACACAGTGGTGTAGAAAAATAGTACAATTTAAAACATGCATCTCTGTTTATATAAACATTGCCAGTGAGAACTCATATCGCCATTACTTATGGCATCTGTGAAGCCAAACCCAGTGTAAGTCACTGATAAGTTGAACAATAAAATGTATTCAATCCATAAAACAGTATAACTTTCCTATCAAAATGATACTCACTGATATGTGTCACATAGTGCGTCATCATGGATGATGACAAGTAAAAAAAAAAAGACAGATTAAAAATATCTATATATCATATAATTTGATTCATCAGAAATGCCAAGAAAAAATTAATGAATCAGAAATAAAATTATGTTTGCCCAGAGGCTAGGTAAAAGGAGAATGAGTAATGTCTGTTAATGTGTCATTTTTATGGTTTTTGAAAATGGAGTGAAAAAAATCTAAGATTAGGTTTTCTCTTCTCTCTCTTTTTCTCTCTGTCTTTCGCTCTTTGTATGTGTAGTGAGTGTGTAAGCTTACTAAAATATATTACACTTGCACTATTCTTTAAGAATATGAAATTTTCACATATTAATTTTATTAATCTAAACATGTCATTAAAACATCTATTTGTACATTTATTTGTGTAATTATTTGATTGATGTTTGTCTTCACTATTTCTCTAGATATCACAAGGATAGAATGTCCAGTCCTCAATGCCAAATATTACCCCTAAATGGATTTACACATAATACCTGGCACTTGATAGGCATTCTAGAAATATTAAGTTAGCAAAATAGTTAAATGCATGTCGAACTGATATCATCTAAAGCAACATTAGTATATGTTAACCTCGATATCTCTTAACTAAAGATGAATATTTTGGCTGACTTTCAGAGCAGAGATTACATTCCCATTGTACATTTTTTTGTAATTATATCAACTCTTATTTCCTAATCCCTAGAATAGGAAGAATCCCCTAAATTACATTAGCGATGTGGTAGTTTGAATAGTCTTGGCCTGGAAGTGACACTATTGAGAATCGTGGTCTCATTGGAGTAAGTGTGGCCTTGTCTGAGGAAATGTGCCACTGTTGAGGGGACTGGGATCTTTGAGTCCCACCTCCTACCTTGGAGTAGGAAACACTTCCAAATATAATTCAGAACTCTATATATCAGTAGAGCATTTACTTTATAAATAAAAATTTGAAATGTAACAACGGACATTTTATACTGATTTTTTTATTATTTTATTTATTTACATTTCAAATGATATTCCCCTTTCCAATTTGCCCTCCCCAAACTCCCAATCAATCCCCCTCTCCCCCAGATATTATGAGAGAACTCTCCCACCCACTCTCCCCTATGTTAGGGCATCGGGTCTCCACAGGACCAAGGGCCTCCCCTCCCGTTGAGGCCAGATAAGGCCATCCTCTGCTACATAAGCATCTGGAGGTGTGGGGCCCTCCATGTGTACTCTTTGGTTGGTGATTTAGTGTCTGGAAACTCTGAGGGGGCATCTGTTTGGTTGATGCTGTTGCTCTTTCTCATGGGGGGCTGCAAACCCCTTCAGCTCCTTCAGTCCTTTTTTCTTACTCCGCCACTGAGGTCCCCCGTGCTCAGTCGGATGGTTGGCTGTAAGCATCTGTATCTGTATTGGTCTGGCTCTGGCAGAGCCTGTCAGGGGACAGCCATTCCAGGCTCCTGTCAACAAGCACTTCTAGGCATCCACAATAGTGTCTGGGTCTCCAGATGCGATGGATCCTTAGGTGGGGCATTACTGACCTTTTCTTCAGTCCCTGCTCCACTCGTTGTCCCTGTATTTTCTTTGACTGAGAAATTTTGGGCTAATATTTTCGATGTGGGTTGGTGGCCCATCCCTCAACCGGGGGATGGGACTAACCTCTGGATATGGTCTCTACAGGGTCTCTCTCCCCTATGTTGTTTATTTCACCTAAAGGCATCTCATTTGGGTTCTGGGAGCCTCTGGCTTTCCTGGCATCTGGGACTTTCTAGTGGCTTCCCCAGTTCCCATTCCCTGCTGCCACACACCTTCATTCAATTTCTTCACCCTCTGTATTTCTCCCTGGTCTCCTCCCACACCTGATCCCACACCTGATCCCACACCTGATCATATAAACTAAAATTAAAACATGTAAAGGTGTCAAAGTTATACAAAAAATATTCTACAATATATGACCTATGTATTTTGCTTTAAATAATTCAATATACTTTTAATAAGTGAGAAAATTCTACCAACTCTATAGACAAAAAATATTATTTAGATAATTAAATTAATAATGAAATTCGAAGAGTATAGATGGAGGTCCATTATGTGTTCTCTCTCTCTCTCTCTCTCTCTCTCTCTCTCTCTCTCTCTCTCTCTCTCTCTCTCTCTCATTGAAAATAGGTTGTTCTCTTATACAGTACATCCCTACCAATATTTTCCTTCCTTCCACTCCTCTCAGCTCCTCAGCATCTCCCTTCCTGAATCTACCCCCCTTCTGTTTCCCTTGAGAAAAGAGCAGGCCTCCATGAGATAACAACCAAGAGAGAGCAAATAAAATAAGACAAAAGTGCTCATATCTAGGCTGGACAAGACAACCGCACAAGACGAAAAGAGTCCCAGAAGCAGGCAGAAGAATAGGCAATTTTTTAATGGGAGTTTTAAAAATAATTGATACGTCTTCCTTTTTCTTAACAATCTACAGATGTGAACAGGGTATTCAGAGTCTACGTCTTGGTTAGGTATTTAGAAGTTGGTTTGGTCATTACTGTTGAGATAGGAAGAATAATACCCCACATATCTAGTGCATCTAAAAATTGTTATTCAGGCGATATACTAACGCAGCCCCCCCCAAAAAAAACCAGTGAAACATTAAGTATAGAAATCCATTTTCCAAAATTCTGAAAGAGAAGCTTCATATCAAAAAGGATCAAAAATAAACATTCAGATTAAACCCTGAGTACAAATATGAGTCACAAGTTATGTCCCTGCATGGTCATGGAAAACATTAAGAAATTCTGTAACATCACCCACCAGATCATGCATAAGTTATTCTCTGAACACCTTCTCCACATTACCTCCCGCTGTTCTTTCCTGAGGCTTTCCAAAGCTACAAACTTTCTCTTTGTTCCTGAAATAGGTAAAGCCTGTTCATGCCTCCAGGCTAGCGTCTGGATGTGCTACCTTCCAAGGTTGGTTCCCACTTGCCATTTCCATTTCACCTTGACTACCGCCTCACCCAAGCCTGGCACATTACTATTCTCATCTATTATCGTTCCACTGACTGTGTTTGGATTTCACCTGAAGTCATTTGTTGTTTCAGGTCACTTAGTTATTTCTGTCTCAGCAACTGGATGGAATTAAGCAAAGGGATGTTTCCTTAAATTCTCTACCACTGTTATTCTTGTTTCAAAAATAGAACTCAGCCCAAGGCACCTTCTCTACAAGTGTTTTTTAAACACTGGATTATTCCACAAAGGAGACAATTCTGACTGATCAACAATGCAAGAGCTGGAGACTGGAATGACTCAATGGGTAAAGTCAACACCCATGAGCCTGCTGACTTGAATGCACTTCATGGAACTCGCATGGTGGAAGGAGGGAACAGGCTCCTGGAAGCGGTCCTCTGACCTTCAAATGCACACCATGTTATGAATGCACTTATACACATGCGTACATGCATACAGAACAAACAATAAGTATATTGGTTCAGGATGGAGCCAAATTCTATAGATATCACATCTAATTTGGTTCTCAACAATATAGCCATAGGCTCTTCCATTTTCTCATTTCCAACATGCTAACAAAGACACTCTTCTTCATACATTCGTGTGTATAAAGTATCCAAAATCACACCAGAAACATGTTATAAAGCATATATCTAAAGCATATATGAAACAACCTCAACTCCAGGCACATGCTAGCTAGTTCTCCTTTATGCTGATATTTACCTGTGTTAGTGTGTATGCAGACCCCTACATTAATTGTGGGTATACATGATATTTTCTTCAAGATGGCTCTAGGGGGTGCTTCAACAATAATTCTCTTTCGCCTGGAAATAAAGTGTCTTATAATCCTTGTGTGAAATTTGATTGCTTGTACATCTGATCATGTGTACCTATTTTATTTGGTTTATAAATGAACAGTTACAATTTTAGTGACCATGACATTTCAGATAATACATTAGCCAGAACCTTATATCATCAGTGAGAAGTCTGATAGCTTTAAAGTTTCAGAGAAAGGGCCTTTAGTTTATAAATTATTTCCCAGTTCCCAACCCCTGAGAATAAACATACTCTCTGGATCCAGGACCAACATTGGTGATTCTCAAGTCCGCAGCCAGCCCTGTTCATGTTTATGATGTTTGCTTGTTTCAGAGTCAGCTCCTTTCCTCTGACTTCACTTGCACAAATTCCCATCTAAGGGGTTTAGATAAGCAGAGAATACAAAGGAACAATTTGTAAACACATGTTTCTTTAGCTCTGAACACAATGTGGGAGGAACAAAAGGGAGTCACAACTCCCTGATCTAATCTTTCCAATTGGAAAGCAGTCATGACTATTTTGAAAGATTTTATTTTGTGAAATGACAAAAGAGGCCAATCCAACTAAGGTTTAGGGTACTATGAACTAACTGCATTATCACTTTCCTTACAGAATAATGTCTAAAGTGATATAAATGAAATGAGCTCATATTTTAAGACATTTCCTTTAAAGACACAGACGCAAGCAGTATAGGGAAGTGAGTATAGGAAAAAATGGTCTGAACAAGAAGATGACATTGGTGGTATCGGCTGCTGCTGCTGCTGCTGCTGCTGCTGCTGCTGCTGCTGGTGTGTGTGTGTGTGTGTGTGTGTGTGTGTGTGTGTGTGTGTGTGCACGCACACCAGCATGTATGGGCATTTGCTCTTATATGTTATTATTTTGTCACAGATTCCTGTATATTTGGACATTCTTAGCAGCACACTGTTTCCCTGTTGCAGAGATTAAAAATTAGCATAAAATTGTTCCTGAAAGGAAATGTGATTTAGAAAGAGATGTTTACAAAATATTAAGGGCAATGGTCTGTCTTCACCTCTCCACATTACAAGAAGGTAACCTATTGGCAAATGAAGCCCCTCCCAGGACCTCAATTATCAGTTAGGTCTCTGAAACGTGGATCTGGAAGTGAACGTGTTGACTTTGAAATCTTGCCAGAATAACCTGCTAGAGGAAGAAAGCATTTTCTATACAAAATTTAGTGCTATCATCAGGCAATTTAATTCTTTTGGGAACTCAGAGACCTCATTTCCAAACACTGGATTTGGACAAGAATTTCTAAGTCTTTCGGGTCCAGCAGCCTATGACCATTAAAACCTGTTTCCCAACCTGCTCTGTTTACTCAACATATTTTCTCCATCTTGTTAATTCTCTGCAATTCTAATGCGTGAAAATGCATTAGTAATTTTAAATGCTTGAAAACATATATATTCAGTTGGACAAGATGATATTACAGAAAAGAGAATAAAATATATCGAAAGAAATAGCAGAGGACTGCTTAATTCTCTGAGTTTTACATGAGTTGTTTTCTTCTAGGACAGCATTATAAATCTACTGCATGGTAAGAGTATATAATTTACTTTCGCAGCTATTTTCTGAGTGCAGAGAAATAAATTAGCATAGAGTCATAGAGGAGGAATGAGGGGAGTGATGAACAACAGAAGACATAGTGTTGTCTTGAGAACTAATTAAGTTAACTTTCCTCCTGAAGGATGCAGAGCGGAGGTCCTAGCAACAGCTCTTCGTCTATCTAAGCAATAGTTCTAATGCCTTCTGAGCTACGAGTCACCAACGCAGAAACTAGCAGATCTTTCTTGCAGTGACTTCAGAAACTAAGACAGGCAAAATGCCATTTTCTAAACCAGGCAGGTCACCTCTCAAACGCTTACTAGGCCTCTGATAATAGCATCAAAACTCCCCCCAATCCCCACCCCCCCCAAAGAAACAGAGGAGGGAAAAGGAACATGGTTTAGTGGTGGAACATTGGCCTACAATGTTGAAGTCCTGAGTTGAGTACTGAACGCATCAAGAAAAAAAAATACAAGTGGAAATATCTGTCAGTCTTCATATTGACCTTTGTGTCTATCTAGGCTATGAGTAAGGTTATTAACATACTGTAATAAAAATTGACATCATAGAAGAGACCCACTTAATATTGGCTACAGTGTATAAAAGAATGCTCACGCTGGTCATTTTACAATTCTCATTTCAGCCTGAATGGAAAGACAAATGATCGAAGGGTTGGTGGACACCTCCCTAAGCAAGCATTCCCACTTGGTCAATGAATTAGTCATTCTGTCATAAGCTCATTTTCTTTGTTTCTCTTCCTTGCTATGGAGGCAACTTGGGCTGATGTCTCTCTTTTCGTTCTATGCCACCTGAAAAAGGACCAAATGTAGGGAAATAATCCTGAATGATCAAGCAAAACAAAACTCATGATACTGCTCTTTCCTTCGACTGCATTGACTGCATTAATTTGGTAAAGACTGAATGCCTGTATCTCTTGTCCCACCTATTTAAATAATTTTCCTTTAAAATACTAGATCCTCTCTACACATTTGCTGTTTACCCATTTGTGCTTGTAACAATACAACCAGCAAAACCACTCCTGAGCACTTACCCAAACATGTTACACCATCCCACAAGGACACTTGCTTAACTATGTTCTTAGTAGCTTTATTTGTTATAGCCAGAAACTGGAAACAAACCGAATGTCTCTCAGTTAAGAATGGATACAGATTCTGTCACTACTGCCCTGTAATACAGGTGGAGTTTAGGGATGGTGATTCCCCCAGAATTTATTGTTGTGAATGGTTATCATTATCCTGTTTTTTTTTCTTTTTTCTTTTCCCTTTTTGTTGTTGTTATTCCAAATGAATTTGCAAATTGCACCTTTTAACTCTGTGAAGAATTGACTTGGGATTTTGATGGGGAGCACATTGGCACAGAGATAGGCAGGTAGATCAATAGAATGGAATTGAAGACACAGTAATGAAACCACACACCAATGGTCACTTGATCTTTGAGAAAGGAGCTAAAATGATCCAGTGGAAAAAAGACAGAATTTTCATCAAATGGTTCTGGATCATCAGGTGGTCAGCATATAGAAGAATGCCAATCAATCCATTCTTTTTTTTTCCAGTTACTATTTTTCTTTTATTGGATATGTTTTTATTTACATTTCAAATGTTAGTCTCTTTCCTGGTTAACTGGACATAAGCCCTCATCCCATCCCCCTCCCCTTCCTCTATCAGGATGTTCCCCTCCCCACCAATCCCCCCCCCAACATTCTCATACTCTGGAGAGTCCAACCTCCACATAATACCAGGTACACTGGAACTAATAGAAGAGAAACTGGGAAAGAGCTTCAAACACATGGGCACAGGGGAAATTTTCCTGAGTAGAACATGAATGGCTTATGCTCTAAGACCAAGAATAGACAAACGAGACCTCATAAAACTGCAAAGCTTCTGTAAGGCAAAGGACACTGTCACTACGACAAAACAACAACCAATAGACTGGGAAAAGATCTTTAAGAATCCTACATCTGATAGAGGGCTAATAACCAATATATAAAAAGAACTCAAGACATTAGCCTCCAGAGAGCCAAATATCCCTATTAAAAATGGGGTACAGAGCGAAACAAAGAATTCTCAGCTGAGGAATGCCGAATGGCTGAGAAGAACCTTAAGAAATGCTCAACATCCTTAGTCATCTGGGAAATGCAAATCAAAACAACCCTGAGCTTCCACCTCACACCAGTGAGAATGGCTAAGATCAAAAACTCAGGTGACAGCAAATGCTGGTGAGGATGTGGAGAAAGAGGAACACTCCTTCATTGTTGGTGGGACTGAAAACTGGAACAACCACTCTGGAAATCACTTAGAAAATTGGACACAGTATTAACTGAAGACCCAGCTATGCACTGCTGGGCATATTCCCTAAAGTTGCTCGCTCCAACATGTAACCAGGACACATGCTCCACTGTGTTCATGTCAGCCCCATTTATAATAGCCTGAAGCCGGGAAGCATCCAAATGTCCTTCAGCACAGGCATTGATACAGCAAATGTGATAGGTTTCCACAATGGAGTACTACTCAGCTCTTAAAAACAATGACTTCATGTAATTCTTAGGCAAATAGATTGAACTAGAAAATATTACCTTGTGTGAGGTATCCCAATCACAAATGAACTCACATGTATGCACTCATTGATAAGTGGGTATTAACTCAAAAGCTTGGAATACTGAAGATACAATTCACAAAACACATGAAGCCCAAGAAGGAGGAAGACCAAAGTATGGATGCTTCAGACCATCATAGAAGGAGGAACAAAATTATTCACAGGAGGAAATATGGAGACAAAGTATGGAGCAGAGACTCAAGGAAAGGTCATCCAGAGACTGCCTCACTTGGGATATCCATCCCATAAACACACGTGAAACTCAGGCAACATTGCTGATGCCAAGAAGTGCATGCTGACATGAGCCTGATATAGCTGTCTCTTGCTGTATTTGTCTCACAAATACAGAGGCAGATGCTTGCAGCCAACCATTGAACTGACAACTTCGTTACCCAATGGAAGAGTTAGAGAAAGGATAGAAGTAGCTGAATAGGTTTGCAACTCCATAAGAAGAACTATAATCAATAGAGTTCCCAGGGACTAAACCACCATCTTAACACTACACAGGGTACGATCTAAAGCTCTATCTGCATATGTAGCAGAGGATGGCCTTGTTGGGCTTCAATAAGAGGAGAGGCCCTTGGTTCTGTCAAGGCTTGATGCCCCAGGGTAGGGGAATGTCAAGGCTGGGAGGTTGGAGGGAGTGGGTGGGTAGGCTAGGGAGCATCATCTTAGAAGGAGATAGTGGGCTTCCCCCTTTTACATTCCCCTTCCCCTTCTTCTATGAGTATGCCCCCCCTCCCACCTACCCTCTCCCCCCTCAACACCCCCGCCTTCCCCTACACTGGGAAATGAGCCTTCACCGGACCAAAGGCTTCTCTTCCTATTGATGCCACACAATGACATCTTCTGCTACATATGTGGCTAGAGCTATGGGTCCCTCCAGGTGTACTCTTTGGTTGGTGGTTTAGTCCCTGGGAATCTTACTGAAGAGTGGGGAGAAGGATTAAGAGACCCAAAGAGGACAGGGAGTACACAGAATGACCAAGAAAGTCAATGATCCTGGACCCTTGTGGGCTCTCAGAGACTGAATCACCAACAAAAGAGCGAGCACGAGCTGGACCTAGGCCCCCTACACATACTTAACAGGTGGACAGCTTGGTGTTCATGCAGGTCCCTTAACATCTGGAACAGGTGATGTCCTTGAGCCTGCTGCCTGTGTATCCCAGGCCCCTAAACGGACTGCCTTGTCTGGCCTCAGTGGGAAGGAATGTGCCTAGACCCCACCAACCCCTGCAGAAACTTAATGTGGGTTGCCTCAGAGGGTTAACACCGAGAGACTTCTGATACACCATATTTACTTCTACCCCTGTAAACAAGGGAATCGGAACATATGTTTTGCTGAGATGTGAGATATGTGTTTCTGTATACATTTTTTTGTGTTCCTTATATCCCCTCATGCTTTTGTGGATATCCCTGCATTGAATGTTCATTTACTGAATTATTTCTTTAGGCTTTCTTTCGCTTCTCATCAGAAACAATCCTTACTGATACGATTAGGAAAACCAAACTCATTGTCAAGCAAGCTAGAAATCAAAATAAAGATTCAGGGGGTTAAAGGATGGTTCCACAGCTCAGAGCACTAGCTGCTCTTGTATTGGATCTGAGTTCAAATCCCACCAACCAATGGTAGATCATAACTGTCTGCAAAACCAGTCCCAAGAGTTCTGTTGCCATTTTCTGGCCTAAAAGTGGAATATAGTTATGGATGCAATCAAACACTCATTCAAATAAAGAGAAAATTAATATAATAATAATAATAATAATAATAATAAATCAAAACTATTCAATGTATAATGGCAATGTTGAAGCAAAACATAACAATGTGTATTCATAAGTATTCTAGTATCAGGAGAATAAATTATCTCTGTGTTTGTGCCTGCTTTTGAGCTGTCTTTAATACATTTGATTTATTTCCTGATTTTACTTCCAAACCTGGATGAGACCCTACACTTGTACAATAGGTTTGTTATCCTATCAAAATACTCTAAGATCTTTAGATAACTTCACATTCATCCACAGTGGTCACATGATTTCTATATTCTTTGTTGTACTCATATTACATTTCGTTTTCATAAATACAGTATTTAATTCTATGCTTTCATTAAAAATATTTAAACAGTGAGACAATAGGATAATAGATAATTACCATGAAACGTACAAATGGAAGAAGTAGAAGAAAAATAAACACAGCTTTTGGGTTTGTGTTTGTTTGTTTGCTTGTTTTTTGTTGTTGTTTTTTTAAGAAATACTCAATTCAACCAGAACAATGAAGTCTCAGGCCACCAGAAAAAGTCTGTTTGCTGTCTGTCTGTGTCTGTACCAAATGCACAGCATTGATTAAGCCAATATTTTGGATAAGTGGAACAGAATGATAGGAGTCTATTGTAAACTTGAATATTTAAAAGTAAAATTATTAAAACTATGAAGGGTTCCTTTAAGAGACTCTGAAAGGGAAGTCTCTATGGTATTCATAAATAAACTTTCCCTTTAAAAAATACAACAAGCGGGGTTGGGGATTTAGCTCAGTGGTAAAGCGCTTGCCTAGGAAGCGCAAGGCCCTGGGTTCGGTCCCCAGCTCCAAAAAAAAAAAAAAAAAAAGAACCAAAAAAAAAAATACAACAAGTACACAAATAAAATAAAAGGAGGAGACAAAGGAAAGATATTCTACTGAGAAGATAGAGCATGTAGAAGATATTAGCACATAGGTGATCATCATATTTGGATCAAAAGCGTCAGTTCACCTGAAAGACAAAACTGCCTCAAATGTGGTACTTTATAACTCAGCCAGTCTGTTACCTGAGAGCTATAAACCAAAAGTGTCTCATAGGAACAACTAAATAAGTTAACTCATAACAAAAGAGTGTGATGTAATATTTTTAACCTAGAAAAGATAATCCATTCTTGTTGGTGTCAAGGAGAAAAGGCTTATCTCATTACTACTCGAGTTGCTCAAGGATACAACGCACATATTGCCAAGATAGGAGTCCCTACTTAACATGCCGAAAACTTCGTAATACATCAACAGCTATCCCATTGCTCATTATTAAATTTGTCATGGTGATTTATTTGAAGACAGTAAAAACACTATAATATATATACCACACACTTTTCAAGTTTTAGTACTGCCCCTGTGGGAATGATCATAGTTGTCAATACAATGCCTAGTCTTTGAAGAACTCTATCAATTACTTATAAAACAGACCCTTTTTAGGTACAGAGATGAACTGAACTTGCTACTTTGATTTGGGTTTACTGTTTGTGTTCTGCCTAAAACTTCCCCATGCTCATCACAACAGGAACTGAAACTCAGTATACCACCTCCCTGGATTTCAACCCTTCACTCCCAGGGTGTCCTGGCGACCCCTCCTTCTCACTCACTTTAATCCCATAGCTATGAAAATGGCAGTAATATCACTGCTTATTACACAGGGCTACAATCCATCCAAGAGCCTCAAGAACTAAAGTTGTGCTTTGTTCTGAATTTTAAGGCAAAATGCTTTGGTCAGTTCATCACTTCTGAAAAATTATTGTTGAGTAATGATTATAAATTAGTCTAAATTCAATCGCCAGATAAGTCCTTGATTTGCTTTGCTTTGAGTATTAAAGTGTGAATATAAGACTTGGAGGTAAGTTTAACATCATCTGATGTGAAACTAAAGGCACCAATACCACGAGAGAAATGTATGCCTTCACTCACTCTTGACAAAGGGAAGCTCAAGCTAATATGATAGAATCAGCATATCAAAGGTATTAAACTTTAAAGTACGTGTTTATTAGATAAAAAATCATGGCATGCCTTATCTTGCTGAATCTAGTTATTCTTCCTATATTAGTTATGGTTACCTTTCTGCTATGTGTTTGGTTGTGTTATCTACTTATTCATTCTGTTGTTTCCTAAGCTCCCTGCAGTATGGCCATTCTAATGACTCTCTTCCATTCTATATTCTTTCAAATTCACTCCAGATGTTTTACTTGCACTTTCTTCCTCTCCTGCTCTCGCTTCTGCATCAACTTTGTCATGCAGTCTCCAGACACTCATGCTAATATGTAGCTTTAACTTTAGGAAAATATTAGCTACATATATTCATGTGTTCTCAAAATCTATGATGGCGAAAGGCATGAGAAAAAGAAAAGAAAAACCCTCACTTTCCTCCATTATCTTCCCAGTAAATATTACAGGGACAATACCAAAACAAAAACAAAACAACAACAACAAAAAAAAAACCCTAAACAAACAAACAAAAACCCCAGCATCCTCTGAGCTCTCTGCAGGAACTCATTTACTCAGGCAACCACACTTGAGACTTACATCTCTTGACTTGGAGGGAATCAATGGATGCAAGCGAGTGGGTTGTAGAGATGTTGTCACTTCTGTACAAACATAAACAATGATAATATTCTAGCCTCTGTCTTCTACCCAGTCTTCTCATTTTCCAGCTTTGACAATGAATATCCTTAAATGGTAATAACAAGAAAGGTACATAAGGTTTTTCTATTGAGCATGAGATTTTCTTAATAACTTTCACTGGTGATATCAGATATATACATGTATATACACGTACATAAATGCATGAAACAATAATTTATGGAAAAAGGAGAGTCCATTAATTTAAAAGAGTACAAAGGGGGTTTTATAAAATGGGATGAAATAAAAAAAAAAAAAGGACCAAGGTAGGTTCTATATCCTTGGTCTTCAAGAGAGCACAGGCCAAAAAACCAAACTTCCCTATGAATGCAGACATGTCTCAGAATTTAGCCAGAATTAAATAAAATTAAAATAAATTAAACACTAAATTTTCTTCCTGTGTTTTAATAATCTTTTTAAAGACTCTTATGGAAGAGTAGAAGGAAGGACTGTGATCCCCAAAGGGGCTAGAACTCCATAGGAAGACAAACAGAGCCAACTAACGTGGACCCTTGGGGCTCTTAGAATCATGAAACATCAAGCAAAGAGCATACAAAATCTGGACATAGGCTTCCCTTCACATATGTAGCAGATGTCTAGCTTGGCTTTCATGAGGGTCCAGAACAACAGGAGTCAGGGCTATCCCAAAAGTTATTGCCTCTATTTGCGTTATGTTCTACTAGCTGGGTTGCCCTGTCTGGCCTCAGTGGGAGAAGTGCCAGGGTCAGGGAGAATACCCAAGGATCGCCCACCTACTCAGAGGAGAAGGAAATAGAGGCAGGCAAAGGATTATGAGTGGAGGTGACCAGGAGGCAGGCAGTGAGTGGAAGGTAAAGTGAATATAATTTTAAAAGTAAAAGTAAATTATATAAAAAAATAAAGTTGGAGTAGACATGTCAAAACTAAAATTAGTTTTACAGTCATATTTTTTCTTAGTTGTTAGCATTCAACTTCTTTCCAAAATTTGCTATATTTTTCTCCATCTTGTGTGAGAAAATTTTTTCCTTCTTCACATTTCTTTTGAATCAGAAAATATTGTCTTTCATCTTGATCGTGTTTACAGCACATGCTAAACACTGCTTTTAACCACTAACCAGGACACACACTCTCAAGTCAGTTACAGTTGCCATTCGTATGTGAACTTCATTGCTGAAGAACTTCATCCTGGTATCGTTTTAAACCTCCTTCCCAATGAGACATGATGGAGTCAGGAGGTCGTCTCTTGGAGCCAAGCATCTGTTGATGCCATACTTTTGTAGTTCTAGAACTATAAACTATAAAACTTCTTCTTTTTACCAGCTTGTAGGAGTTTGCCACAGGAACAGAAAAAATTAATTGGCGTTATCCATCACCTAAAGTGAATCATTGTTCGTGAATGTATAAAGGTAAACACTACTAAAGGGAGACACTAGAAGTTGATTACAGCAGGAATGTAAAGGAATGGGTGAGACTTGATATTTATTAATCTTCTACTACAGACCCAGTCTCCTGGTGCCTTCCGTACCACCTTATGGCTAGGTTCTGCTTCTGCCTTTGGGGTATTCAGGCACCAAGCTTGTCTGGGTCTTGGGTTTGCAGAAATTTGCTGGCCTTGAGCGAAGGGTATTGGAGATGTCTCGACCTCAATCTGGTTTCAGACCCATTCCTGTGGTAGCCTGGCTCACTTGCCCCACACCAACTCTCTAATGAACCCCTATCCTATGCCTCAAACAGAGTCAGGTTAGAAACATTTAAAATTAGTTCAAAGGTGCAGCCGATGTCTTGACATCACAATGTATCCTGATAAGGGCAGTAAAGACTAACTACTGTTCCTAGAGAAGGAATGGCAACAAGTGTCCATAAGGAACAGAACCTGAGATTAGTTCTGTTGTCTTGAATCATCCTGTAGGTCAGCAGAGGCTGGCATCAGGGATAAAATAGATTTTTCAATAAAAAAGAAAGAAAGAAAACTCAAGTATTATTGTGGGCTCATAATGTCTTGAACCAGGCTCCCACTTGCTAACATGAAAGGAAATAAGACTGGATTTGATGACAACTGATAAATACATGATCCATTTCTGCCACTTCATGATTGTGTAGCTTTGAACAAATCAAATTGTCTCTCAGTCTTTGAGTATTCTGGCTGCAAATTCTAACCAACTAATATCTGGCCTGGCAGATCCTCAGTTAGGATAATATAGGCCAAAAAAAAAAAAAAACCAACAATAACCAAAAACAAAAACAAACTAACAACAACGAAACAGTAAGACACAGGACACCACCCAGTGCAATGTAAACCATTCTGTGTCTGTCATTGCTACATGAATTAGTGTAGAGAATCTGCCCTAAGGACACAGTGGACTGGTATTGAGTGTAGTGTAAAGGTGGGTGTCTTAGCAGATATCTGGTGTTGGTCAGATAGCTTTTCAAAGCCGTCTGTATTTCCATGCCAGGATTTGTTTGTTTTACTTCAAACATCTGATTAGCAGTCCCCGGATAAGATATTAGGAGATCTGAACTGCTGGAGTTTACTAGCCTTAGAGTGGGATAAGGGTTGTCTAAGAGGTATATCCATTGACACCGGACTCAAGGACTCTGCATTCTGATTAGTTGTGGTTCTCTCCAGCGGTCTTCATCTGTTGCAGACTAGTTTCTCTGAGTAAAGACGGGACATAAGGACAAATACTCAGAATGCAGCTAGGGACTGTGCTTACTAACTGAAGCTGTGGTTGTCGGTTGTCCTTTAAGATCCATGCCCATACCAGCTCTGCATATTTGGCTAGGTTGCCACTGCCCTGCTTGATATTCCTCCTGTTGAGGAAATCTTAAGCAGCCTCAAACCTATACAGAGAACTGCAGGAAACCAAGGATAGAATAGAAGAATAGAAGAAATAGTCTTTCTTAGGAAAGAGCACACCAATTGCTATAAAATACACTTGATTATCCAATACCAAATGGTCAGCTTGGGAAAATATACAAACAGGTCACATAATACAGACTGAGCAGGTTGTTCCTGTCTGTAACTCCAGGTACATTGGCTCTGATGGCCTCTTCTGGCCGCTGTGTGCACCTGCATCACTTACACACACACACACACACACACACACACACACACACACACACACACACACACACACACACACACATTTAATAAAAATAAAATTTAAAAAAATGTTGATTTCTAGTTTTTCTAAAAGCTAGCTTAAGCCTTACGTGATATTTACTACAACAGACAGCCAGGCATTTTAAAAAGGGATATCTTGTTTTGGTTTTTTGTTTGTTTGTTTGTTTTTTTAAATAGAGACGTCACTTTTTTATTAAAAGTAGAGATGTTGAGGATATAAGAGTGTAGGTGACGGCAAAACCTTATAGACATCTGGCTCGTGCGCAAGGGTGGTTCTCTAGGACTCCTCAGTCTTCTGGAAAAGAGGCACCTCTAGCATTTATAGTGTCTGCTCTCTCCTATATTGCTCTCGTCTTACCTTAAACCAATTCTCAACTCTAGCTTCACTCACATCCGTCTTTCTAGGTGTTTTCTTTCTTTTGCACTGATGAAGTGATTCTGCTGGAAAGTTCGTTCCATCTCCTGCAGCTGCCACCGCGTGAACTTTTAGTGGAAGCTATGCTGGTGTACCAGCAGGGACACAAGCTACCCGCCAGATATGCGCGCTAGAACAGGCTGTATACCAGATATCAGCACCGGAAAAGGCTTGCATATTCTCAATGACCTCCATGTCCTTGGAGACTGGCTTCTCTGGCTGCTTCTCATTGTCCTGGCCACTGTCACTGGTGACATGGTCCTCTTGGTTCCTGATATCCATGATGAGGCCTGCAGAACCAGCAGCGGTCCCACCTTCTCCACTTAATTCTTCTGCTCCTTCCTGGTCTGCAGCTGCTGCTCCAGACCCAGGCTGGCCCTGTCCACTCTCTCCCTCATTTTTAGCCTCTCCATCTGATAAAACCTTCTGTGACTTTGCACCATTCATTTTTTCCTTATCCTGGTCAAGTCCCTCATGAAGTACGAAGTTCATGCTTTGATGCTCCATGTCCTGAATGCAGCCTGCCCCAGCAGATACTGAGTCGGAACTCCTGAGGTTATGAAAGCCGAAAGCTGAAGGCCGAAAGCCGAGCTTCTCAACCAGAAAGAGATTCTCTTGTAGCCCTCGGGGTAGTAGTGCAGGTTAACAATTATCCAATCATGAGTGCGCTATCCTGATTTCCATTTGATCTCCTGCAGCTATGGGTTGAGCCTGAGGTGCAAACCAGACCAGGTTGGTGCTGCAATGAGCAGGATATATTTTCAGGGACCACGTGGTACTTAGGAGTGTACGGATGCACACGTGGCTATCCAAATTGCAGTTGGATAAATGACCTTCTAGGATCAACGGTGCCAAACCACTTGCATTGAAGAAGAAAAGCTCTAGAGACCTTGGCGAGGTGCTCTTAGAATACCTCTTGTTTAGTTGGGGGTGCTTTTTTATGACTTTTATCCCAGCATTCGGGGGAAAGAAGAAAGTGAATTTCTGAGTTCCAGGCCAGTCTGGTTTACATAGTGATTTCCAGGACAGCCAGAACCACAGTGAGACTATGTCCTCTGAAAACAAAGGGTGACTTTGGTCTAGGCCTAGTAGTTTATACTAGGCGCCTGTTACTTGACAAAAGAACAGAAATTAAACTGAAAAGATTATCCATGAGGTCTCTTCCTTCCAGTGTTCCATGTTGTGCCTACAGGAGCTTGGGTGCGGGTTGGGCAGATTGATTAGAACTGTTAAGTATTGTTAGAGCTGTGAGAATTGCCGCAGCTGTGCTAAGATTCCCTGCGTTTCTCTTGAATGGGCCCTCTAATGTTTTCTCTGAATAATAAAAGGGTCAAGAGCAGGAGCCATTCGCCTTCCAGACACTCAGTTAAGCGGCCCCTCTGCTGGCATGTGGTCAAACTGGTCTTTAGGGAGCACATGTTTTCTAACACGTTCTGGCCACTCTGAAACTAGAAACAGCCCCTAGGAGCGAGGCTATCTTCAGGCAGTTCCGTTTCTAGGGTGGGAATATTCTGGGGTCCTGGTGCCAGAAGAGGGGTTCCTCTCCCTCCAAAAGACATACCTCAAAATTTTGGACATATCTCTTTTATTTTTCTTTCACTCTTTTAAAATATATTTTTATTGGATATTTTTTATTTTCATTTCAAATGTTATCCCCTTTCCTGGTTTCCCATCCATAAACGCCCTATCCCCTCCCACTCCCCTTCTTCTATAAAGGTGTTCCCTCACCTAACCACCCACCCCTTCCCCCTGCCCCCAATATTCCCCTACACTGCAGGGGGGTGTCCAGCCTTGGCAGAACCAAGGGCCTCTCCTCCCACTGGTGCCCAACAAGGCCATCCTCTGCTACATATGCAGTTCGAGTCATGGGTCTGTCCATGTGTACTCTTTGGATGGTGGTTTAGTCCCTGGGAGCTCTGGTTGGTTGATATTGTTGTTCTTATGGGGTTGCAAACCCCTACAGATCCTTCAATCCTTTCTCTAACTCCTCCAATGGGGACCCCATTCTCAGTTCAAAAAAGCGATATCTTAAAGTGCAAAAAAAAAAAAAAGACATTATTTGAAGATAGTACAAAAGTGAAATTGTGTATGCACGATGGGTGTAATTTATACCACGACAGTTACATTTTTAAAGTATAAATTTTTATATAACATACATAACATATAATATTGATTTCTATTTCTTTATATAATCTTGGAAAGTAAGTATTTTCACCCTCAGTTAAAGGTTACTAATATCTGAGCAACAAAACAACATGTAGAAATACACAGAATGAGTGAATGATCTAGTTCAGCCTATGTCCAATGCACTCCAAATTGCACGCTCAGTATACAGTGCTACATTCTCCTACATGGAGCACAGGAGTCATTAAAGAACAAAGAAAGGACAACAGCCC
This sequence comes from Rattus rattus, assembly GCF_011064425.1. NCBI lineage: Eukaryota > Metazoa > Chordata > Mammalia > Rodentia > Muridae > Rattus > Rattus rattus. Next base: position 7,614,916 of record NC_046170.1, on the reverse strand, counting down.
TCCAGGGACTTCATTCATTATCAGGTGAAAGAAGATTTCCATTTAAGCTCTATCAGATTGAATGATGCGACCTTATCAGCTTTATATTTATTTTACTTAAGAATAAATGTGTGTAAGACGTCCTACTTTCTCTTCAGACTTAGTGAAAGTAAATCTTTCTACTTTGCTTCATTTGTATTCCATAGCTGGAATCCTGACACACTGTTACGGGTGTTTATGATATGAAATTTTAAAATGTTGCTCGCAGCTTAGTAAAATGAAAGAACTGGGGTCTGATTGGCATCTTTAGCGCGTATCAAAATATCATCAGCTACCTGTCCCAGCTCTGACGCCTATTAAGTAGGTGATCTCCTGTATTGAACTTTATGAGCCTGAGATTTCACTGTGGGTAAAGTAAGGATGGAACATTTCAGATAATGAGAATAAATATGTCCCTTTTTATATAAAATCTACATTGCACTTAACTATTCATTTGTCTGTGCATACTGGGCTTGCGTTTATGGCTTATTGTGACCACTGGAGTTGGTTATGTAAATACTGAGACTCTGTTTCCATTTCTTCAATCCTCCATGAAAGTTTAATTTCTATCTCATGTGCTAACTTTTAAAATAATACTGGGACATTTCTACACTGTTCTCCATAACAGCCACACTACTTTGCATTGTTAAATTTTAAAAGAGAACTTTTAAGTTGTGCTTTAACAAAGATGGACCTGGGGCAGCATTGGCAAATTTGGGAAGGCTTTTCTATTGGGTTCTATTATCTACCAACCTTCCAGCCCTTATTCCACCTCAAACCTTTCCAACCCCTAACACTGGGTAGAGAGGAAGAAGGCTAGAGGGAAAAGGGGACATAATCCTCTTCGGATTATTTCCCGCTGAATAGGGGCGTCAGGTTCCTTGGAGCAAGTCCAATCTCTGTCATCAGGATGTCTCTGATTAGGAATCCAGCAAAATACCAATAGAGCAACAGCAAATGCAACAGCAGGGCCATCATCTCGGGGAGCAGCAGCTGCCACAGGCCATCTCGGGGCTCTCAAATGAGTACCCTCTCAAGAGTCCCCAGAATTCCAAATATAAACTATCTGCAGCTGCAAAAACCGTGCCCCCTCCTAGAGCGCAAGATCCTCATCGTTAGTAGCTGGAGACAGTCTGAAGCAGCCCACATCCCACACCTGGGATTAAAACAAAAGCAAAACATAACTGGGTATTTAAAGAAACCAAAGTTCTCACTCTATTTTCCACTTTTAGTTCAAAGAACGTTTTTCCCTAACAACAAAAACCACATATAATAACAGTTATGAGAGCTATAAGGTACATATTACACTCACAATGGCCAGTCAACATTTATTTATTTAGCAATTTTGGAGTAAGTACTCCACATCTATCCTGCCTTGGTGAATCAACAGTACTATGCCTACATCACTTTCTTATCATAACTTACATTTATCAACCCAAAAAGTATCATTTTAGATACTAAAATATTTTCTTAGTTCCTAAACAATTGAACTTTTATATCTTTACAAACTTACGTGTCATATGTGAATTTTCTTTTTGTATCTGATAACAGGGATATCTGATAACAGTATAACTAGGTAGTCTTCAACCCCATCAGAGACTCAAGAAAAGTAAATATCACTTGAATAAACAGGAAACACAAAGAAAACAACTCCCAAAACTGTAGCAATGTCAGAGACTGCTGGTCTCCCTCACCCAAGATTCCTATGTATCAGTGTGGCATACACTCTTTGACCACCAGTCCCATGAATATCTGTCAAACTTTTCAGTGACACACGAATATTGAAGGACTGCCTTAACTTAACTATGCAAAGCTAATCAATTGACTTTCTAGTGGCCAGATTTTGGACAGCATAGTGCCAACAGTCCAGGTAAAAACAGCAATTTTTTATCCCATGGTTAGATTTGCCACACTTGAAGCAAGCTCTATGTGGAGGATCTTTGGTGCCCATCATTTTCTTTGAAGTAGATTCAGGTGCTGCCAGGAGCTGCTGTGTCTCTCTTCCAGAAAAGGAATTTATTATTAAAACATTTTAAATGCCATATTCTGCAGATCTCTGAAGTATTTGAGGACCATGTGTCTATATCAGGATTTCTAAATGGAAAAAGGTTTGTGTTTTAAGCTTTGAAATTTCTGCTCAATTTTGAAAACATAGATGGGAACCTAAATAAAGCTGAATTCTGTAATTAACTAAATAAGAACACAGCAAAACTATAAGTAAGAAAATTTATAGGTGTCAAGTACTAACTCACATTTATTAATTATCTCAATCAATTTATATTATCACCTTTCAAGGACAAGATCTTTACAAAATATTTTTCTAAACATATACAGGAGGCTATATAAATCTTATTTCTGTAATTAAATAAACTAGTACCTCACATGACTACAAGTATGTATATTTTAGGTGATTAACTATTAACTTGCATTTCTAATTATACAAAGTTTACACTTGTAGCCTTTAAGGACTAGAATTTTATATAAAAATTTTAAATGAGTTGCATATATAATTTTAAACAGACCTGAAACATATATATCTTATGTTGTAACAAAATAACCTTAAATTTCTCTCAATATACAATATTCCGTACCAATGTGAAATATTTGAGACCTGCTGATGCTTTATTTATTTAAAAGAAGATACAATAAGCCATCCTGTTTTCTTTCTCAAGCAGATAGAATAACTTACCCCTTTTTGTCCTTTCATCCCTATATGGCTATGCAGAAACATTATTGATGGGCCAAACACTTTGGAATCAGTAGGATTTTTGTTGTTGCTGTTATTTTGGTTTTGGTTTGTTTGTTTGGTTGTTATTTGTCTTTTGTCTTTTGTTTTTGTGTTTAGGAGCCTGGTAACTCTCAGATGTTCTTGTTGGAAATGGGTCTTACATTTTGCTGCAGAGGTAGGGCCCCAGAGACATGCCCTGATGGCAAGAGATTACCTTGTATATCCCTCTCAACCTGCATGCATTAATTCAATGACATCCCTTACCACAGTGCCTGCAAAACATGGGGCGCCTAGGCATTCCTTCAAAGAACCCATTGCTGCCAGAAACTTCTTGATTGCATCTACAGCAGAAAGTACTGTATTCCTTAGAGTTAATGAATGCACTGGCCATTTTGAGATCTGACTCAGAAAGTACCATGTTTTTCAGTTACTTCATCAGAGATCTGCAACTCTGAAGATGTCAGCCTCACAATTTCTTTGCAAATTACCAAATTCCCCATAATGAAAGCACCAGGTATTTTGATATCTGACAACTCTGGCTGTAGCATGTTCTAATACATTGGCATAATGCTTCTGAGAGACAATATATCAGTTTTTCCATTACCTACAGTTATCCATTAGTGCTACCTACACCTTTAAGAGTCTAGTAACTCTTAAATTCAGTATTCAAATTCTCACATGCCAAGATCTTTGTTAACACCTGTGTGGCATCATGATCTGATACGGCTTTGTTCATAGCTGAAACAAATCTGGGAAAACTCCTCCAGAGCCTTGTGTTATTATAATGATGTGGACCTTTTACAGGGCTCCTCAGCCTTGCCCCAAGTTCTTGAAGTCACCAAGCAACACTGTTCTATAATTACATCATTAGATCAAATTTGTTCTTATGTAAGAACACCTCCCTTCAGAAGCCCTTGGTCCTGCCAAGGTTGGACTCCCAGTACAGGGGAATGTGGAGGGGGCAGTTAGGGGGATGAATGGGGGGGGAACACCAGTATGGAGGAGGGGGAGGGAATAGGGGCTTATAGAAAAAAATAAAAAATAATAAAAAATAAAGACAATGAATGAATAAATAAATAAAACAGAACACTTCCCTTCATCAAGCAATAAATCTTCAACAAAAGTTATTTCCCTTGTTCAGAATTCAAAATTCCTCCCTTGAACACATAAAACTTTGCAACTGCTAACTGTCCTTTAATGTAGCTATTACCAAACTTTTCCAGTTTTGGGGGGGGACTCTATTTTGAATAGCTCAGTTGCCTAATATTTAATATTTGTTTAACATAAAGAGAATGCATTCTGTAGGAAATAATAGCCTCTTTAAAACACCTCTGATCTGGTTTCCACATACACTAAGAGCTGAACTGGTCCAACAGCTCTCTCTGCCCAAATCTTGTGGAAGATAGAGCTGGACTATCAGAATTTTGGGCAATTCTGAGAGCTCAGGAGAGACCACCACTTCTGCTCACATTCCTAGCCCAAGAGGAACATGCCTGGAACCTTCTGGACACAGAAACCGAGAAGCAGTCTGGGAAAAGATCCTTCTAGTTTTTACCTGCACCTGGAGCTGACCCTGTGACACAGCTGTCTGTACACATATCCCTCTGAAAGAGAGCCAGTCTCCAGGACTGCTGACACACAGGCTTACAGGAGGGTCAAGCCATTGTCAGAGACAGCAAGACAAGCTAACAGCAGAGACAGCTAGATGGCAAGAGGCAAGCACAGGAACCTAAGCAACAAAAATGAAGACTACTCATCACCAGAGCCTAGTTCTCCCACCGAAGCAAATACTGGATATCCCAACACACTGGAAAAGCTAGATTTGGATTTAAAAATCATATCTCATGGTGATGATAGAGGACTTTAAGAAAGACATAAATAACTCCCTTAAAGAAATAGAGGACAATACAGGTAAATAAGTAGAAGCCTTTAAAGAGGAAAAACACCCGTGACCTACCATTTTTATTCTAAGCTTATTTGTTTTTATTTATTTATTTATTTATTTATTTATTTTATTATTTATTTTTTACCCTCCAGAATTTATTCCCCTCCCAGTCTACCCTCCAACTGTTCCAAATCCCATACTTCCTCCCCTGATTCCCTGTACCCATGAGGATGTCCCCACCCCACCAACTCCACCAGACCTGTAAAACTTCTTGGGGCCTCCAGTTTCTTGAGGTTTAGATGCATCTTCTCTGACTGAACACAGAGCTGGGAGTCCTCTGCTGTATATGTGTTGGGGGCTTCATCTGAGCTGGTATATGCTTCTTGATTGGTGATCCAGCATTTGAGAGATCTCAGGTGTCCAGGTTAATCGAGACTGCTGGTCCTCCTACAGAATTGCCCTGAGGAGGAAAAGCTCCTCCTCAGCTCCCTCTAGCTTTTCCTTAATTCAACCATAGGGTCAGCAGCTTCTGTTCATTGTTTGGGTGCTCATATCTGCATCTGACTCTTTCAGCTGCTTGTTGGGTCTTTTGGAGGACAGTCATGATAGGTCCCTTTTTGTGAGCACTCCATAGCCTCAGTAATGGTGTCAGGTCTTGGGGCCTCCCCTTGAGCTGGATCCAACTTTGGGCATGGATTTTCTTTTCCTCAGGGTCTTCTCCATTTCCATTCCTGCAGTTCTTTCAGACAGGAAGAATTATGAGTAAGAATTTTGACTGTGGGATAGCAACCCCATGCCTCACTTGATGCCCTGTCTTTCTACTGAAGGTGGGCTCAATAAGTTCCCTCTCCCCACTGTAGGAGATTTCATCTAGGGTCCCCTCCCTTTGACTCTAGAGAGTATCTCACTTCCCAGGTATATTCTGGAGGACCCTCCCAAACTCCTTCCTTCTGAGGTCATTTGTTTCCATTCCATTCTTCCCAGGTCTCTGGTATATTCTGGAGGGTCCTCTCAACCTCCTTTTTTCTGAGGTCATTTGTTTCAATTCATTCTGCTGACCCTCAGGGCTTCTGTCCTTTCCTCCATGCCACATACCAGATCATGTTCCCCTCTTTCCCCACCCCATCTCCTTTCCCTCCCCTATCTCTCCTTCCCTTTCCCCTTGTGGTTACTTTCTTCTTCTTCCCAGGTGGGACTGAGGCATCCTCACTTGGGCCCTTCAGCTTGTTGAGCTTGTTGAGTTCTGTGGACTGTATCTTGGGTATTCTGTACATTTTTTGCTAATATCCATTTATTAGTGAGAACATACTGTGCTTGTCCTTTGGAGTCTGACTATCTCACTCTTTTCTAGTTCCAACCATTTGCCTACAAAGCTTGTTCTTAATAGCTGAGTAATATTCCATTCTGTAGGTAAGTCACATTTTCTGTATCCATTCTTCTGCCATGGGACATCTGGGCTATTTACAGCTTCTGGCTATCACAAATGAGGCCGCTATGGACATCGTGGAACATGTGCCGTTGTGGCATGGTGGGCATCTTTTGGCTATATTCCTGAGTGGTATTGCTGGCTCTTTAGGTAGGTTTATTTACAAGTTTCTGAGGAACCTCCAAATTGATTTCCAGAGTAGTTGTATCAGTTTGAAATCCCAGCAGCAATGGAGGAGTGTTCCACTTTCTCCACTGTCAACGAGGGTACAGAGGGTACCTGGAAGAGAATGGGGAACAAGAGACATGAAGAAGGATGCCAAGACAAGCGTCTGATCAAGGCGAAAATTATTTTTTTCCCAAGGCTGAATTTATACCTTAACAGGGGTAACAGAGGGAGGGGGAAGTGTGAAACATTTACACAGGCCAAGGACACAGTATTCATGTGATCAGGTGATGTCAAGGGGATGTTGGTTTTTCAGAAAAGTTACAGGTCATCACATTGGGTATCTTGATGTCAGATGTATTTCTCAGCAAGGTCAGAACTTTATCATATCATCATTCATCCTGACCACCAGGTTTGTATTAGTGTTCTGCAGCTGGCTGGGGATTTTCCATGAACCCAATCATACTTAACTCTAACCATAATAATAACATCAATAATGGAGGGTTTCAAGGGCATCGCTCCCATCACTCCACATCCTTGCCAACATGTGTTGTCACCTGAGGTTTTGATCTTAGCCATTCTGACTAGTGTGAGGTAGAATCTCAGGGTTGTTTGGATTTGCATTTCTCTGATCACTAAAAACTTTGAATGAACATTTCTTTAGATACTTCACAGCCATTTGAGATTCCTTTGTTCTGAATTCTCACTTTAGTTCTATACCCCATTTGTTGATTAGATTGTTTGATTTTTTTTTTTGTAGTTAGCTACTTGAGTTCTTTATATATTTTGGATATTAGCCCTCTATCAGATGTGGGGTGGGTTAAGATTGTTTTCCCAATGTGTAGGTTGCTGATTTGCATAATTGATTATGTCCTTTGCCTTACCGAAGCTTTCCAGTTTCATGAGGGCCCATTTATCAATTCTTGATCTTAGAGCATGAGCCATTGAAGTCCTGTTTAGGAAATTTCCCCCTGTGCCAATGAGTTCAAGGCTCTTTCCCACTTCCTCTTCTATTAGAATCAGTACCAAAAGTTCCACCAGAACTACTACTAAAGCTGATAAACAACTTCAGCAAAGTGGCTGGGTATAAAATTAACTCAAATAAATCAGTAGCCTTCCTCTACACAAAAGAGAAACAAGCCGAGAAAGAAATTAGGGAAACGACACCCTTCATAATAGACCCAAATAATATAAAGTACCTCGGTGTGACGTTAACCAAGCAAGTAAAAGATCTGTACAATAAGAACTTCAAGACTCTGAAGAAAGAAATTGAAGAAGTCCTCAGAAGATGGAAAAATCTCCCACGCTCATGGATTGGCAGGATTAATATAGTAAAAATGGCCATTTTACCAAAAGCGATCTATAGATTCAATGCAATCCCCATCAAAATACCAATCCAATTCTTCAAAGAGTTAGACAGAACAATTTGCAAATTCATCTGGAATAACAAAAAACCCAGGATAGCTAAAACTATCCTGAACAATAAAAGGACTTCAGGGGAATCACTATCCCTGAACTCAAACAGTATTACAGAGCAATAGTGATAAAAACTGCATGGTATTGGTACAGAGACAGACAGATAGACCAATGGAACAGAATTGAAGACCCAGAAATGAACCCACACACCTATGGTCACTTGATTTTTGACAAAGGAGCCAAAACCATCCAATGGAAAAAAGATAGCATTTTCAGCAAATGGTGCTGGTTCAACTGGAGGTCAACATGTAGAAGAATGCAGATCGATCCATGCTTATCACCCTGTACAAGGCTTAAGTCCAAGTGGATCAAGGACCTCCACATCAACCCAGATACACTCAAACTAATAGAAGAAAAACTAGGGAAGCATCTGGAACACATGGGCACTGGAAAAAATTTCCTGAACAAAACACCAATGGCTTATGCTCTAAGATCAAGAATCGACAAATGGGATCTCATAAAACTGCAAAGCTTCTGTAAGGCAAAGGACACTGAGGTTAGGACAAAACGGCAACCAACAGATTGGGAAAAGATCTTTACCAATCCTACAACAGATAGAGGCCTTATATCCAAAATATACAAAGAACTCAAAAAGTTAGACCGCAGGGAGACAAATAACCCTATTAAAAAATGGGGTTCAGAGCTAAACAAAGAATTCACAGCTGAGGAATGCCGAATGGCTGAGAAACACCTAAAGAAATGTTCAACATCTTTAGTCATCAGGGAAATGCAAATCAAAACAACCCTGAGATTTCACCTCACACCAGTCAGAATGGCTAAGATCAAAAACTCAGGTGACAGCAGATGCTGGCGAGGATGCGGAGAAAGAGGAACACTCCTCCATTGTTGGTGGGATTGCAGACTGGTACAACAATTCTGGAAATCAGTCTGGAGGTTCCTCAGAAAATTGGAATTTGAACTGCCTGAGGATCCAGCTATAACTCTCTTGAGCATATACCCAAAAGATGCCCCAACATATAAAAAAAGACACGTGCTCCACTATGTTCATCGCAGCCTTATTTATAATATCCAGAAGCTGGAAAGAACCCAGATGCCCTTCAACAGAGGAATGGATACAGAAAATGGGGTACATCTACACAATGGAATATTACTCAGCTATCAAAAACAATGCCTTTATGAAATTCGTAGGCAAATGGTCGGAACTGGAAAATATCATCCTGAGTGAGCTAACCCAATCACAGAAAAACACACATGGTATGCACTCATTGATAAGTGGCTATTAGCCCAAATGCTTGAATTACCCTAGATGCCTAGAACAAATGAAACTCAAGACGGATGATCAAAATGTGAAAGCTTCACTCCTTCTTTAAAAGTGGAACAAGAATACCCTTGGCAGGGAATAGAGAGGCAAAGATTAAAACAGACACAGAAGGAACACCCATTCAGAGCCTGCCCCACATGTGGCCCATGCATATACAGCCATCCAATTAGACCAGATGGATGAAGCAAAGAAGTGCAGGCCTACAGGAGCCGGATGTAGATCTCTCCAGAGAGACACAGCCAGAATACAGCAAACAGAGAGGCGTATGCCAGCAGCAAACCACTGAATTGAGAATAGGACCCCCGTTGAAGGAATCAGAGAAAGAACTGGAAGAACTTGAAGGGCCTCGAGACCCCATATGTACAACAATGCCAAGCAACCAGAGCTTCCAGGGACTAAGCCACTACCTAAAGACTATACATGGACTGACCCTGGACTCTGACCTCATAGGTAGCAATGAATATCCTAGTAAGATCACCAGTGGAAGGGGAAGCCCTGGGTCCTGCTAAGACTGAACCCCCAGTGAACTAGATTGTTTGGGGGAGGACTGCAAGGGGGGGAGGATGGGGAGGGGAACAGCCATAAAGTAGGGGAGGGGGGAGGGGGATGTTTGTCCGGAAACCGGGAAAGGGAATAACACTCAAAATGTATATAAGAAATACTCAAGATAATAAAAAAGACATATATTATATTAAAAATGTATTGCAAAAAAAAAGAATCAGTGTATCTGATTTTTATCTTGAAGGCCTTGATCCACTTAACATGAGCTTTGTACATTGTGACAATTATGGGTCTATTTTCATTTTTCTACCTACAGACAGCCAGATAGTCCAGTGCAATCTATTGAAGATACCTTCTTTTTTCCATTGAATATTTTTGGCTTCATTGTCAAAGATCAAGTGTGTGTAAATTTTATTCCTTGGTCTTCGATTCTATTCTGTTGATCAGCCTGTCTGTCTCTGTACCAACACCATGCAGTTTTTATCACTATTGCTCTGTAGTAGAGCTTGAGGTGAGGGGTGGTGATTCCCCAGCTGATCTTTTATTGTTAAGAATTGTTTTTGCTTTTTTGTTTTTTTATTTTTTTTAACTTTCCAGTTGAATTTGAGAATTGCTCTTTTCATGTCTTTGAAGAATTGTGTTGGGATTTTGATGGGGATTGCATTGAATCTGTAAATTGCCTATTTTTTGTTTTACTTGGATATTTTATTTACTTACATTTCAAATGATATCCCCTATCCTTTTTCCCCTCCGGAAACATCCTATCTCTTCCCCTCTCCCCATGCTTCTGTGAGGGTGCTCCCCAACCAACAAACAGCTCTCTGCCCTGGCATTCCCCTACTCTGGGGCATAGAGCCTTCACTGGTTCAAGGACCTCTCTTTCCATTGATGCCAGACAAGGCCATCCTCTGTTACATATTTGGCTGGAGGCATGGGTAGCTCCATGTGTACACTTTGGTTGGTGATTATAGTCCTGGGGTGCTCTGGGGGCTCTCATTTGTTGATATTATTGTTCTTCCTTGCAAACACCTTAAGCTCCTTCAATCTTTTATCTCCTCCCCTGGAGTCCCTGTGCTCTGCCCAGTGATTGGTTACCAGAATCAGCTTCTGTATTTGTCAGGCTCTGGCAGAGTTTCTCAGGAGACAGCTATATTAGGCTCCTGTCAGCAAGCACTTCTTGGCATCCACAATACTGTCTGGGTCTGGTGTCTGTATATGGGATGGATGCACAGGTGGGGCAGTCTCTCTGGATGGCCTTTCCTTCAGTCTCTGCTCTACAGTTGATCTCTGCATTTCTTTTAGACAGGAACAATTCTGGGTTAAAAATTTAGAGATGACAGGGTAGCCCAATCCCCCAACCATAAGTCTTGCCTAACACCTGGATATGGTTACTGTAAGTTCTCCCAGCCCTTTGTTGGGCATTTGGCTAATCTCATCCCAGTTGGGTCCTGGAACACTCTTGCTTTTCTGGCATCTGGGACTCGCTGGTGGCTACCCCCAGTTCCCCAAACCCCATGGCTACACACCTCTGTTCAAATTCCTGACCCTCTGTATATCACATATCATTCCATATCTAATCCTGCCCCCCTTTTCCCTCCCCTTCATTTCTTCCTCCTGAGTCCCTCCCACTCTCTACCTCACTTGAGTATTTTGTTCCTGCTGCTAAGAAGGACTGAAGCAATCATACTTTGATCTTCCTTCTTTTTGAGCATCAAGTGGTGTATGAATTGTATGTTGGGTATTTCCAGCTTTTGAGCTGATATCCACTTATCAGTGAGTACAAACCCTGTGTGTTCTTTTGTGACTGGATTACCTCGCTCAGGATGATATTTTCTAGTTCCATCTATTTGCCTAAGAATTTCATGAAGTCATTATTTTTAATAGCTGAGTAGTACTCCATTATGTACATGTACCACATTTTCTGTATCCATTCTTCTGTTGAAGGACATTTGGGTTCTTTCCAGTTTTTGGCTATTATAAATAAGCCTGCTATGAACATAGTGGAACATGTGTCCTTGTTATATTGTGGTTGTACCAGTCTGCAATCCCACCAACAATGGAGGAGTGTTCCTCTTTCTCCACAACCTCTTTAGCGTCTGCTGTCACATGAATTTTTGATCTTAGTCATTCTGACTGGTGTAAGGTGGAATCTCAGGGTTGTTTTGATTTGCATTTCCCTGATAAATAAGGATGTCAAACACTTCTTTAGGTACTTCTCAGCCTTTCTATATTCCTCAGCTGAGAATTCTTTGTTTAGCATTGTACTCCATTTTTTCAATAGGGTTGTTTGGTTATCAGGAGTCTAACTTCTTGAGTTCTCTGTATATATTGAATATTAGCCCTTTATCAGATGTGGGATTGGTGAAGATCTTTTCCCAATCTGTTGGTTGCTGTTTTGTCCTTATGACACTGCCCTTTGCCTTACAGAAGCTTTGAAATTTTATGAGATCCCATTTATCTATTCTTGATCTTAGAGCATAAGCCATTGGTGTTCTATTCAGGAAATTTCCCCCAGTGTCCATCTGTTTAAGACTCTTCCACTTTTCCTTATATTAGTTTGAGTATATCTGGTTTTATGTGGAGGTCCTTGATCCACTTGGACTTTAACTTTGTACAGGGTGATAGTAATGGATCGATTTGCATTCTCCTTCAGGTGAACAGCACCATGTGTTGAAAATGTCTTTTTCCCCTATATGGCTTTAATTTTTTCCTCATATATCAAATAACCATAAATATGTGTGTTTATTTCTGGGTCATCAATTCTATTCCATTGTTCCATCTGCCTGTCTCTGTACCAATACCATGCAGGTTGTTTTTTTTTTTTTTTTTAAATCAGGATTACTCTGTAATACAGCTTGACGTCAGGAAGGTAATTTCCCACTGAAGTTCTTTTTTGTTGAGGATAGTTTTGACTATTTTTTTGTTATTCCAAATGAACTTGAAAATTTCTCTTTCTAACTCTATAAAGAATTGAGTTGTATTTTCGAGGGGGATTGCATTGATTCAATCTGTAGATTGCCAATGGTAAGATGGCCAATTTTACTATATTAATGCTGCCAATACATGAACATGGAGGTCTTTGCACCCTCTGAGATCTTCTTTGATTTCTTTCTTCAGAGACTTTAAGTTCTTGTCTCACAGATCTTTCCCTTACTTGGTTAGAGTCACATCCAGGTGTTTTATAATATTTGTGAATATTGTGAAGGGTGTCACTTCCCGAATTTCTTTCTCAACATGTTTATCCTTTGAGTAGAAGAAGGCTACTGATTTATTTTAGTTAATTTTATATCCAGCTATTTTGCTGAAGTTGTTTATCAGGTTTAGTACTTCTCCAGTGGAATTTTTGAGCTCACTTAAGTATACTAACATATAATCTGTAAATAGTGATATTCTGTCTTCTTCCTTTATAATTTGTATCCCTTTGATCTCCTTTTGTTGTTTGATTGCTCTGGCTAGGACTTCAAGTACTATTCTGAGTAGGTAGGGAGAGAGTGGTCAGCCTTGTCTAGTTCCTGATTTTAGTGGGATTGCTTAAATTTTCTCTCCATTTAGTTCGATGTTGGCTACTAGTTTGATGTATATTGCTTTTCTATGTTTGGATATGGACAATGTGAAGATTTGTATTTGCTCAGCATAGGGCATGGCACTATTAAAAGGTGTGGCTTGTTGGAGGAAGTTTGTCACTGTGGGGGTAGGCTTGGAGACCCTCCTGATAGCTGACTGAACATGCTCAGTCTGACCCTAGCTTCCTTCAGATAAAAATATAGAAATCTCAGTTCATATTGCACCATGCCTGCCTAGATGCAATAGACCAGCCTCTATTCCTTGTGATCTGATAGGATTCACAGAATTATTTCAATTTTCTTGTAGTTGTTAAGGCCTGTTTTGTGACAGATTATATGGTCAGTTTTGGAATAGGTACAATGAGGTTCTGAGAAAAAGGTATATTCTTTTGTTTTAGGATGAAATGTTCTATAGATGTCTGTTAAATCCATTTGCTTCATAACTTCTGCTAGTTTCACTGTGTCTCTATGGTTTCCATGATCTGTCTGCTTCTGAGAGTGGGGTATTGAAGCCTCTCATTATTATTTTGAGGTGCAATGTGTGCTTTGAGCTTTAGTAAAGGTTTTTTTTTTCTTTTTTTTTTTTTGAATGTGGGTGCCCTTGCATTTGGAGCATAGATGTTCAGAATTGAGAGTTCATCTTGGTAGATTTTGTTTTCTTTGACAAGAATGATTTATCCTTCCTTATCATTTTTGGTAACTTTTGGTTGAAATTAGATTTTACTTGATATTATAATGGCTACTCCAGATTATTTCTTTGGACCATGTGCTTCAAACATTTTTTTCCAGCCTTTTACTCTGAGTTACTGTCTTTCTTTATCATTGACACGTGTTTCCTGTATGCAGCAAAATGTTGGGTCCTGTTTGCATATCCAGTCTGTTAGTCTGTGTCTTTTTATTCAGAAATTGAGTCCATTAATGTTAAGAGATATTAAGAAAAATGATGGCTGCTTCCTGTTTTGTTGTTGTTGTTGTTGTTGTTGTTGTTGTTGTTGTTAGAGGTCGAATTATGTTTGTGTGGCTATCTTCTTTTGGATTTGTTAAAAGATGATTTATTTATTTATTTATTTATTTATTTATTTATTTATTTATTTATTGCTTTTTCTAGAGTGTTGTTTCCCTCCTTGTGTTGGAGTTTTCCATCTATTATCCTTTGAAGGGCTGGGTATCTGGATAGGTATCGTGTAATATTTTTTATGGAATATCTTGGTTTCTCCATCTCTGTCAATTGAGAATTTTACTGGGTATAGTAGCCTGGGCTGGCATTCCTTTTCTCTTAGTGTCTGTATGACACTTGCACAGGTAATTTTGGCTTTTAGTGTCTCAGGTGAGAAGTCTGGTATAATTCTGATGGGTCTGCCTTATATGTTTCTTGACCTTTTTCTCTTACTGCTTTTAATATTCTTTTTTGTTTTGTGCCTTGGGTGTTTTGACTTTTATGTGATGGGAGGAATATTTTTTCTGGAAGGCTCATCATCTCAAGATAATCCTAATCAACATCATTAGCAGGCCTGTGCTACAAAATTACTGGGAAAACCAATGGTGAGTTCTTATTCCCAGGTGCTCCTCTGTTGGCATACTTGGCTGAAAAATAATCTTTTCTCTTTTATCCTACATAGGCTTCTTCGTCTCCCAGGTCCCAGCCCTTTCCAGGGCCTTCAGGGACTTGAAAGCATAAGTTTGTGGTCCAGGGTGGCGTTGCAATCTGCCTTCTTGCCCAATATACTTTGCTTTTCCAGGATCCACTCTCAATAACGAGATCTGGACCCTTTTGTTCTCTTTTCCAGTGATATTTACTTCCCAAGCCTTCGACCTTTACCAAATAATATCTCCAATAACATCCCTTTCTGGTTTTCTTATTTTATCAATTTTTTTCTTTGTTTAAGAACTCTTCATATCTTGCTACTTCTCCAATTGTTCATGCTTTCTCTTAACCTCTTATGAAATCGAGTATAGGAAGGTTGAGGAGGGAGAGGAGAAGGAAGAAGAAATAGAAAATCACCTCTGGGAGCAAAGCCCAGATGCAGTAGCTACATAAATCTTTTGCTGACCTCTTGAAACTGTAAAGTCATTCTTTTATACCCAGCCATCTCCTCTACAGCATTAGAAACCAAGTTTCACATTCTGCCGAGCTGAATGACCGAGCACTTCTTATTGACATTATAGGGGAGGGGGGTTTCTTTTTAGAGTCTACCACTGTTTTGTTGATCATTCCAACCCATTCCCTGCCAAATCCCCAACATTAGTTAGAAGAGAAAGAAGGTTAGAGGGGAAAGGGAACATGGACCTCTTTAGACTACTTCCTGTCTAGGAGCATCAAATTCCTTGGGGTACACCCACTCTCCATCATCAGGATATGTCTACACAGTAATCCAGCAAACCAACCCACAAAACGAGCACATTAAAATACCAGAAAACCAGAAAAACATGCATCAAGAAAGCAAGCCAGAAAACCAGAAAACAAGAAAATCCAGGAAACACACACACACACACACACACACACACACACACACACACACACACACACACACACACACACACACACCAATGAGCAAGCCAATAAGCCAGAAAATCAGAAAACCAGAAAACTAGCAAACAACTAACAAACCAGAAAACAACCAACAAACCAGAAAATCAGCAATATAGAGATACAGTGACATAACAATAGCAAAAGAAGCAGCAGGAGCTGTCACAGGCACTCTTAGGCCCTACACATTTATATTCTCTCTAAAGACCCAAGATTTCCAAACATAAAATATCTGCAGCTGGCAAGAAACATCCCATCCAGAGCAGGATACAATTCTACTGAGTGGCAGTGTACAATCTGAAGCAGCCCCATATCCCACACCAGGGATTAAAAATAAATGATATTCATATAACATAACTGAGTTCTTAAAGAAACCTAATTTCTCACTATAGGGAAATAAGCTAAGTGAGGCAAACCGTTGCCCAAAAGAGGAATACTGTGTTTCCACGTATACAACATTCGCAATATTGGCAAGACAACAGGCCTAGAGGGGACAATTTTGTTGGCAAGGGCTGAAGGCAGAGAGGGATCAAGAAGTTTTAATAGATATAGAGTTTTGTTTTTATAAGATGAAAAGTGCCTAAAGATGGTTGTTAGTGATAATGGCACAGCATTGATCACATATAAAATACCATTGAAGTACACTTTTTAAACAGTTAATATATGGTATTGTATCTTATGCAATTTTGCCATAAAAGAAATATACTAACAACACAAATGCACCTCAAGAACCAAGGTGAATTAAAGTATTGTATTATTGAGTTAAAAATATGAGATCAAGGACGAAGACCACAAGATAGCTCTGGACAAAGCAAGGCAAGGTATATTTTTTTAGGAAAAGAACTGATAAACCTGAATGAAGCAAGACTTGCTATCTACTGTCCTTCCTCAGGAATCTCAGAAATGAACTTCCTGTTCTATAAGTGAATCTGAGAAATTCCCTGAGACAGGCAAGGCCATGAGAAGGCTGAAAAGAGGGACGTGTTTAGCAAAGGCTATGGCCTGGAAAAGCACACTCACCTCCTCCTGTGTATTTGCTCACATTCAAGATCCAGTTACCACATGGAAGACAGGGAAACAAGCTGCCCGTTTCTTGTCTGGGAGAGTTTGCCTGTATTTTTAAACAATTGGAACAGATACTTGTGATCTATAATTAAATTCGCAAGAATAAAAGTGATATTTTCCTTGCACATGTTTTCTGAGATTTGAATTTTCAGTAGTCAATTTAGAGAAAGGAAGTTTAACATTAAGGAACAAAAAAAGAAAAAAGAAAAAGAAAAAGAAGAAAAAAAATTCTATCTTTGTCCAGGGAACAAAGGCCAGAAACAACCAAAGGCCCAGGGCTTTCTTTCAACTTCCTTGAAATGAGAGCCTTTCGTGTGTTTTCTGGATTTACTTGAAAAATAAAAATAAGAAAACGAACTCCACCAAGGCAGGAGCTGAGATGAGCTTGTTTATTTTGGATGTTGTTATGTACTAGTGGCATTTCCCATTTAATAATCCATATCGAAGGTAGTGACTCTTTGTTCTCCCCTCTCTCCCACCAGAGAGCCTCGGACCCCGTTCTCAGAAGAAGACTATGAGACCTTGTCTTTGATTCGTTTGAAAGGCTGTAATTGGGCAACTTCAAAACCCATTTAAAACCTTTCTGTGGTACTTGAAGGCCTACTTCTACACAAAGGATTCTGCTCGGTCTTTCCAAAAGTGGATCTCATCATCCACAAGCTAATGATGTGCTGTGTACATGCGGGTGTCTGGGAAACACAAGCATTAGGAATGCACTGTAATTGTAAAACTGATATCTATAACTACTCTCTCTGCAAAAGCACTTTGAGTCAGAGAGCCTATTCATCTGATATTTATAAATTACAATTATGCTTTATAACAGGAGGGATGGGGGAAGTCATAAAGCCTGCTGTAACTAAGACTCTTGGTCTGGCCCGGTGTCCTGCTCTTGCTTTAGTAGGAACCTCTCTCTAAGTAATGACAATATCAATAATCAAAAGCATAACAGCAAAGTTGTTGAATGATAAATAAGAGGGATTACATTTTCTTATAATATGCTAAGGTTGGGCACAAATAAGAGGAGAAATGGTATTTTTTAACCACTAATCTTCTCTCAAAGGACTCTGACACTGTGCATGCCTTTCCCTGATGCATAATTTTTATTGCTTATTTGAAGGTGATGGGCACGAACTCAGGGGCCAAGCTCACACTGGGCAGACCATCACTAGCTAGACCACCAGCACATGGTTTTTTGAGATTATTATATTCACCCAGTTTAATGTCAGAGTCCTGATCTTCCTGCTCCCACCTCAGTGGCTGCGATATAGATGGTTATTCACCAAGTCTGGGTAGTTTTAATCTTCTAAAACACTTTCTCTTCATTCTAAAACCTATCAAGGCTGTCAACCATCAAATGTGGTTCTGTTACTTTCGTGACAATCCATAATCAGACTTTTTTACATTGAATTCGATAAGTCTGAATCCATGTTTCTATGGACTTTTTAAAACTAAACTCATGATTTCATAATTCCTGTTGTATAGATTATGTTATTATTCTCTTAATTATAAAATACATCGATACCTACTATTCACTACATTTTCAATAACCAAAGATGCTCAGTGTTTTCAGCCAATACATAGAATGCATTGTTTTGTTCCTACATAGCTGAATATTATAATTATATTTTACATTTTAACATGAAATCTTCCACAACTATATAAATAATATTAAGATACTATTAATAATAATATTAAAACATAAACATAACCTATATGTGGCAATCATATTATCAGCAAATCTTAATAAAACTTATTTAACCATAAAACCTAACAAGAGATAACTATTTTACCATTTTTGGTGTAACTATATTATGCAGTTAACTTTTCCTGAAATGTATGTAACATACACTTTTTCTGTATTAGTAGAAATTTCTTGAAGATGACTTTATAATCTTTTTATTTAGCTATATATATAAACACTAGATATCCAATTCCATGTGGTTGTTGTATGGATTTTGCTAATTTCTACCAAGTCTCATAGATCATTTCATATGTTGTATTAGCATATTTTCCAGTAAATTTTATTGAAATGTGTATGGACAACTTGCTTGGTATAAATTTTCTATACTGGACGTTGCCTTCTTAAATTATTAAATCAAAGGAAATGATTTTAACAGTAAATTATTTTGTGTGTGTGTGTGTGTGTGTGTGTGTGTGTGTGTGTGTGTGTGTGTGTGTTCTCTGGTGTCATTTAATTTATTATTGAAATACCAGTCACAAAGGGTCAACTAATTTTCATGTATACATGCATATATTTTGTAAGAACATCTTTGACATAGGCATTCAATCTCCTACTCTTCCTCACTACAGACTCCACACATCGAACCGACATAAAGCCTTGGATTCAGTTAGGAAAATGAACAGAGAAGCACTGAATAGAAAAGGTGTTATTTTCTGTTTGAGACCTTCATAAAATGAGCAGAACTAAACAGAACTAAGCCCCTGAAGGTCTGTACAAGGGCTCATGACTATAGGATCCTGGTTGGAAGTAAGTTGTATGTATCTTCTTTTTGGCAGGACTATTAACTGATGTCATTTGTTGCATGTAATATGTGGGAGAACGTATTCAGTTGTAAATGACTCATCACTCTGTTAGAGCTGAAAAGAAATATCTCATTAAATTTCTGAAGTACGGCAATGAAATTTATATTTGGAATATTAAAATATTACAGAAGGCTTTCCATCACAACAGCAAGACACCTAAGATAATCAATTTGTGAAGAAAATTATTCATTTGGTTCATAGCTTTGCAATCTTCAGTTTGTGATTAATGTGCGTTGGCCCTTTGTAAGGTAGGAGGATATGGTGAGAGAGGAAGGTAGCTTACCTCAAACCCAAGGAGGGAGAAGAGAAACAGACAGGTTCCCACAATTCATCTTGGAGTTCTAAAAGGCCTAAGGACACATATAAGATGCTCTATCATAAACATGCCTCTAGAACACTAATATCTAAAGGAGATTTAAGAAACAACTTTTAGTATAGTAGACTACCTTTCTCTCTGTTTCTGTCTCTCTTACTTCATCTGTGATTTCTCTCTATTACTCATATATATATGTATATATATACATATATGAAAAGCTGAAAAGAGAAATATATGTGTGAGTGTGAGTGGTTTTGCATAAATATTTCAATTATGTTTTAAATATATAATAAAATATATGATATATACATTTGTAGACATATGTATACATATTTTTATATATGCATATGTTCATACAGACACACACATATATATGTATATGTGTGTGTATATATAGTCTCCATAAATATTTTGATTTCATTTTAAAATATACAATATTGAAAAGCTTAATACTTAGGAAGCCTTACATGAACACAAATCTAAGTTGGATATTAAAAGATACATATTTCTTAGCATAAACTTTTGAAATAAAATCACACTCAATTGTTATATACCCACATATGCTCTCAACACACCCACATTTGCTAACAAACGTTCTTCACTAACATCCATCCAGTCCTTCATAATACCTTTTTGTTGTAAAAGATATTTAAGGTCGGCATCTCACTAAAACATTTCAGATTTTGTTTCTTCTTTTGGATCATGAGTTCAAAGGTCTTTATGAAATAGAAGGTGCTTTGTTCAGTTTCCACAATTAAGCGCAAGTTTAACCACAAATAAAATAAAGGGCTGTTGAAGTAAAATTGGGAGGCTAGGCATGAATTTAAAATGCAAGCATCATAAAAGGCACAGCTGTAATCCACAAATATTTTTCTTTCCCAAAAGTTCAATAATGAAAGATTGAGAGATATTAATTTATATTAAAATGTGAAATGCTTATGGCTATATTTGTATTAAGATGAACCACTAGAAAATATATTGCCTAAATTTAAAGTTTGGTAAAGTTTTTGAGTAACAGAAACAATAATCTTGTCCTGATTTTAGGACATAGTAACTGATTTGATGAGGATCATTAATGTCAGAACCATGGGGTTGGTGGTGTACACACTGAGAAATGTGCTCTATTTCCTTGTGTAGCACTGCTTCTCTATGTGTGTATAACTAAAATATCTCACTCATATTCATTTCCTTCTCAGACCATATGTCAATAGGGCTGCTGTGCTTTGAATGTACCTGCCCTAGAGTTGAGTCACTGAAGCTTAAAGACCAGTGTCATATTTGAACAACCCTTAAAAGGTGATTGGAAAAAGGGAATTCTCCCCTGTTAACTTACTGCTCTTGCCACGTGATGATACATCACCCCTCCCTTCACAGTGGTCAATGTTCATAATGACCTAGTAGGAAAAATGACTCCTAGTAGGCAACCAAACCTGTAAGCACCTTAATATTTTTCAAAGTTTAGTAGGGAAAAAAAAATTCTGTTTTTTTTCTTCAGTTTCAAAACAAGATCTTTTATTATCTTTTTCATCTTTTACTTTTTAACATTTTTATTTTCATTGGATATTTTGTTTATTTGCATTTCAAACATTATCCCCTTTTTGTTTCCCCTCTGCAACCCACCTATCCCATCCCCTTTCCCCCTGCTTTTATGAGGGTGCTCCCCTATCCACTCACCTACTCCCACCTCACTGCCCTGGCATTTGGCTATACTGGGGCATTGAGCCTTCACAGAACCAAGGGCCTACCCGCCCACTGATGCCAGATAAGCCCATCCTCTAATACATATGCAACTGGAACCATGGGTCCCTCCATGTTTAGTTTTGGTCAATGGCTTAGTCCCTGGGAACTCTGGGAGATCTGGTTAGTTGATATTCCTGTTCTTCCTATGGGGTTGTAAACCCCATTCAGCTCATTCAGTCCTTTCTCTAACTCCACCATTAGGGTACCTGTGCTCAGTCCAGTGGTTGGCTGTGAGCATTCTCATCTGTATTTGTCAGACTCTGGCAGAGCCTGTCAGGAGACAGCTATATCAGGCATCTATTAGCAAGCACTTCTTGGTATCAGCAACAGTGTCTGGATTTGTTGTCTACAGACGGGATGGTTCCTCAGGTGGAGCAGTCTCTGGATGGCCTTTCTCTGCTCCATACTTTGTCCTGATATTTTCTTCAGACAGGAGAAATTCTGGATTAAAAATTTGTAGATAAGTGGCTGATCCCATCCCCCACCAAGGGGCCTTGCCTAAACTCTGGATATGGTCTCAACAGGTTCTCCCTCCCCCTTTGTTTGGTATTTCAGCTAATCTCAATCCAGGTGGGTCCTGGGAGCCTGTTACTTCCCTGGCCGCTGGGACTTGCTGATGGCTAGTCCTCCTACCTCCACAGTTATCTGTATTCATGTTTTTGTTGTATTTGTTTCTGTATTCCGAATTTATTTCTTTGTAGGATGCTATCTGTGGTGGTTTGACTATGCTTGGCCTAGGTAGCAGCACTATGGAGGTGTGGTTTTGTAGGAGTGGGTGTCGCCTTATTGGAGGAAGCATGTCCTGGACATTCATCCTAGCTGCCTGGCAACCACTCTTCTAGAGGCCTTCAGATGAGGATGTAGAACTCTCAGCTCCTCCTGTATCATGCCTGCCTGCCCGATCTTTGCCAGGCTCCCACATTGGTGATAATGAACTGAACCTGGGAACCTGTAAGCCAGCCCCATTTAAATGTTGTCTTTGTAAAAGTTGCCTTAGCAATGGTGCCTGTTCTCAACAGTAAAACCCTAACTAAGACATCATCCTTAAAAGTTAATTTTAATTGTTAGTGTTCAGTACAATAAAGCTGAGATTTATCACTACCGTAGTTACTTCTTTCGTATAGACTTAGGTGATTTTGAATTGAAGCACTTGGAATGTAATTATGGTTAGATATTTTGATTGAGGTCTACATGAGCACTGGCTTCCATTTTGCTTGAGTAGGTGGATAATAGCAGAATGGAATGTCATATGATAAGTGGCTTTAATGATTAAATTGATGTGAATATAGTTGAGATATAAGCTATGATGCTAATGTTTACAGTGAGAATTCATCAAATACTTTCTGTGAAGGGCCAATTTTCTAGTCTGAAAGCGGAGGTCCTATGGTTAAGTCTCAACACTGGATTGGGGAAAAGATTTCTGAGTGATCACTTCACCTTTTCTGATGAACTAAATAATTTCACATTTTATTCCTTCATATTATATTTACCTTTTTTTGGTAGACATTGAGTGAAGAAGATTGTACCCCATAATCTGGGCAAACCTCCATCAATCAATTAAAGTTGTGAATAAAACTAAAGCCAAACTGGTCCACATTAAATAAAAGGATATTTTATGTGGTGAGTATCTGATTATTCTAAAGTAGCTGAAATTTTATGTGATTATCAGCTGACATTTAAGTATTAATTTGAATATAATGATCTTTAAATCTTATAATAAATTGTAGTTTATGAAGTCTATTTTCTGTGTTACCACATTCATTCATTTATATCAATGATATTATAGTTCCTTTTCCTATATTGTCTTAAAGTACTCAAAGGAATACTTTAGGATAAGAATATGTTCAATACATTTTATCAGTTGAACACCTGGGTTATTCTTGTTTTGCATATGTATTCATAAGAGATCGTGGATTACATGATCTTTGGAAAAGTTGAGATAACTACCACAAGAAGTGGAATCCAAATGTTACCCTTTCGGCCAAAGCCTGCGGCTTGCAATCTCACTCAAAGACTCAGACTTCAGCAACACCAAATCAGTTCTCAGAGCAATAATATCTAGGAAGATGCCCTTTTGCTCCTAAAAATAAAGAGTACACTTTCTGTATCAAAATATTAAGAGTGGATCAGAATGCTGAAATGTTTACAGGACAGAAATAAAGATGGTTAGATAGGACACATTTCAGTTACTTTGTGGAAAGTTAAACATTAACAATTGTTTTTCCAGAGGTAGACAATCGTGAATCAACCCTTCCATGGCATTAAAAGTGTAAGTACTATGCGATTGTGAGCAATAGAAGACAGGACCTGTACATGTCATCATGAATAAACGCAGCTTTAGAGACAGGCTAAGACCCAATACCTACTTACTTTATTGAAAATAAAATATTCATAGTTTGACTGTTTATAAAAGACTATAGCAGTGAACTGGCCAAAGAGAGAGTCTTTACTGAAGTTTACAATGCTCAACTGTTAGTCCTTACTCAGCTGCAACAAAATATCATAGAGTAGGTCTCAATGAATAGTGCTGATTCAACTGGCAGTCAGCATGTAGAAGTGTGCAAACTAAGCCATTCTTATCTCTTTATACAAAGCACAGGTCCAAGTGGAACAAGAACCCTCACATAAAACCAGATACACTGAATCTAATATATGAGAAAGTGGGGAAGAGCCTTGAACACATTGGCACAGGGGAAATTTCCTGAACAGAAGACCAATGACTTATGTTCAAAGATCAACAATCAATAAATGGGACCTCATAAAATTGAGAAGCAAAGGACACCCTTAATAGGTCAAAATGGCAATAAGCAGATTGAGAAAAGATCTTTACTAGTCCTACATTTGATAGAGTGCAAATATCCAATATATACAAAATACTCAAGAAGTTAGACTCCTGAGATCCAAGTAAACATATTTAAAAATAGGATACAGAGCTAAAAAAAGAATTCTCAGCTGAGGAATATCACATGGCTAAGAAGGACCTAAAGAATTGTTCAACATCCTTAGACATCAGGGAAATGCAAATCAAAACAACCCTGAGATTCTAACTCACACCAGTCTGAATGACAGGAACCCTGTATAGCTGTCCCCTGAGAGGCTCTGCCAGAGCTGGACCAATACAGATGCTGAGGTACAACAGTGGCCTGAGTGCAGGGGATCACAATGGGGAAGTTAGGGCAAGGACCGTAAGAGTTGAAGGGGTTTTCAAACCCAAAGGAAGAACAACAATATCAACCAACCAGACTCCCCAATGCTTCCAGGGACTAAACCACCAACCAAAGAGTACACAGGTGCTACCCATGGCTCCAGCTTAAAATGTAACAAAGGGTGCCTTACCACTGGGAGAGCAGCCCCTCAATCCTGTGAAGACTTGATGACCCAGGATAGAGGAATGCTAGGCTGCTGAGGCAGGAGTGGGTGGGCAGATGAGAGAGCACCCTCTTAGAGGCAGGGAGAGGAACAGGGGATAGAGGGCTTGTGGAGGGGAAAGTGGGAAGGGGGGCAACATTTGAAATGTAAATAAATAAAATAACCAAAGACAAAACACAGTTTACTTTCATATTGCCAAAGAGGGTATTAGAATATGTACTGAATTGCCATCACAGACACTTTGATCCTAAAATTCTTCAGTTGGGGACCAGCAGGATGGCTCAATATGTAAAGGTACACGCTGCCCATCCTGATGATCCGAATTCCATTCCAGTAAAACAAACAGTACAAGCAAAAGCTCTATTCTGTAAACTATCCTATGGATTCCAGATAGTCATTTATAATTCCTTCATATCTTTCATACACTAAAGATATAAATATAATTCAAATAATGTAAATAAATAAAATGTAAAATTCCTTATTTAGTCAAAAATACAAACATCACAAATTTTAATTTTTTTCCAGTGCTTGGAATGAAACATGAGACGATATGTATTCTACACAAGCTCTATAGTACTGATCTACATTCTTAATGCCCACAATCTTTCTCCAATTAAGATTAATTCACTGAATCCAATCCTGCACTACAGACAAACATTTTCAAATATACAAGGTCATGCTCAACAAGGAATTTCTTTTGTGTCTTTATAATAGGACTCTCAAAGTGTTTCTATCAGAAAATACTGAGGAATGAGACCTTAAATTTGTTTAGAAAGCTTTGTCGCTGGATCAATTTAAATTTTACTGTGAGAGAGTCTCCCAGGTTCAGTTTTCAGTCTACAAGGTGAAGAACTGGGCAGTAGATTTAACCTTTTGACAATCACACAAATAGAAAAAAAAAGTAACAGAATATCCAATTGTTTAGAATCCAGTGAGTTCTGTTCATTGTAGTGTCATCAGCACACCACCATGAAACATTTCTTCATAAGCTATACTAAGTTGGAACAGCAGAAAAATCTGTATTAAAAGTTCATTCTAGCAGTTAATTATCAATGGAATAGATTCTCTCAAACAATAACATTTTGTTTATAGAAAATAACTGGTCTATCTTCTGCCTGGATTAGTTATCCAATTTCGGTAATGACACTAGGGCAAAAATCCAGAAATTTATGTGCCTCCAATTACAGCTAGGCAATCAGAGTTGACCCTGGCTGGTCATGTCACCAGAAGGTTGAGGTGAAAATTGCTAAGAGATACTAGAAATCACAGTGAATCTACTCGCCTTCCAGTCACGCCAGGTTCCTCTGTCAAGATGTCTACAGAATGCCATTAATGGAACGACAGGGAGAGGAAAGTCAACAACTGGGCAAACAGGGTCATTCATGAAAGAAGGCAAGAAGACAAGTGAAAATTACAGTTCCGACATCAGGAAGAGGGAATAAATAGAGATGCTCTCAGACTAGTGTTTGTGAGCTGTGAACAGGTAATTGCATATAATAAATTTCCTGGAATTGTCATTCTTCTTGGCCAGTACAACCTTTCTATTTTTATTGCCTCCTTTGGAGACTTTGTGTGGTTTGTTTTATTTCCTCTCTTACCCTTCCACTTTATAGTTAATAAAGAGTCACTCTTAGAAACTAGAGTTATACTGTCCCTGGAAGAAAATAGTAAAACTCCTACAGAATGTGTTTTTCTTTCCTGTGTGTCTACAACACAGATCTCTAGGTCCTTTATCCCATCACGTACTTTGGAAGCTCTTGTCAGATATTAAGGTAATGCACATTTGGAATAACTAGGAAGGAATGTCAAAACTTAATAAATGTCCATTCCTTGCTACATAACCTAGTCAATGGTTTTCATTGTTTTGTGTAGCATCTGATTATCCATAAGAAACAAGAAATGTTGATTCTGTGAATCATATGGAATAGATATACACATGTTCTAATTCACCCAAATGTGATTGTTCTCTTATCTTGTGTTCACTAAGGGATCCAAAACATCACTAGGGATATCCTTTGTTCATGTCTTTAATCAGAGCACACACTGCATTTATTTGATTCAAAGCTGAAGCTGATCTTGATTTCACATTCTAAGTCAATGACTACCAGCTCTGTCCTAAGTAACATCCTCCCTTAAGAGTCTTCTCATTCATGAGCATTATGTCAAGTGCACATCACTAAAGCAAGCCTTGTCATGCCACGAAAGAATGTTAAAGCTATAAACCTCTTTAAAGAAATGCTTTACTGCTCAGAGAAGAGAAATTCTTCGAAGAAATGAGGTTTTTATAAGAAGGATGAAGTAAACAGACAAGCAATACATTTTGGAACCAGTAATTTTTTTGACAGTCATGACAGATTACTCCTAATGGCTTTATCGGATTTGGTTTTGGAAACTTAAAAGACTGGGAGAGAAGCTGAACTTATTCTGCTTCACCTTTTTAAACCATTATGAAATACTCCTCCAGTGTTTTTGCATAATGGTAGGAGCAAGGGTTAGGATGCTGTAGCAATGCTGGAACGACAACTTATCCCCTTGGACCATTAAACAACTGAGAACTCCATACATGAAGATGTCATGCCTCTTGTACTGTTCGAATTGACTGCAATGTTTTGTGGTTTTCTGGAAACAAACCTAACAAGTTAAAAGCTTGATCACTAGAAATGAAAACTTTATTAGATTCAACAAAAAATGGTTACAGAACAGCAAAAATACAATATGTGGTTAACCACAAAAACAAGCTTCCTCTTGACCTCCAAAACTCCTTTCTCCATCACAGGCACTCTCCTGGCACTTTTCCACATGCTGTGAAATTAAATGAAGAGGACCACTGTGAATCCAGCTCTAATATGTTTATACGGATGTCAAATACCATTACTCTACAAATGGTCTCAACCTTCCTAACGCTATGACCCATTAATACAGTTAGTTGTTCATGTTATGGCGATGTCCAAACATAAAATTATTTTGTTGTGACTTCATAACTGTTATTTTGATATTGTTATGAACTTTAATGTAAATAATTTTTAGAGATGAGGACTTGCCCAAGGAGTTATAATCCACAGTTTGAGAAATGCTGCCCTATACCACATATGCATTCTTCTCCCTTTATTTTTGGGGAGAAGAAATTAGGTAAATTTTACTGTGTGCAATTAGAATAATCAACATGTATCATCCAAGATTAAACCTTAGTCTGAACATAGCCCATGTGATCATCACCTTTCACGAAGTGAGGAGGTAGAGCTGTACATCAGATGCTACTACAAGTAAAATAGAAATAGTGGCTTTATCTTGGTTGCAATTAAAACCTTAAAGATGATTCAAAATTCTATTTTATAAGTAAAGAAACTATCTAAATATTAGGATAATTTTACCCAACTTTTAAAATGTTGATTAATATTGGTTTCTTGAACATATTCTTTGGATTTTTAAAATCTGGATTTAGTATTAAAAATGTATTTATGTTAGGCATGGCAGGACACAGCTACAGTCCAGAAACTTGGGAGACTATTATAAAGGAATCATAAATTGGAAGCAGATTTGAACCATTATCCAGAAACAAAGAAACAATAAATTAGTAATCCAGAAACAAAATAATAACAGAAAAGTAGTGGATGCTGATTTCAAAGTTCTTACATGGAAGGCAAGTGCATGTGAAAGTTCAATTATACATTATCTATTAGTTGTTCTCTGACATTCAGAGCAGTGGCCTGCCTTCACTTGCTCAGTTTTGGATGGAAGGCGGATCATCTCTACAAGTCGACTTTTTGTAGCTTTTTTCCCCCTCTGTCCAGAGAGAGTTCTACTAATGAAACCCACATACATCCCATTGTTTGGATAAGAATGATACACAGTACTTATTTTTGTTGGGAATAAAGGAAACAGGATGCGGGTCACATGAACACATTCCATAATATGTGGGGATACTCTCCTCTCATATGTGAAAAGCTATTTCTGTTTAAATTAATTAGTAAATGTCAGATATATTACATCTCCCATCTCTTGATCAGATTGCATTGCTTACAATCCGTAGCTCTACATGGCCGCAGAAAGTAATGAGTGAATTATAGCAGCTTCTGTTGTTTTCTTAATTATCTGTTAATAATCTCCATTTTTAGGTATGGATAAGGGAAACTTCCCTGGCAATTCTATGAATTTTATGGGTACTTATGTAATATTATAAATTTTTTATAATGGAGTGAACAGTTTTATACACTATTTCTCTGTTTGTTAGACATTCACTGTGCGTTATCTATATAGATTAAACAGGCATTTGGCTGACCTACCTCTATAATATGTGATGGGCTTTATGTTTTGTCTTCTACACGTTGGTTTTGGTTTGGAGAGTTTTTCTCATAGTTTGTGCTTACTGTGTTTTGTTTTGCAATGTTTTTGTTTTTGTTTGCGTGTAAGAGAAAGAAGGAATATAAAGTTGGGAGCATAGGGAGAGGAGTTGCTGGGAGAAACAGAAGGAGAGCAAACATGGGATGAAACTTTATTATATAAAGCAATTTTAAATAAAAGAACTCATATTCTTAACAAATGAGGAATGGATATAAAATGTTCTAACTAAAATAGCTATGACTAAAATTGATACACACATTAAATTAATACATATACATTCCACAGTATACATTCTTGACATTTTTATGTTACAAATTATCAGTCAATACAATTTTGTCTTTCAAATTTTTTAAAAAAATTTAAAATCCTAATAATTTATAATACTATGAAGAATAACTCTTAAAGGGCTGGACATATATTTCGGTGGTAGCGTGCTTACCTAATATATGAAACCTCAAATACAATTTCCAGCCCACAGAGATAAACAAAATTGTATTAGAGATAAGGTTTTCAATCATCTTTTTGATTTTCCTGAGCACTTAGTAGTATGTGAAAAGCTGTGCAAAAAGTCTGTACATTTTAATATGAGAGAAATCATTAATACTTCACACTGTATCAATGAACACAAAATACAGATGAGATGAATGGTGGCCAAACATTGACTTGGAAAAATATAACTATAGCGAGAGGAGTTTAAACTGATATGTTTACTTTTTCAATGTATAAAACTACTTTTGTCCTTCCTTAGAGAACTGTGGATTTATGTACACAGATTGTAGAGAGATTCTCTTCTGTATCACCTATCAATAAAAAACTGATCGTCCAATGAGCTGAGACAGGAAATAGGATATGGAAGTTCTGACAGGGAAAGGGGAACTCTGGGATAGAGTCAGGCCAGGGAAGAGTTCCCCCTCGATCTCTGAGGAGTCAGGCACATAAAACTGAGACAAGGTAACCAGCTATATATGTATTCATAGTGCAGAATAAACAGATTAAGTTACAACCTAGTTGGAGAACAATCCCAAGCTTATGGCCTAGGCATTTTATCATATATAGTTATTTATTTATATATAATTAAGTCTCAGAGTCTTCATTTTTGAAAATGAGGTCCTGGTAGAAAAGTCTGTGGTTAGAACACACAGTTATATGAGCCTTTGATAGATCATGTTGTATATTTGATGATGTTTTTCAAAAAGCCCGTGGCCTGTTCTCACCATTTCCAAATGGGAATATCTCCCTCCCCAGGAATTCCGTGTTTTGCCTTTCACATTCACATTTTTTCTCCTGCTTTAATGTGATTTGAATCTACTCTATCTTCTATAATTTTTTAATTTTGTTTTTATGTTTCATTCATATTGAAAAACAACTGATTCCCACTGGTTTTCTCTTAACTCAGGCTATCTTCTTGTATTTAATTTCAAGTAAGTTTCCAAATTACTATCATGAAAGTCTAGTTAAGACCTAATTTTTGCAAGCTAATGTAGAGAAGTTTACCTCCAATTAGACTAATAATTAACTCTACTGTTCTATGACAAAAAAAAATTTTTTTTGGTTTAAACTTTGTCACTTGTATACCAAAATATTTCTTCCAGATTTTTTTCTTTCTGTTGTCAATTGCAATTGAACTAAATAGTTTTTCAATATCTTGGATGTAAACAAATAATTTAATATCAAGAAACTTTGTAGCACTCTAGCCAAGGAAGCAGGTAGGATAATAAGATATTCACTCCTCCCTTGTGTCTTCTAAATCCAACACCAATTTTACCACCTTCTCCATCAGATCACCTGCTGTGGCTTCTCCCAATCTCTGCTCCAGTCTCCAGTGGATCCTGGAGATCCTCCATACTTACCCTGTTACACCAACACCCAACTAAAACAGACCTTCTCTGGATCCTACTAGCCAAGCCTTCCAGAGAAGCGAGTTGGGCAGTGTCACGGGTAGACACGCTTTGGGTCTTTACCTCCTACTTTTTATCCAAATTCAAACTCTCATCCCAGGCTCTGCAGCAGATTATTTCTTGGGGCATCTTCTTATGCTCAGCCCCCATTTTCGAGGAACTACATAGATCCTCTTGCAGCATCCTGATTTGCTGCCTCCTGTGGATTCCATTAGTGAGTCTTTTGTTTTTAAACCGATTCCTATTTTCAAGTGTCAGATACCTAGAAATACATTTTACCTGGAGCTTGCAGTGGCCACATCTACCAAGATCCCAGAAGAATTTCCTACTAGGCAACACATAGCCACAACAATCTCTTAAGAACCAGAGAGGGGGGAAGAGAAAACAAGGACCAACACACACACACACACACACACACACACACACACACACACACACACGCAAAATATACAACAACAACAACAACAACAAAAAAAACACCTAACAAATACAGGACCATATATCAACATATAGACTTACAATCTTCAATTTCACATAGTCAAATACATACACACCAGCATAAAAACAAAAACAGTAACAACCAGAAAAATACGTCTCCACTAAAGCTCAGCAACCCTGACACAGTAAAGGATGAATACAGTAACATACCTAAAACGCAGGACAAAGGCATTAGAATAGCATTTATGAAAGTTATAGAGGTCCTTAAAAAGGAATTCTTAATGGAATCTATGAAAACATGAACAGTGGAAGGAAATGAATGAAAGAGTTCAATATCTGAAAGTGGAAATAAAATAAAAACAAATTACAAAGAATCAATGAAAAGAGTTGGTTTTTCAAAAACAATCAATAAGATTGACAAACTCTTATCTGAATTAAGTATATTGGAAATGAAAATAGGACATAGCAACAGGCTCTGAGGAAGTCCAGTCAATCATAAGAATGTTTATAAAACCTGTACTCAACCGAAATGGAAAATCTAAAAGAAATGGAAAAAGAATAGATAGCTTGGATGCATGGTTGGCAATGACTAATAGATCAAGTGTTGTGCTGAGGGAAAAAGAGAAAGAGGAGGTTATGAAGAGAGACAGTTGCATTTAAGGGACATTCGGGTTATTATGGAAACTTGAGGCTTCCTAACATACAGAGCAAAATCCCATTGCTGTTGATAAAATATATATATAATTCATCAAATATGGAAAAGTTGATCTGGTGCATATATATATATATATATATATATATATATATATATATAATATATAGCCTATATCCTATGCATTTTTGGTATAGAAAAGAAGGATACAGGAGCACCAAGTCAGCCACATACCATTTAATCTACAGTGCTATCCCACCCGCAAGATATACTAAAGCAATGGTGCACAATGGTTATGGGAGTAACCAACCAACACCTGTTCCAGTCCACCCCACAATACAAAACCCATAGTGGACTTTTCTTGTGTGACCTAGAACCGGAGTCTAGATAGTTCATGGATCTAGGTGAAACCAAATATCACTTTTTTTTCCAGTAGCAATAAAATGGCTCCTAATGATAGTCTGCTATACTCAGAGATCAGTGCCTTGATCAGCTATCATCAAAGAAGCGTATTTCTTCAGCAGACGGGGACAAATACAGAGACATGATGCAAGGAATGAGAGACCCTGGAGCACCCACTGCTAAAGGATAACTCCATCAAATCACTTCCATCAGGGCTCAAGGGTCTCTGTCTGAAGAGGAAGCAGAAAGAGAGTAAGAACCAGTGCGGATGGATGACACCAAGGACACCAGGCCATCTAAAGCAACATGATCGATTCACATATGAACACTTAGAGACTGAAGCAACATGCATAGTGCCTTCAGGGCTCTGCACCAGATGAGGTTGTAGAGAGGAAAGAAAGGGACAGATTCCCACATCCCTAACTGGGAAGCAACTTCATATTGATAACCACTTGCAAATAAAAATTTAGTTTCCCCCAAGGGAGTCTCACTGAAGAACTACTCTTAAGGTTGTTCTGCCCAGCAGTAGATGACTGTGATAAGGTGATATTTTGTGAAAAAAAATCATTTTCAATAATATGAAAAATAAAAAGATAAGAGTATACCTTCTGACTTGATGAGTCTAATGGTTTAGAAATTGCATGGATTTTCTGTACCTTCTTTCAGACTATTTCACAAATTACACGTTTCTTCCTTCATTTGTATACTCAACAAACATTATTAACATTTTTTGGTATGAAGACAATTCCCATGATTTAGGATGTAAGAGAATTTAATTAAAATCTTTCCTTGTTCTGGAAACACCATCTTAATTCCTTGAATGCCATTTCTTTAGTTAAACAATTAGAATTGGAGACAGAGCATTTCACATGTGTCTTCCATGTTTTATATTCTTAATAAATGTGTTTTCTCTTTTAATTTTGGTTATTTTCAGGCTAATGAGAAATAGATGAACCATATTGATAATGGCTGAAAAGCTTTGCTATTATTAAAATGAGATTAAAACATTAACATCTCTTCTCTATAATTATGATTAACCTTCTCTCACTGTTAATAAGAGATATTGGCTCCAATGACCCTGACTATAGATGAGTCAAGAAAGGGTAACCTTCTCCTTTCGTAGGTGTATATGTGTGTGTGTTACGGTGATGTTCAAGTTGCTGAATGCAATTTCTGAAGGGAAATTCTGAGTAGAAATTTAGTAGAGGAGTCATCCTGAGATGTAGAGCTCCAAGATAAAGATGAAATTAATACAATGACAAAAGGACACATTAAAAAACACTCTGAGTTCACCAGAAAGAACTAGAATCATGATACTTTTTTTAATTGATCTTTAAAATAACTATTGTCCTTAAAATACATTCCACCACTGGCACTGATACGAAACAGACAAGCTATAGCATTGCTGAGGTCTCATCTGTCAGCCTAGTGTCTATAATTTTCTAAATGTCCAATCTAGAAAGGATAGCTTCAGTGTCAAGCTCTGGCAATTGGAGGGAAAAAAACAGGTGTTTTTGATACATAGCCTACAATTTGTACCCATGATACTGGGGCAATATGGTCTTCCAATATAGGAAAAAAATAATTGTATAGCTATTAGAAATGATAATACATTTGTGGTAATTCTTTTGAACCAAAAATTATTTTATATTCACCATTTTATATTATATATGATATCTGTAATAATTTTACTCATCTTGTTTTGTTTTAAGTACATCTGGACCACAATTTCCCCTCCATCCTCATTTACCAGTTCCCCTGCACTTCTTACTCAGATCCACTCTTCCATGGTATCTCTTACGAAAAGAGGAAGCCTCCCATGTATATCAACCGAACACACCTGTGGTGGTTTGAATATACTTGGTCCATGGAAAGTGACACTGTTATGAGGTGTGTGGCTTTGTTAGAATAGGTGTGGTCTTGTTGGAAGAAGTGTTTCACTGTGTAGAGGGGCTCTGAGGGCTCCGAGTGATCAGGGTTTGGCAATGTGGAAGCGAGCCTCCTCCTAGTTGCCTGCAGAGAAGAGTGCCCTTCTGCCTGCCTTCAGATTAAGATGTAGAACTCTTGGCTGCATCTCCAGCACCATTGTGCCTGTAGGCTGCCATGCTTCCTGTCGTGATGATAATGGACTGAGCCTCTGAAACAGTAAGCCAGCCTGAGATGATTTGAATATATTTGGACCATAGGAAGTGGCGCTATTGGGAAATGTGGCCTTTTTGAGGAAGTATGTCACTATGTAGGCAGGCTTTGTTGGATCCTATTGCTCAGGCTCTGCCTAGTGCTGAAAAGAGCCTCCTCCTAGCTGACTGCAAGGGAAGTCTCTTCTTGTTGCCTTCGAATCAAGATATTGAGGTCTTAGCTTCTTCTCTAGCACCATGCCTGCCTCCATGCTACTGTGTTTCATGATATGATGACAATGGATGGAACCTCTGAAGGTGTAATGCATCCCCAATTAAATGTTTACCTTTATAAGATTTGCTTTGGTCATGGTGTCTCTTCACACCAATGAAACCGTAAGTAAGACAACATCTTAGCAAAATACAATAAGACTATGCACAAATATTCATATCACAGCAGGACAAGGTGCCACAATAGGAGAATAACTCTCCCAAGAGAAGATGAAAGATTCAGAGACACCCACCTACTCAGGGTGAGGAGCCCAACAAAATCACCAAGCTAACGAACACAACATCTATACATAGGACTTAGCAGGGACACTTACAGACTCAATGACTATTTCTTGAATGTTTCTGTGAGCCCCTATGGGTCATACTTAGTTGATTCTGTTGGGCTCTGGGTTCTACAATTCTTTCTCCCCCTTATCTCCATAGTTTTCCAAGCTCTAATCTGTGAGTGTAACAATGCTATTAAGATTCATTGTACTTATTTTTTTCACTCTATCTCAGAGTCGTACAGCCTCTAGTTCCTGGCCACCTAGGCAGTATCAGAAATAGGCGTCTTCTTGTTGTGAGGGCCTCAAATTAAACCAGTCATTGGTTGGCCACTCCTGTAAGTCCTAAGTTTTCATTTCCCCAATACACCTTGTAGGCAGGAGGGATTATCTTTTTTTTTTTTTTTTCAGAGCTAATGTGAAAACACCTGGGTTAATTGTTATAGCAAAATAGCAAATCTTGATTATTTTGCTGATTGCACATGAAATTCTAAGGGCCAGCTGCAAAACATAAGACTAGAAAACAGAATGTAGAGAGTATCTTGAAGATACTGCAATGGATAAATCGATTCATAAAATACTCATCAAATACACTATACCTGCCTCCAAATCCTAAGCTATGTATTTAGTTCTTCCCATGTTTTATTCCAATCTTGAAACCTCTAACACAGTTTCCTTAGCTTTGCCTTCAAAAAATCTTTTTTAATAATACTTTATATAATTTTGTTTGCCATATATTTTTTCTATTTTTTCAAGTTTAATATACAAGTGATTGTGTTGAACTGAACTAAGACAGAAAGTGACCTACAGATCATCAGCGTGGTTGTGCTATTCCATTGTTTCAGACGGCTTACCTTTAATATCATACCTGACAGTTCTCAATCTGGTTTAGAGAGGTAAATGGATTTCGAGAGAAGAGGAGAAAATTTTAGGCAGTAAAATTATACATAAATCCTTGAATTATAGGCTTAATTAATAAGAAGAGAGGGACTTGGGAGGAAGAGAAGAGAGAAAGGGGAAAAAGAGGGGCAGAATCAGGTATGGGAGGAGATGGGGAGATGTACAGAGGGTCAGGGAATTGAACAGAGCTGTGTAGCATTGGGAGATGGGGAACTGGGAGTAGCAACCAGGAAATCCCAGATGCCAGGAAATAAGAGGCTCCCAGGACCCCGAGGGGATGACATTAGCTGAAATACCCCACGAAGGGGAGAGAGAACTTCTAGAGACCATATTCAGAGGTTAGACATGGGACCCAGGTTGAAGAATAGGGCCACCCACCCACCTCCAAAATTTTAACCCAGAATTGCTCCTGTCTAAAGGAAATACAGAGACAAAGAGTGGAACAGAGACAAAAGGAAAGGCCAGCCAGAGACTGTCCCACCTGAAGATCCGCCCCACATGCAAACACCACACCCAGAGACTTGCTGATACCAAGAAGTTCTTGCTGACAGGAGCCTGATACAGCTGTCTTCTGAGAGGCTCTGAAAGATCCTGACCAATACAGATGTTGATCTCAAAGATCTCAAAGCCAACCATCGAACTGATCACAGGGACTCCAATGAGGAATTTTGGGAAGGACTGAAGTAGCTGAAGGGACTTTATCTGGCATCAATGGGAGGGGAGACCCTTGGTCCAGTGAAGTCTTGCTGCTCCACTGTAGAGGAATGCTAGGGCGGTGAGGCAGGAGTGGGTAGGTGAAGGAGGATCATCATAGAAGCAGGGTAAGGGGGAATGTTATAGGGGAATGTTCGTAAAGGGGAAACCAGGAAAGGGGATAACATTTAAAATGTAAATAAATAGAATATCCATTTTTTTTAAATGAAAATATTTGTAAAGTCACAAGGAAATTTTCTAAAGAATACAGGAGAAAAAAATCCTTTACAAAAGTGCGATCAGAGCTATCAAGACTTCTCAGTGAGTAAGGAACTTGGGCACAAGTCTGACAACTTGAGTTTGGTGATAATAATCCCCATAGAGGTGGAAGGAAAGAACAAGCTTCGCACAGTTGTCCTCTGATCGTCACATGTGTGCTGTGGCATGTACATGCCAGCAATGGCACCCCCATTGCATCACATACACATACAACAAAAAATAAGGAATATGATTTTAAAAATATGCAAGCCACTGTGAGCTATGCAAACAGATTGATTCAAAACTAATGTTAATAGTCAAAAGCCCATAAGAGTCTAACTAAAATAAGTTATGAGATAGTGTATAACATGTAAAAAAATGAATGAACTTAAAACTATATAAAGCAATATACATCTTCCTTGGAAGTGTAATATTGGGGCTGGAAAAAAACGGCTACTGGTTAGCACAACTATCTGTAATTCCAGGGAATCTGAGGCCCTTGTATATCTCCATGGGTACCTGAATTGTGTGTATGTATTGGTCATCTTTGTCTTCCCCACAGTTAAAAAGTAAAACAAATCTAAAAACTTTAAAGCTTAGAGTTGATCAGTTTATACAGAACATCAAGCAGAGAGAATTAGTGGATGCAGTTAGAGGTTATAATGCATGGGTGTGTTCATTTGGTGAAAGAAAATACCAAAGCCACACACTAGTGATCCATATTTTAATGTACATTTTAATAATCATTAAAAAATAAAAAGATGTAAAAATTCCATTGCAAGGGTAAGGAAAACCAGGAGTTAGAAACAGAAAAAAAATATACTTTTTCTGTTAGAACTAATATATAATTTGAAAATTCAGGGAACAAATTATAAAAATATTCTCAGACCTAAATGGAATAAAGATGTCATATGTAGATATATGTTTTCTGGGGGATTAAAAGCACCAGGTTTAAAATTCATCTTGAAATTATGCTATATTCTAACGGTAATATATCCTATAAGGGGGCTGATTTCACAAATGGACAGTAACTGTGATTTTCATGTTTTTATTAACAGAAATTAATAGAACTTGGAGCAAATGGTGGCAACTCATCCAAGAATACGTAAAGAGAAACTGAAAATGAAAAAGGAGTAATCCTGAAAACCTCAGAGTGTTTTTCAAGAATCTAAAGCTTTTGTTTTACTTTCTCCAAATCCACTACATGGATACTAACTAATATATACAATAAAATGCTTTTCTTTCTGATGATTGGTATTTTCAGAACCAATGTCAAAATCCCAAGATGATATCTAAGGCTTCCATTTGATAGAGGCAAAATCAAAGCATATCTACCTGACAATTCTCGTGACCAACAAGCTCCTAGCTAAGAAACATGATCTTTCCATTAGTCTCTGTTGAATTCTACAGAGTGGGAAAAATTCTTCACTAACCCCACATCTGATACAGGGGTAAATCCAAAATACATAAAGAACAAAAGAAACTAACCTCCAAAAAACCAAACAACCCAATCAAAAAATGGGGTAGAAAGCTAAACAGAAAACTCAGAACAGGAATCTTAAATGGCTAAGAAACACTTAAAGAAACTTTCAAAGTCCTTAGTGATCAGGGAAATGCGAGTCAAAATGATCCTGAGATTCGTTGTTACCCAATCAGAGTGGCTAATATCAAAACCTCAGGGGACAACACATGTTGGAGTGGATGTGGAGAAAAAGGAACACTGTTCCATTGCTGGTGGATTTGCAAACTGGTACTACTGCTATTGAAATCAATCTGGAGAGTCCTCAGAAAATCGGAAATAGATTTACCTGAAGACCCAGCTATACCACACTTGGGAATATACCCAAATGATGCTCTATCATGCCACAGGGTACATGCTCCACTATGTTCATAGCAGCTTTATTTGTGATAGTCGCAAGCTGTAAAAAAACCCAGATAGCCCATGGTAGAAGAATGGATACAGAAAATGTGATTCATGTATATAATAATACTATTCAGCTATGAAGAACGAGGACATCCTGAGTTTTGCAGGCAAAAGGTGGAACTCGAAAATATTATCCTGAGTAAGGTAACTCAGATCCAAAAGAACATGCATGATATATATTTACTAATAAGTGGATGTTAGCCATAAATGTACAGACTACCTAGGATAAAATCGACAGAACTTAAGAAGATGAACAAGGAGAAGCACCCAAATGAGGATGCTTCAATACCACCTAGGAGGGAGAAGAAAGCAAACATGGGAAGCAAAGTGGGAGAGGCACCTGAGTGGAAGAGTGGAAGTGGAGAGGGAAAGGGGAACATGATCAGGTATTAAGGGGGAAGACAGAGAAACCCTGAGGGCCAGCAGAATGAATGGAAATGTGCAACCTTAGGGAGTGGGAGGTGAAGGGACCCTCTAGAAAGTACCAGAGACCTGAGAAGTAAGAGAATCTCAGAACTCAAAGAGAGGAACCTTAGATAAAATGCCCAACAGTGGGGAGAGGGACCCAGAGTCCTTCTCCAGTAGAAAGGGCATCAAGTGGAGGAATGGGGTGGTCATCCTACATTCAAAAATTCTGACCCATAATTGTCCCTGGCTAAAAGAACTGCAGGATCAAAAGTGGCACGCTCTTGGAAGCAGGGGCAAGGAGGAACTCGGGGAGGGAGAACAGAGGGTGTAACGACTGGATTGTAAACAAATACATAAAACTTTAAAAAAATTTTTTTTTTGTAAAGTGGCTGGCCACTGGGTGTTTGACCATTCTTCAGAGAGTATATGAGCAACACAAATTGAACTTTTTGTTGTTGTGGTTGTTGCTGTTGTTGTTGTTGTTGTTGTTGTTGTTGATGATGATGTTCGCAGGGGGAGAGATTGGTGGGGGTCTTGAGGTGGACACAGACCTGGGAGTACTGAGAAGTGAGTGAGTTCTGGGTTCATGATGCTTAATTCTCAAATATTCAATAAAATCTATGAAAAAAATGAAACTGCACACACAGACCAGTAGTTTGATTGTGTGTAGTCTGCCAAAATCTTGGAACTGTATCCTTGTATCAATAATTTGTCTTTTGGATAAATACAAAGATTTCTCTCTCTCTCTCTCTCTCTCTCTCTCTCTCTCTCTCTCTCTCTCTCCTTTTCCCTCTCCCTTTCTCTTTCTGCCATTTTTCTCTTTTTATTTTGCGTACTTTTTAAAATTTACAACTATTATTATGTACTTCTTGCATAATAAATGTGACAAACCCCCAAAATACAAACAAAAATTTTCTAAATATTAAATTTAGGTACTGTGGTAGATGTCTAGAACCTAGTGAAATCATAGAGCTCACTTGAAAACATGGCTACAATTCATGAAGCCATCCCCTTTATTGGCCAGTACTTTAAGTCCATGTCCTGATAAGTTCTTTTATTCTTAGGATCATGGAATACCAGTGCCATTCTCCTCAGGGCAAGGGCACAAACAGAGACTAGCAATTCAATGAACTAATTCCAAACATGATTGTTCTTTCCAATACATCTATCCTCGTAGAAACCACATAAACTTCACCAACATTTTGTCTATATTCTTTCTGTCTTTTGACTAACCACGGTGACTACCATAAGGATGACCTGATGTTCTCTGAAGAGAAGTGGAACATAATAAAACTGCAAAGCTCTTCCTAGCTTCTCCTTCAGCATCACTAAAGGTTTCACCATTCCTCATCTACTGTAATCAAATCATTGTCGTGTCATTGACTGTCCTAATTTCAGTATTGCTTTATTTCAGGCACTAGAGAAGCTGAGTGTACGGTGAAAGACAGAACAACTTAGAAGAAATCAGGACACATACAATTTTCTACTAAGTTCAAAGTCTTATAAAAATACTCTTTATGGCACCTCCAAATAATTACAACAGTAATATCAAAGTCACTGAATTGGGACACAGCTCAGATTATATACTATTTGTTCACCGTGTGTGAATCTATTGGTATGATCTGGAACTCTACAAATTGTCACAAACCATCCTGACAAGTTTAATAACAATAACTTTTCAAAAGCTCTGAATTTATCAATGTGTGGCAAAATGTACCCATGCAGTTGAAAATCTTTGCTTGTGCACTTGCCAGATACAGAATTGCAAAGGATCTTCAGTTGGTAGAAAACAGGGTAAACAACCAAACACCCCACACACAGTATCATCAAATCAATAATTAAGCAATGCACAGGAAAATGAGGTATGACTGGATTTGAATAGTTATAAGATGATTGTCAAATACTGGTGCGGTGCACATATATTATAGAAAAACGAGGTTCTTCAGAAGACTAGTATCCGAAAGTAGAGAAATTTCATGACATCCTAGCATACTAACATAAAAAATGTTTTTCATTTGTATCCAAATTTCCACAGGCACGGAATACTGCAGATTCTCATTATAAGACCATGGGCTAGAATTCTGAAACATAACTACTTAATAGTGTGAATGTTTATCTAGAGCAATAACCTCTAATATATGTCTAATGATTGATCTGGCATGGACTAGCTCATAAGCATGGGAGGGAGAAAAATTTTCAATTATTGAGCATGAAATGTCTTTTGTTCCATAGTTCTTCCATAATGAGGAAGAAGCAAATGGAAAAGCTGAGCAAGTCATAGGCTAGTTTCCTGCTGCTTTCATGAAACCATACACTTCAAATAATCCCCTGAAAGCTAAAACAGAATATAATACATCATATGTAGATTTGCTAATTATAAAAACAGACAACAACAACAAATACAAAAATACAGGCAAAAGCCTGTCGATGTACCTCAGTTGTGGAATATTTGGAGGAGTGTGTACTTGTGGTCCTGAATTTGACTTTCATTCCTATATTTAAATAAAGCTACCACACTACTTACAAGTTATTTCTTTTATAGCTTATTGACATGCCCCTTGCCCCGCTTTCGTTGAATGGATGCTATGATCTAATCTCCTTTAGATCAATAAGGTCCATTTGGTACTAAATGTAAACAAGACAAAGCAAAACCAAACAAAAAAAACACTATGTGATTAAGGTTCCAGTTTCTTTTGAAAGATCCAATTGAAGTAATAATTAAAACTCCATAGCTTTAAACAGGATAACAAGCCTTGAAAAATATGGAGCATTATCTCCTGGACTAGCAACAAATAATTCACCTAATTTGTTGCCTATTAAGTCTAAGTGACTCTATTACTTAAAGCCCTAGGGGATGGAGGTGGTGGTGGGAAGAAAGCCACAAAGTATTATTTGGTAATTTTATACCTTAAACATTTTTACAGAAGTGATAGAGGGTTCAGGAAACATTGGGATATATAATTCTGACCAACCTTCTCA
This sequence comes from Rattus rattus, assembly GCF_011064425.1. Taxonomy (NCBI): domain Eukaryota; kingdom Metazoa; phylum Chordata; class Mammalia; order Rodentia; family Muridae; genus Rattus; species Rattus rattus. The sequence goes on along the minus strand of NC_046170.1, from coordinate 7,572,747 downwards.
ATATGAAACCCGGAAAGTAAATGAGTGAAAAAAATTTAAGTTGTTAGAGAAAAAACAAATCAGGAAAAGGGATGATTAAAAGCAAAACTTCCAAGTAGTATTCAAAACCCTTGAGATTATAGATTAACAGTTTGCATTACTTTTTATGTGTGAATGTAGTTATTTACAAATATCAGCTGGAAGTCTGACCTATCATGAACTCACATAGCTTGAGAAAATTGGTACAATGATCCTCTTCAGAGAAGAGAGTCTTCTAACACCATCCTGATTTGACTTGTCACCCCCAAACGAATTCTCTATCAGTAAAACAATAGGATAAAGGCAGTTTTGGATACAAGAGATGCTTGTTCTATTGCTCATTAACATTTTAATTGAATTAAAATGATATGGGTTCATTGGATTCCATGGCCTAATGTCTAACAGAAACACACACTCTATAGAGGCTCGTGCTAAGAGAACTCACTGTAGAGTAGCACATTCTTACTCACAGATTTCCAATTATTTTTCCAGTATACTAACATATAAAATTTGGTATTTAATCATAAACAATTAGACTTAATTAAAAAACAGATCATGGATAGAATTAAATGACAACCCTCCAAAGAAAGTTTTACACACACACACACACACACACACACACACACACATGATCATATGAGATGATGAGCATGAACCATTCTTAGAATATTTGTAATTGTATATATATATATACTTATATATATTCTTACATATATATGTGTATATATTACCATATATACATGGAGATACCATTCGTATATACCATATATATCATTATATATACCATAATATGTGTATACATATGCATACAGACACACAGACACACACACTATATATGTATTATATACGTACATAATTTATATTGTATATATGACATAATATATATAGATGTATGTATATATATATCCCTAAATATGCACAAGAACATCTATTTAAACTTTTAGGGAATTACCTTTTAATGTGCAATGTGGAGAAGACAAGCATCATTTTGGTTACTGTATGCAAATATTTAGAAGTGGCAATTTACAAAAAAATAAATCCAATAACTGTCCTTACTTGAAATGTACAATGTTAAGTATCTTTATTTTCATGGTCTGTAATATAAAAACCTCAGGCTCAAAATAGCCTTACATATATCTTCTTAAGGAAGAGACAGAAAGGGATTATAGTTAGGGAGGTAATGTAGTTAAAAGTTGTAGAGAAAGAAGAAAAAGTTGTTCTCTGCTTCAGGAGTAGACAATGCTATAAGCAGAAATCCAGTATAGAGCCTGGTGCACTTTGAATATGTAGGGTTTAAGGTGTTTGAGTTTTTGTTTGTTCACTTTGTTTCTGCTTAGATTTTTTTTTTAGTAATATTGTATAATTATGATGCAGGGGAAATTTGAGTTTCCTCTTGGATTTATTGTTCTCCTTAATACAAAAGTTTAAGAATAGACTCAAACAGAAACTCGAGGAAATGTTATTGCAGTTTAGAAGAACATCTTGTACCTGCTGCCAAGGCAAGCAAGCTGTGACTTCAATGGCTGCCTGGAAAATAGAGGAGAGGGGGGAAAATGCCATGCTGTTTAAAGGCATGGAGGTCAGACATGATAGTCAAGCAGCCACATGACAGAGAGGGAGTCTGATGAGAATGGAGAACAAAGCCCAAAATGTTGGTGAAACACCAAGAATTGAGGAAAGCATGCTCTGAAAATAGACAGACAAAAAGAATGGAGAAGGTATGTTTTCACAAATTGTTCAGAGAAAATACACATGACTGCAGTCTGGTAAGTACTGAGCTAGGAGTGTTGGCAGCAGGGTTCAGAGAAGAGAAAGTCCAGCCTGACATTATAGATCTAGCTATTCTCCCTATGTCTAAAGCATGCTTTAAGGTGAATCACCATTCTTTTTTTTTTTTTTTTTTTTTTTTTTTTTTTTTTTTTTGAATCACCATTCTTAAGGAAGGGACTTTAGCTGTATGACCCAATACAACTGGGATGCTAAGTCTCCACTCAGGTCAGAAAGTCTATTATCAAAACCAGGTGTTTCTTCTAATCTAACAGGTTGTTTGTAACACAGAAATTGCTTTGGCCTAAATTCTCTGAACTAGAATAAGATCATGTGTATATTTTTGTATTTGTAAGTGCATATTTATATGTGTGTGATATAGTATTTACATCAACAACTTTAATTAATGACCTACATGTCTTCCTTAATATAAGCAAATGATTGCTGAAGGTTTAATGACCTAACAGCCTCAAGTGGATGGAGAAATGCTGTACAAGAGAATTGACTTGTTTGTTATCACCCGTGGAAGCTTCTGACCAGGAGATTCACGTACCAAATCAACTGGTGTCTACCACCTCCACACTGCAGGCAAACTGACCGATGGACGGACTCTTCCATCACCAAAATTCTCCCTTTTCTGTCTTAAAAAACCCCAGGAACCCCACAGCATATGGTTATAGTCTCACATTCACAGAGAGACTTCAGAATTTTATTTGTGAAAAATTTAGTTTCTGAAGATGTTGGTCTTTCTTTAATATCCTTGTTGCCTAAATTAATTCCTATCTGATAACTACTGCACTTTGATTTATGAATGGAGAATGAGGACCAATTATTAGGTGCACAAGTATTGTGCAGCAGGAAAACAATTCAGTCATTTGTTTGACACTCAGACCATGCCAGTTTCCAAGTCACTTTTAATGCTTTTCTTTAACCCCATGTATTTATTGTGAAAGGAAAACAAGATTTAGAGAAGAAAATTCAGAAACAATAAAGTTCATTCCATAAATGAATACTGGTATTCCCCCCCATATTTCAGTAAATTTATTAACAGTGATATAAAAGCTAAATTTATTTTTTAATGTTTTCCACACCTACTATTCTGATGCTGACAAAAGCCAATAAAGAAATGATTTGGGAGATGAATGATCTGATGGACTATAGGGGAATCAAGCAGAAACTAAAACAAAACACAGAATCCAGATCATCCATAAACGAAAACAATCAACCCTTAATTGAATGCACATGTGTGGACAGAGATGGCTCTCTAATAGTGAAGCAGTAGGCAGTGATTAATGACTGGGAAAAAAATCAGCAAAGAATTCTTTCTGAGCTCTGAATTGTGCCCTGAATATAAAAATCTGACAGAACAGGTGACATGTTGCCAAGGGTTCCGGAGAGCAGACAGAAGAAATTGCGGATCTGCCAACAATTTATTTCCAAAGACAGAGAAAAATGGTGACGTAGCAATGTCATGAAATAATGCAGAAAGCTTTTTTATTTCCTTTCTGCCTGAAGAATGCTAATCCAGACTATAGTTTTATTATCTGAGCCACAGGGAAAGACAAAATGCAATAATTAAGAAATCGAAAGACTGTCATAAAAGACAATGTGAAACTGGAAGCCGAACAATTACCTAAAGTGCTCAGAAAGCTTTGCTCAGAACTAAGTTCTAAAGTTTTGGAGGAAAATGAATAGTTACCTCAAGAAGGATTATATACTCTAAGCTTAGACAAATAAATGTGGGGTCACAATGACATTTATTTGTTTATTCATCACACATATACTGAGGTGCAATATGGCATCCAGTGTTAATTCTATGACCGTTGACACATGAAGTAAGGATCATTCCTTTACATTCATCCATTGGAGGAGCTCATTGTTCTTACAGGGAAATCAATGAAGAGTAACTATCAGTAAACGAATGGAGAAATTTTACTATCTTACGAAAGAGGGAGTAAGGGTCACAAATATTTGTGTGCTTCTGGTGTAACACTAAGCAGAAGTTTGGGTGTACAGTTTTAAGAGCTTTGATGTACTACTAAGTCATACTCAGATTTATCATGCTGCCTCCACGTGTCTAGTTTAATCAACTCATACTCTGTCAAAGCCATGGGTATCTGAAAATTCTGAAGTTCAGCTAGGGTTGAAACAGATTAATATGAAAACTTTGTTCCACAGTAGGTCTGAAGTTAGAGGAGGGGTTAAACAAGGGAAAATGGGTAAATTGTGGTGTAATAAGTATAAAAAAAAGGTACCCATGTTGAAACCTCTGAGATACAACATGGTGCTATTAATACAAGGAAAATGAGCATCTTCTCTTAATATAAAGTAAGGATTGAGAAGCTTGTGGAACAAGAACTGTGAGATGATGCTGACAGGGTCAGAATACACATGACTAACTATGTCTGCCTTTCCTAGAAAATTAGTGGAAACTCACATTACAATAATGAAGGAAGGCTACTAAAATGAAGTATTTGAGAATGGTGAAGCAACTATACTCCAGAGAAGATGCCATGAGCCGAAGTTGGCTAATACAACATAGACTCCATGGTTGATTTTGTTTGTTTATTTGCTTGGGGTTTTTCATGTGTGTTCATTCTATTGTTGTTTGCTTATTTCTTTTCTTACTGTTTTGTGTTTATATGTTTTTTAAAGATTTATTTTATGCATATAAGTACACTGTAGCTGTCTTCAGACACAAGAAGAAGGCATCAGATCCCATAACAGATGGTTATGAGCCACCATGTGGATGCTAGGAATTGAACTCAGGACCTCGGGAAGAGCAGTCAGTTAACCACTGAGCCATCTCTCCAGCCCCGTGTTTATCTGTTTTGACTTTTGTTTTTTGTTGTCTGTTTTACTTTTTGTTTGAGAGCAATGTACTAGAGCCACACTGAGGCGGGAAGGAAAGATAGAAAGAGGCAGAGAGACAGAGACAGAGACAGACAAAGAGACAGAGAGAGAAAAAAAGAGAGAATGAGAAGTATGGACAGGAAGGTAGAAAAAATCTAGGAGGAGCTGTACAAAAGTAAGAAGATGATCAAAATATGTACTACTTAAATTTTCTTATTATTTGTTTATCATTTCATAAAGGACAGAATATGTGCATTCATAATCTCTAAATAAATAAAACCTAATAAAACATCACAGTTCAAGCAGTTGTTTGTAAATTGCTCTTTATTCATAGGCAAATGGAATGAACTAGAAAATATCATCCTGAGTGAGGTAACTCAATCATAGAAAACCCCACATGGTATGCACTCACTGATAAGTGGATATTAGCCCAAAAGCTCAAATTACCCAAGATGCAATCCATGTATCACATGAAGCTCAAGAAGAAGGATGGCTAAAATGCAGATGCTTCACTCCTTAAAAGGTTGAACAAAAATATCCACAGGAGGAAATATAGAGGCAAAGTTTAGAGCAGAGACTGAAGGAATGGCTGTTCAGAGCCTGCCCCACACGTGGCCCATAAATATACAGCTATCAAAACTAGATAACATTGAGGAATCTAAGAAGTGCGTGCGGACAGGGACCAGATATAGATCTCTCCTGAGAGACATAGCCAGAACATGTCAAATATAGAGGGGAATGCTAGCAGCAAACCACTGAACTGAGAATGAGACCTACATTGGAGGAATTAGAGAAAGGATTGAAAGGGTTGAAAGGGGATGCAACCCCATAAGAACAAAAATGCCAACCAATCAGTGCTCCCAGGTACTAACCACTACCCAAAGACTACACATGGACAGACCCATGACTCCAACTGCGTAAGTAGCAGAGAATGGCTTTGTTGGGCACCAATGGAAGGAGAAGCCCTTAGTCTTGCCAAGGTTGGACCCCAGTGTAGGGGATTGTTGGTGGGGGAGGGGCAGAAAGGGGGAGTGAATGGCGAGGGGAACACCCTCATTGAAGAAAGGGATGGGGAGGGGATAGTGGGCTTATGGACAGGAAACCGGGAAAGGGAATAACATTTGAAATGTAAGTAAAGAAATATCCAATAAAAAAAATTAAAAAATGATATGTTTATCTGTTAAAAAAATACAAAACTGCTTTTAGGAGTTGAGCAGGCATGACGCATAGGAAGAGGTACTCTCCCACATACTACATGCAGTGGTGCCCTTTCAGACAGGTTGCAGGTGGGAGTCCAAGCGAAGTCATTTAGAATAAAGATAAGGATCAGGCTTGCAGATAGTATATTTTAATTGTTCTTTCTAAGAGGATCTGTACATATTAAAGTTGGGTCTCAAAATAAGGAGAGATGGAGAGGAGATAGACAAAAATAAAGTCCCAAACCCAAAGCCATAAGTTAATAGGTGGGGAAACCCATACTCATAATATTTTAAAATGCCTTTATTTTTTTTAATTCTTGACTAATCAGCATGTCTGGTTTGTCAATATAAGTGTAATTTCCTCATTTATAAGGATAGAACTTGATGTTTATTGGAGAAGTTGGGAAAATCTTTCTCAGAAGTGCAAGTCAGTAAACATTTGGGGGCTGGCAAGCTCTGTATCTGGCATCTCAGTCGTGTACTTCATTCCTGACATGATAATGAGAAGGGGTCCTACTTATGATCCCTATTGCTGTGAAGTGACATCATGACCAGGACAGCTCATAAATGAAAGCATTAGATTGGGGCTTCCTTCCTAGATTCACAACAAGAGAAATGGCCACACAGAAGCAGATATGTATTTGGAAAAGTAGCTGAGGGTTCTACAACCATATCCGCCAGGAGCAGGAAAGAGAAAGATACTGAGACTGGCTTGTGCTTTTGGAATCCCAAAGCCCACTTTCCACCAACACTACCTCCAACAGGACCACATCTCCTAAGCCTTCTCTAGTATGCCGCTCCCTGATAATGAAACATTCCAAGTACTAGCCTATAAGTTCCATTCTTATTCAAATCACCACAAAAAATAGAGTCAATATATAGAAGAGTGAATATGGCTTTATTCTAATATATGTTATAATAATATTTTTTAATAAATGAAGTAGGGTAGTCTACACAATTCAATACGTTAATACCAGTTTTCTATTTGCAAGCAAATCACAAAAATGAGGCTAGAAATGCAGGCCTTTTTCTCTTCATGCTGTGTTTGATACATTAGAATGTGTAATTGGTGTTTAATGATAAGATACATGGTGTTCCTGTCTATATTTATTTTCTGGATCTACTGCCAAAGCTGGTCACAACCAGGAGCTTAAATGGGATGTGTCCAAACACCTTATCATGTTCTCTTTGATGATGTCTGTACTGAAGAAGGATAAGAGAGAGCTAAAGAAAACAAGTCATGGAATATATATAGAGAAAGAGATATTTAATGCTGTCTGGATTACCAAAGGGAGGACTGTAATTTTAAAATTCATAACCATTCATTTCTTCCTTAATTCTTTCCTTCCTTCCTTCCTTCCTTCCTCCCTTCCTCCTTCCTTCCTGCCTTCCTTCCTTCTGAAAATTGACTTAGATTGTTTTTCATTTTGCAACTGTAATTTTAACAAGGCTAAGTGGTCTCTGGAATTTTTTCTATTGTTTCCTCTTTTGGATGAGACAAAGTGTAAAGGAATTTCCTAGAAGCTGTCCAAAGAGAGAAAGATCACGTTGCAGGAAACACAATCAATTAAAAATAATTTTAATTGACTCAAACACTTTCTTCATGTCTACAGTATATGAAGAAGATCATCCTTTCAAAAAGTCTATACTGCCTCCATATATGCTTTCCACATATGATGAACCACCTTTTCTCTTGATATTGTGCAAAAATATTAATAGAGAAGATTTCAAAGATGGTCCAGCAGTTAAGAGGGCATATTTATCTTTCAGAAGATCACAATTTGTTCATTAATATCTATATTAGGTGGTTCACAAATACCTATATTTTTATCCAAAGGGTATATAACACACACACATGCTCACACATGCACACACGCACACATATGCATGCACACACAGACACACATACAAAGTTTAAAAAGGTTTATATCTTACCCTGTCACTCTGTATTTATTATATATATTCTCACAAATTTGAAATAGTGCATGAGATAGTAAATGGGAGGGTTTGAAAGAAGAAAAGTAAAGGGAAGAGGGAAATTATGTAATTGTATTAAAATTTCAGCATTAATTTTTTTTTTAAAGTGAATGATTCACAGTTAGGAAACTATTTATAAAGAGAATGGGTGTGAAAACACTTAGATAGTAGTTAAAGCCAGAATGTTTTCATAGAAAAAATAAATGAATGACAGAATTACTCATACTTGAAAAAGTCTTCTCCAGACAACTTGTAAAATAGTAGTCTTATCTAAGAATCCATCAACATTTAACATTGCATTAGTGAATGTATCAAAGGTCTCTTTCTGGAGACAAAGTGTCTGCTCTCTGACATACACTGTTTGATGAGAAAACTGAACCACATCAGACACAATGGGAAGCCTTCTTTGAATCCAGCTCAAAGAGTATAATTGATTAGCATTTAGTAAATCATTCAAAAAAGTTCTGTAGAGAAATCTAATAGAGAAATTAGAAGCATTTTGTCTTGTTAAAACTACCAGAGTCCATGGACATAAAGCTGACAGACAGACAATGAGAAATGTAATTACCATCAGTACTACATCAAATCGGGGGAAAAGATTAAAGGATTAGAAGCAGAATTTGGAATTTAAAGTGCAATTGTACTGAGAAATGTAACTGTTTAGATGACAGTTCTATCGCTAAGCTCATTTGTGTACTTTGCTTGTGTTAGCATGTGAGATGCAATGACATTTAAAGATTTCTTCAAATTGAAGATCTATTTTAAGAATAACAGAATAAAAGGATGGTAAGATACTATTGATACGTAAAATCTTGCATGAAATGTTTAGATAAGCTTCATTCATTATAGATGAGATCTTCTTCAATAGACATATTTTTCAAAGATAAATTGATAACTTGTGACACATCCATGACACAGAGAATTGTGCACTGATTAAAAAGTAATGCATAGTCATTAACTCCAACATAGATGACACTAAAATCTGTAATGTTAAGCGAAAGAATTCAGTCGGAAAAAGGTTGCCTGCCATGTGTCTAATACACAGTAAACTGTGCAAGTCAAAACTACAGACAATGAACAAACTGATCTTTGGTTGTCTGAGAGTATGAAGGAGAGATCATAGACTCATGATGCATACAAATTTTCTTTAAGGTAGTCAAAATTTACTTCATAAGCTGAAATACTGACATATGAATTTACATTTGTATAGATCCACGAAAATTTATAGCAATAAATGAGTGGTAATATATTAAAGTTAAAATAGAATTTATGTACACAGTATATAAATTGATCTCAGAATGGAATGGATAACACAGTAAAGGAATAGAACTGAGCTGAGATACGGTGAACTATTTCATTGCAAATTCACAGTCAACCTCAGTGACTATGGAATTAAGTGATTAAGACTAATGTCAAATAGAAATATTTATCAGGTATCATATCTATATATTGATAAGAAGTATAGTTGAAATCACTCACATACACACATCCTAAACTATGTGGTAGGAATCCTGGAATGACTGTGTTGGTCTTTTGTTGTTGATTACTTTTTGGTGTAGGGACTTAACCCTAGAATTTGTTTGTGCTATGTCAATGCTCTCCTATCAAGTTAAACCATGATTCCCTTGTAGTGAAGCAAATGAATACATAAGGAGTAAGGGGAACAAGCTTTCCAACTCTTAGAATAGAAAGTTACAAAGAAATAATGGCAAAAATGATTCATATAGGTGTAGGGTAGAGTTAGAAACTACAGTATAAGCTTAAATAGTAATTTTTACTATACTTGTACAGATGAACATAATTTTTCATGTGTGCACCTTAGCCTGTCATTGTAGAGAACTGGAGGCAGTATCGCAGTACCAATGAGCATACCACTCACCACATAAAACTCGGCACCTAAACCACTTCCCCCAAAGAGGACCTATTATCTCCTTTGAGAAACTACAACTTCTAGGAAGGAACAGAACATAAAAATGTTCAACATGGAGTACTTTAAAGTTCTGACATAGTAGTCACAGATACAACAGTATTTTCTGTCTCAAATTTTTGTCTGTGTCCCTCTGTCTCTCTGTCTCTCATTCTCTCTCTCATTCTCTCTCTCATTTTCTCTCTCTCTCTCTCTCTCTCTCTCTCTCTCTCTCTCTCACACACACACACACACACACACACACACACTACAATCAATATGTCAAAGGAATACAGAAGTCAAATGGAATATTTCTAGAGCAAAAGTTAAAAGTCTATGAACAACAAAATGTATAAAGCCATTATGGATTTTAACTGAAAGACTAGCCAAAATCTATTATAGTTAAAATCAAATGATATATTAAATCGGTAAAGGAGAAAAAAATTCCTAAGTTAATTAAAATCAAATGATATTTTTTTTACCCCTAAGGAGAATAAAGTCCATAGCTTTTAAGTATTCATTATGTGGAGACTTTACATTTATTATGGAATGTAGACAATATAAAACTTTACGTAAAAGAAGCAACAGGCACATTATTGGTCATGTGTGTCAGTTTGACGTTTATGAGAATGGCTTGTTGATTAGACCAATGAGGTCTTCTACTATGATCTTCCTTGCCTCAGCATTGGTACTGTACTAGGAGAAAGAACTGCTAATCTCAACTGAAATACCTTTTTCCACATCAAACATACGGGAAAAAGGAAAAAAAAAATTGGAGACAAACTATCAAGTAAAGGGCAGCCTAGGAATTGTCATAACTGACAATGAATAGATTTGGAATAAAATGAAGAGGTCCACTCTGAGTTACTGTAAAACATTCAAGGCATTGTGTATTCTTGAAGCAACAGTAACATGTAATGGAAGTAGGTCATGTCCAATAGGTAAAATTAGTATTATTTAAATATTACTGAGGAGGAATGAACTCTGACTCAAATTCTGAAATAATATGACGAACGTGAGAATGACCACTAGGGAAGAACATTGTGTTTGAGACCAATAGTGTCTCAAGTCTTCATATTAGAAACAAAGTGTAGCATGTCTTTCAATGTTTAAATAAATTAAACATATCATGACATTTTGTGTTTATACATTTAATGATCTGCACATATCATTAAATTTCTAAAAAAATGACAGGAAAGCTTTTGACATAAGGTCACTTAAATTAAATACCTGCTCTGTAAAATAACAAATGACTCTATTGCTGATGAAATTTACTTGACTGATCGAGGTCCCAATATAAATTAACAGGAATATTTAATTCCAGAGGGTTCTTTTTCTTGGTGGTTAGTAGTGACCATCTCACAAAAACTATTTTATTGCACGTTATCAAGAATAATCAATTTTGGATAGGTACAAATTTACACATGTAGTGAATTGAATGAAAATTCACTCCCAAAGTCTCATGTGTCTGAACATGAGTTACCCATGTGGTTGCACTCGTTCGGGAAGTTTGGGATGAGTGACTTTTATAGAGGACTTAGGCCATTGAAGACATATTTTGACATGGTAGAAATTAGATTGCAGTTTACACTTTGATGTTGAGGATATGAGTTTCCGGTCTCTCAGCCACACAATGCCTGTCTGATTTCATAATAGTCTCTTATTCCTTGGAAACAGTAGGATCAAATGATGCCTGTCTTCTTTTTCTTTCCTTATTTTTTGGATATCTTTTATTTACATTTCAAATGTTATCCCCTTTCCCAGTTCCCGATCCATAAACACCCTATCCCAACCTCCTTCCCCCTTCTTCTATGAGGGTGTTCCCCGATTCTACCACCCATGCCTTCCTGCCTCCCTGCCCTGACATTCCCCTGCACTGGAGGTTCCAGTTTGGCAGGACCAAGGGCTTCTCCTTTCATTGGTGTCCAACAAAGCCATCCTCTGCTATATATGTAGATGGAGCAGTGGGTCTGCCATGTGAAGTCTTTGGATAGTGGTTTAGTCCTTGGGAGCTCTGGTTGGTTGGTATTGTTCTTATGGAGTTGCAACCCCCTTTTCAGCTCCTCCAATCCTTTCTCCAACTCCTCAAATGGGAACCTAGTTCTCAGTTAATTGGTTTGCTACTAGCATTCCCCTCTATATTTGCCGTGCTCTGGCAAAGCCTCTCAGGAGACAGCAATATCCAGTCAGCATGCACTTCTTGGCTTCATCAATATTGTCTAGTTTTGGTGGCTGTATATAAATGGGCTGGATCCCCAGGTAGGGCAGGCTCTGAATGACCATTCCATCAGTCTCAGATCCAAACATTGTCTCCATGTTTCCTCCTATGGATAATTTTGTTTCCCCTTCTAAGAAATACTGAAGCATCTGCAGTTTGGTCATCTTTCTTCTTGAGTGTCATGGATTGTATCTTGGGTAATCCGAGCTTTTGGCCTAATATCCACTTATCAGTGAGTGCATTCCATTTGTGTATTCTGTGATTGGGTTACTCAGGATGATATTTCCTACTTCCATCCATTTGTCTATAAATTTCATGAAGTCATTGTTTTTAATAGCTGAGTAGTATTCCATTGTGTAAATGTACCACATTTTCTGTATCCGTTCCTCTGTTGAAGGACATCTGGGTCCTTTCCTTTTTCTGGCCATTGTAAATAAGACTGCTGTGAACAAAGTAGAGTATGTGTCCTTGGTATAAGCTGGAGCATCTTTTGGGTATATGCCCAGGAGTGGTATAGCTGGGTCCTCAGTTAGTGCAATGTCTAATTTTCTGAGGAAACTCCTGACAGATTTCCAGAGTGGTTTTACCAGCTTGCAATCCCACCAACTGTGGACGAGTGTTCCTCTTTCTCCACATCCTTGCCAGCATCTGCTGTCACTTGAGATTTTTATCTTAGCCATTCTGACTGGTGTGAGGTGGAATCTCTTTGCTGTTTTGATTTGCATTTCCCTGATTAGTAAGGATGTTGAACATTTCTTTAAGTACTTCTCAGTTATTTGATATTACTCAGCTAAGAATTCTTTGTTTCGCTCTGTACCCCATTTTTAATAGGGTTATTTGGCTCTCTGGAGTCTACCTTCTTAAGTTCTTTGTATATACTGGATATTAACCCTAAATCAGATGTGGGATTAGTAAAGATCTTTTCCTAATCTGTTGGTTGCTGTTTTGTCTTAATAACACTTCCCTTTGCCTTACAGAAGCTTTGCAATTTTATGAGGTCCCATTTGTTGATTCTTGATCTTAGAGCATAAGCCATTGGTGTTCTATTCAGGAAATATTCTCCCATGCCCATGTGTTTGAGGCTCTTCCCCTCTTTTTATTCTATTGGTTTGAGAGTATCTGGTTTTATGTGGAAGTCCTTGATCCACTTGGACTTTAGCTTTGTACAGAGTGATAGGAATGGATTGATTTTCATTCTACTACATGCTGACCTCCAGTTGAAGGAGCACCATGTGTAAAAAATGTTATCTTTTTTTCCATTGGTTGGTTTTAGATCTTTTGTCAAAGATCAATTGACTACACATATGTGTGTTCATTTCTGGGTCTTCAATTCTATTCCACTGATATAACTCCCTATCTCTGGCTACAGGTTTGCTGTATATTGCTTTTACTATGTTTAGGTATGGGCCTTGAATTCCTGATCATTCTAAGACTTTTAACATGAAGGGGTGTTGAATTTTTTCAAATGCTAATGTCTAGTGAGAGGATCATGTGGTTTTTTTTTTGTTCTTGTTGTTTGTTTGTTTGTTTGTTTTTTGTTTCTTTGAGATTGTTTATATAGTAGAATACCTTGATTGATTTCCTTATATTGAACCATCCCTACATCCCTGGGAAGAAGCCTACTTGATCACGATGGATGATTGTTTTGATGTGTTCTTGATTTCAGTTTGCAAGAGTTTTATTGAGTATTTTTGAGTATCAAGGGAAATTGATCTGAAGTTCTCTTTCTTTGTTAGGTCATTGTCTGGTTTAGATATAAGCATAATTGTGACTTCATAGAGGAATTGGATAGTGCTCCATCTGTTTCTATTTTGTGGAATAGTTTAAACAGTATTGGTATTATATCTTCTATGACGATCTTATAGAATTCTCCACTAAACCAATCTTGTCCTAGGTATTTATTGTCAGACTTTTATTAACTGCTTCTATTTCTTTAGGAGCTAGGGGACTGTTTAGATGGTGTGTGTTATCCTGATTTAACTTTGGTACATGGTATCTGTCTAGAAAATCGTCCCTTTCCTCCAAATTTACCAGTTTTGTTAAATGTAGGCTTTTGTAGTAGGATCTGATAATTTTTTTAATTTCCTCAAATTCTGTTGTTATATCTTTGTTTTCATTTCTGATTTTGTTAATTTGAATACAATCTCTAGCCCTTTTTGTTATTCTGGCTAAGGGTTTATCTATCTTCTTGATTTTCTTAAAGAATCAGCTTCTAGTTTTGTGTACTCTTTTCTAGTTTTGTTTCTACTTGGTTGTCTTCAGTCCTGAGTTTGATTATTTCTTACTGTCTACTCCTCTCAGGTGTATTTGCTTCTTTTTATTCTAGAGCTTTTAGGTGCTCTGTCAAGCTGCTAATTTATGCTCTCTCCAGTTTTTTGGAGGCACTCAGAGCTATGAATTTTCCTCTTAGCACTGCTTTTATTGTTTCCCATAAGTTTGCCTTCATTTTAATTAAATTCTTAAAAAATCTCTTATTTCATTCTTTATTTCTTCCTTGACCAAGTAATCACTGAGTGGAATGTTGTTCAACTTTCATGTGTATGTGGGCTTTCTGTCATTTCTTGTTATTGAAGACCAGCCTTAGTCTGTGGTGAGATGATAGGATGCATGGGATTATTTCAATCTTCTTGTATTTGTTGAGGCCCTTTTTGTGATTGATATATAGTCAGTTTTGGAGAAGGTAACATGAAGTGCTAGGAAGAAGGTATACTCTTATGTTTTAGAATAAAATGTTCTATAAATATCTGTTAAATCCATTCGGAATATAACTTCTGTTAGTTTCCCTGTGTCTCTGTTTAGTTACTGTTTCCATGATCTGTCCATTGATGAGAGTTAGGGGTTGAAATCTCCTACTATTATTGTCTGAGGTATAATGTGTTCTTTGAGCTTTAGTAAGAATTGTTTTATGTATGTAGGTAGAACATAGATATTCAGGGTTGAGAGTTCATCTTGGTGGATTTTTCCTTTGATACATATGAAATGTCCTTTCTTATCTTTTATCAAAACTTTTGATTGAAAGTCTATCTTATTTGATATTACAATGGATACTCCAGCTTGGTTTTTGGGATCATTTGCTTGGAAAATTGTTTTCTAGCCTTTTACTGTGAGGTAATTTCTGTCTTTGTCACTGAGATGTGTTTCCTGTATACAGCAGTATGCTCAGTCCTGTTTATGTATGCAGTTTGTTACTCTGTCTTTTTATTGGAGAATTGACTCTACTGATGTTAAGAGTTATTAAAGAATAGTGATTTTTGTCTCCTGGGGTTTATTTTCTGTTTGTTTGTTTGTTTTTTGTTTTGTTTTGTTTGGTTAGAGGTGGAATTATGTTTGTGTGGCTCTCTTCTTTTGGCTTGGTTATAAGAAATTACTCTCTTGCTTTTTCTAAGGTGACGTTTCCCTCCTTGTGTTGGAGTTTTCCATCTATTATTCTTTGTAAGGCTGGATTTATGGAAAGAGATTGTGTAAATCTGTTTTTGTCATGGAATATCTTGGTTTCTCCATCTATGTCAATTGAGAGGTTCCTGGGTATAGTAGCCTGGACTGGCATTTGTGTTCTCTTAGGGTCTGTATGACATCTGCCCATGATCTTCTGGCTTTCATAGTCTCTGGTGAGAAGTCTGGTGTAATTCTGATAATTCTGCCTTTATATGTTACTTGGCCTTTTTCTTTTACTGCTTTTAATATTCTTTCTTTGTTTTGTGCATTTAGTATTTTGACTGTTGTGTGATGGTTGTGTCAATGTTTTCTATTGTATCTTCTGCCCCTGAGATTCTCTCTTCTACCTCTTGTATTCTGTTGGTGATTCTTGCATCTATGATTCCTGATCACTTTCCAAGGTTTCTATCTCCAGGGTGGTCTCCCTTTGTGATTTCTTAATTGTTTCTATTTCATTTTTTAAATCCTAGATGATTTCGTTCAATTCCTTCACCTGTTTTGTTGTGTTTTCCTATAATTCTTTAAGGGATTTTGTGTTTCCTCTTTAAGGGCTTCTACTTGTTTACCTGTGTTGTCCTGCATTTCTTTAAGGGGATTATTTATATTCTTCATAAAGTCCTCTACCATCATTATGAGATGTGATTTTAAATCAAATCTTGCTTTTCCAGTGTATTTGGATAGCCAATAATTGCTTAGGTGGGAGAATTGGGCTCTGATGATATTAATTAGACTTAGTTTCTGTTGCTTAGGTTCCTGTGCCATCTGGTTATCATCTGGTTATCTCTGTATTAGATGGTCTTGCTTTCTCTGACAGTGGCTTGACCGTTCTGCAAGCCTGTGTGTCAGCACTCCTGGAGACCAGTTTCTCCTGGCATGATCTGGGTACAGAGAGCTATGCCACATGGTCAGCTCCAGGCACCGGCAGAAACCAGAATGCTCATGGGATCCTGTGTCCTGAGGGCTCCAGAAGGGACCCTCAGAGCAGAAGTTTTGGTCTTACATCTGCCCTCAGGTGTGTCAGCACTCTGCAAGTCTGGCTTTCATCTCTGGGCACAAGCTGAGATCCAATGGATCCTGTCCCTGAGTACTTCTAGGTTCCCCTGTCTAGAGGCTCCAGAAGGGTTCCTCTTGTGCCAGAAATGTGAGCAAAAGTGGTGATCTCCTCTGAGCTCTCAGGATTGTCGGTACTTCTGAGAGTCCAGCTCTCTCCTCCATTGTACCTGGGTACAGAGAGCTGAGGAACTAGGTCAGCTCAGGGTGCAGGTGGAATCCAGAAGGTGAAGCCTTTTTTCTATAAGCTGCCTTTGTCGTTTTAATGTATGTCAGAATTCTGTTGTTTCCATTCATTAAAGAATTGCCTTTACGTGCTGTTATTTAAACATTTTTGAAGTAAATTCTCAAAGGCATTTTTGGTGAGAAATCCTCATTTTGAATTTATGTACCAAACTAAAAGCAGAAACAGTTTCAAAAGTCTATTTTTTTTTTTTTTTACTAATATGGTGTCTAACCAACCCACTTCTTTACCAAATTATTCTATGTTGTCAAATCAGATGCATTTTAAATGCAACCTTTGTAGTTACCCACAAAAATAAACAAACAACCCAAAACACCCAAAACTAAACATCGCATAAGTTCTATTTGAAGTTATTTTAGGCATGGTCCTAGTCCTTGAAGTTAGATTGTACATGGAATTCTCTTCAACATCCAAGATTTTAGGCTCCAGAACATTCACAATAACACAGAATAAAACAGCCCCATGACTATCCTTTTAAAACAGGCTGTTCCTTACACCTGCCTACACATTTACCTTGAGTTCTGGTGAGAGTGCCTCTTGGCAGGAGGCCTGGTTCCAGGTGGAAGAGAACATTATCAAAGTGAAGCTCAGCAGGAAAAAAAATATCTGCATTCCTTTTACTTTTAGGGCCCAGTCACCTGCTGGTGTCTACCATCCATTGAAAACAACTGGAATTAGAAGCAATGGGGTATCATTGACAAATCCTTAGAAGTTACTTCTCACTGGCACACATTATATTCAGAAACAGTACCACCGAGTGGATCTAGAAAAAAATTATAGCCCATGACATGCACATTGGCCTTTCATTTTCAAAATTGCCTTGGCCACTTGCAGTCTTTCATGGTTGTACACACATTTTAGGATTTAAAAATTATATTTCTGTGAGGCATGACATTGCTATTTTGAAAGGTGTTTCTTTGCATCTGTCAGCTATGTTGAGTGCAATTGACATTTCAACATTATTTTATCATCTGTTTCTGATCACAGAGAATCCCCACATCCTTTGCTTCTTGAATTGTTTTATTAGCACTTTTTAGTTTGGAATGCAGTGATCTGTTTACTTTGTTTGATTAAATGTAGTATCATAAACGGTACTAACTTCTCGATATCATTTTAAAAAACTAAAAACATTTTGTGCATAGATATATGAAAGATTTTGTATATTGATATTATATCTGAATGAAAAACAGAAATTTTAAAAAAACAAAAGAAAAGAAAAGAAAAGAAAGTGACTGCTCCTGGGTAATTAGAGGAGGAAGTTGAAACACAACTATACTCTCCCACACATACCATCATATCTACAAGCAATCATTCTTTCCTTCCCTTTCCTTTTCCCTCCTCCCCTTCCCTCCCCTCCCCCCATCTCTCTCTCTCTTTTCATTTATCTGGTATCAATACATAGGGTGTAGCTTAAATGGGGATTCCAAGGAACTTGGCTATTCTGAACCAATCTTTGTTTCAAAAATCTCCTAAGATTCATGAATCATTTATTTTTCAAATTTTGCTATTCATCAAATTTGATTCTGAAACTCATTTCTTCAGCCCCTTCTTCCCCATATCTTATCGAGCCATATTTCCTTGCCTTCTCAGTTAGTGCTCCATGTCCTGACTACTACCTTTTGGGGAAACCACCACATGGACATCTCCCTTCTAGTCCCTTTTGGGCAATCACAACATTATTATCTCTCTACTATGCTCTTTGGGGCCCCACAATATGTATAATTATACTTACTAAGATTCTTTCACCCCTCTAATTATTTTCTCCTCTACCTAATACAACCAGTTTGTCAGGAAGCTTCCTTCTATACTCCTCAGCCCCCATCACACAGAAAGAGTCACCTCTGTAATTTTGAACATTTCTAATAAATGTATTGTTACTATGACACTCTGCTTCTTTCCAGTTCCTCTTCTTCCTGGAATATCTTAACTTCCTCAAGTAACTTATAATAAACTCCTGGGTCTGCAATCCTTACCTTGTTCCCTTCCCTTCAAAGCTACCCAGTCTACTTATGCCCTCATTGACCTGGATATTGCTTCTTGCTTACTCAATTACAATTTATTTGTCTCAGATCTCTGATGGTGTTGAAGACTAGGCTAATGGCAGATTTGTCAACTCACAAGCAGCAACCAATGCTCAGAATAAACTTGTCTGGGAGCTTATGATACTCCTTTCAAGTTTATTTAGACTAGAATAGACAAGAAAAGTTACTTTTATTATGTTCTAGATGTCACAAGGAATTAATTTTCTTTTTCTCATTGGTTACATTGTGAATTTTTAATAGGTTTATTACAATGATAAATTATCTCTACTTATAATATTGAAATATTTTATCAAGAAATAATTAATTTTTGAAAAGGTTTATCAGCAGAAATTTAGGTGCTCATATGACTTATTTTTCAGTCTGTTAATGAAATATATAATATTGATTGATTGGCATATACTAAGCCAATCTTGCATATATAAATACCATTTGGCACAATACATATTCATTTTGCTACATTGATATGTTCAATTTGCTAGTATTTATTGAGAATTTTTAAAACGAAATGTATATAAGAAATACTCAAGTTAATAAAAAAAAATCAGTGTCAACAGAGAAACTAGTCAGTAGTCCCTTGGGTTGCCTGTATGCTTAGTTACCAAGTCCATTGTCTATCAAAACATTTGCATTCCAAAATTTTACCATTCTTAGAAACTGATGATTATGTAGACACAAATGGGAGAGAAATTGTATGTTTGAAAATATCCAAAAGTAAGATTTTCATACTCAGGATCAAACATTTCCTTGAACTCGAAATTCTATGACAGATATATTTTTAACCAGTTCATTTTAAAAAGTGGAAAATGTACACTTCGGAGAGTGACTTGTTAAAATATAGATCTAGCAAAGGAAAGTGCTGAGCCTAAATGCATGCTATTGATCTGCCTAAGCCTCTGAGCTCTCTCTTCACCTATTCATGAAGACTGAGTGAGGACTTTATACTTTTAGAGAGAAGCATTAGTTTTACACTTAGTTTTTTCAGAATGCCTCTATTTTGGGTAGTTTATACATATTTCGAATAAGTACAGTGTTGACTTGAGGAGGGTTAGTTGGAAGGGTTCAGGATACACTGTGTGTCTACTGTCATTTTCACATTTCATTTTCTAGCTCAACTATTATGTTTCTGACACAACCTAGATTAAGAAATTAATTATGGTCATGAAGGAACTTTAGGCCATCATAGGAAATGTGAGAGAAACACACACCGATGTATAAAAGTTTATAAAACAAACAGATTTTGCAGTTACTTCTAGCTCATATTGAACTTATACATTATATATATTTAATATATATTTAACAGATATTTACTTGTTAACATATAAATTCTTATAGCTGGAATTTAAGTAGTAAAGTAAAAATCAACCAAAATTGTGTTCCAAGGAAATCAGGTAAGATGGTCAATTCCTAGTCAAGGACCTATTTGAAATTCTTACCTTCTGAGAAAGGACGAGTCAGTTTTATATTAAAATGTAGCCCCAACTAAGTCAGCCATGTTGCAGTGGAAGGCCATACATCCTAGAATACATTTGCAGTATAGATTGGCCTTGTTAGTGAAAAAAGACATAATTATTGAACAGGAAGGGGAAGGGAGGTAGATCTTGGAAACGTACACAGTAAAATGAACTCATCAAAAATTCTCATTTCTTATAAAGAAAAATCATCCAATAAAATAAATTTTTACTAAGTAAATAGAAAAAATGAAGGTGCATAAGTGTGCATTTGAATGAATATGTTTGTGTCCATAGGTTTTATATATATATATATTACACATATAATTATATATACTATAATTTATAGGTTATATATATTATATATAGGTTATATATATTATATATAGGTTATATATATTATATATAGGTTATATATATTATATATAGGTTATATATATTATATATAGGTTATATATATTAGAAATGATATATATACATATATATGATGCATTCTGTAGCATCATCAAAAGCTTTCTTATAAAATATATAAAATATCCATATGTTTGAACTTGTTTTGTGGAACCTGTTATGTCACTAGAGTTATTAAAAACAAACTAAGGAAAATGTAGAGTTGGAGTCTTCTGTCCTGCTACCTGCATTACAGGTGACATTTCATACATAAGAATCTAGAGACTGACTTCAGAAAATTGAATTTAAGTAAATTTTCTAAGGATCAAAACCTACAAAGAACAAATGAGACTGAAATAAGCCCAGGTTTTGCTGCTACACTAGGTCACAGAAAGTGAGGAAATGGCACAAAATAATTTCATGGATACACAATATGAGAGAAGAATGTCATTGGTGGCAAAGTCCACTTGAATCATGCCCAAGCCACAGGAAGAATACAGAAATCTTCCTAGCTTACTGGTTCTGCTTGGCAGAAAGATATGACATCATTCTATTTCTAAATGTATTCAAATATTTTTGCACATATACAATTGAATAAGGTTAAGTGTGTGTACTGGCTAGCTTTTGTCACCATGAAAAAATTAGGGAGATATATAGCTTATAAAATAAGTTTTATTTTCACCCAATTTCAAAGCTCTAATTCATGGTGTTTTGCCTTATTGCTTTTGAATGGGAAGACAGTAAATTGTGATCAGATAGGAAAAATGAAGAAACAGTTTACCTAATCTTAATACCGGAAGCAAAGAGCAAAACAAAGAAGAAAAAGTCCCCCAAAACATTCAAGAGTCTATATCTGATAACACGACATTGTTTCACTAGCTTCGATCTTTTAAAGATTTTCCTACCTCCAAGAAGCACTATAATCTATGTCAAGACTGTAACACATGGACTTTGAGAAGACATGGACCATCCCTGCTTGAACAATATGTTGTTTGAACTGACTTGGTTGCTCTTTCTATCCTTAACTAGAAGTTAGTTTGAATTGCTAATATGGAAATACTAAATATAACATATAATGTCTACAAATGTGTTTAGGTTTATAGGACATTCTAAGAATGTTGATAGACAATCTAAAATTTTATATATATATATATATATATATATATATATATATATATATATATCCCTCCTTCTATGAATGTACATACATCTACAGCAAGGATTTTCTGAATCTCAAAAAGTTCATGTTTGTTTCATTGATCCCCTCATTCTTATATTGCCAAATCCTAAAATTTCATTTCTTCTTTTCCCCCTCCTGAGACAGTGCCCTTCATGGTGATATAATTGTACAATCAAAAAATGCTTTAATATCTTCTGGCATCCTGTGATGGATATAAATGTTCAAAAGCTTTGATGAATTCTCAAAAGCAAGATTAGAGAACCAAGTTGCCAGAAGCTCTAAAATCATTTAAGTGCAAACTCTTTGTGAATTCAAACCATTTCTTTGAGGCAGCCATCATCTAAGACATATTCAGGTTAGGATTTCTTGACCAATATTCAGCTACAATGTAAAGCCCCAAAATTTCAAAATGTTACTGTTCATTTGTGTATACACTCACAATCCCCATTTGGAGAATCTTGCAACTTTCCTATAATTTCCTTCTACATAAAATGATAATAATAATAATAATAATAATAATAATAATAATAATAATAATAATATAAAAGGACTGTATCCTCTGGACATTTCAATGATGGTAACTTAGAGCTTGAGAAGGTTGATAACAGGAGAATTCCTCAGTTATGATATTTCAATGACCCAACAGACCTGGAATTCCTAGCCTCTTTTAATTGCCTTTAATCACAAAACATACACACACACACACACACACACACACACACACACACACACACACACACACACACACACACACACACAAGTTTTAACCATTCCTGGACATCTCTCATAGGAAAATCCTTAAATCAAGTGTTTAGACCATTGGATAATCCCTCTTATCCCTGGAGTAGAGGTTTTTGTATTTGAAGTCGATTGTTATCATCTTTTCTGTTATTCTTTGGTTGAGCCACAAAATCTTTTTTTTTTTTTATTATTAACTTGAGTATTTCTTATATACATTTCGAATGTTATTCCCTTTCCCGGTTTCCGGGCAAACATCCCCCTCCCCCCTCCCCTTCCTTATGGGTGTTCCCCTCCCCCCTCCCCCCATTGCTGCCCTCTCCCCAACAGTCTAGTTCACTAGGGGTTCAGTCTTAGCAGGACCCAGGGCTTCCCCTTTTTATTGGTCTTCAAAATATAAGAACAAGAATTGGACAAATAGCCTACATTTCTAGGATCTCACTGGGTTGAGTAAGCATTGTCAACAAAGGGTTAACATGGCTGTGCTTGAGCTGCACCACTCTCTATTCAATGAGCATAGATGCCCTGACTGCATACATTTCTTTTATTTACCTTCTACTGGTATTTGGTAGAGCCTCAAGTTTTATATTAGAACCTACAGTTCATACTGATATTTCTTTAAGAACATCCACATTGTTTTTTAATACAGTATTCACACATGCAGAACATCTTGTTATTCATTTATGACTAAGAATGTAATCTTTGATTGCATTCCAATTTTACCAACTTCAGGCTCTCCCACTTTCTGGAAGTGTAGACTTGGGAACATTATTTACTTATCTACTACAATTTTCTCATGTGGCATGCTATATGAATTGTTCTAGACATTAATGTAAGGTAAGAATATCTGGTGGTATTTCATCTGTCTTTATCTGTAAACTCTTTGTGAATTCAAAGACTGTTTGAGGTAGCTGTGACATAAGACATAGATTAGGGAATATCTAAACTGACCTTCTGTAGATAGCAAATCCTTAAATTTTAGACTTCTACTTGTCCTTTTTGCTTATATACAGAAAAGTGTGAGATATTATTTTATGTGTTCATATCTATTGCTGAATAAACAAAAATGTGATACGAGAAACAAATTCAATTTGGGAAAACCCAGTATTATGAATTGAAACTTTTTCTGTACTAAAGAAATTATACATCAGTAACTGTGAAAGACCCCTAAGATGTGTTCTATTGTAACAGTCGATCATACCATGGCTAAGAGACTACATTAGGGTTTTATGATTTTTATTCCCGCACTCTATTCTAATACAGTAACAACTTAAAAACAAAAGCCATATTGGGGAAATTCTTACTAATGAATTTAGAATTTTAAACATCAAAAAACACTCTCTTTCTCCTCTCTCTCTCTCTCTCTCTCTCTCTGATTATGCTTTGTACAGAGCATGGCTTATATGTTATAGTCATACAAATAGCACCATATTTGGTAATGGTAGAAAATCAATTAATTCATCATCATGTTCTTTGGAAAAGAATTAGACTTGGCAATTTTCTTAGGAAATCACTAGTGTCGTAGCAATCTGTTAGAAACCTGTAGTCAGTAATATTCTCATCTGTCTTATCAACTATATATCATACTTTCTTATGAGTTCCCAATCTGAGAACCATGTTCAATTTCATTCTTTTTGAAGATAACAAATATCTTTTCACATTTTTCCTGGACACGAAACTTCCATCTGTTAACTGCGAAGCCATAATTTCTTATACTGGTCATAGTTGTAGACCATTTCCTCTATGAAGTTTTCAAAGTTTTCATCCTTGTTTACCCATGTTCTGCATCTCATTTCTCTACATTCAAATTACATAATACACCAGAAGATGTAAATATCTCCCATGCTCATAGACTTTGAGGTGCACATAGTAAAATGTCCAACATACCAAAAGCAATCCACAGAGTCAATGAAATACACATCAAACTTTCAACACAATTATTCACAGACCTTGAAAGAAGAATTCTCAGCTTCATATGAAAACAAAGAAATCCCAGAATAACTGAAACCATCTCAACAATAAAGGAACTGTTAGACTTTCCATCTTTCCCCATTTGAAGTGGCAATACAGTGCAACAGACAATTGATCAATGAAATCATATTGAAAACCCAGACAAAATTTCAAATACTCTTGGATACATGATTTTTTTATAAGGAAACTAGAAATATATGCTGAATAAATATGAATATGTGGTGCTCGTTATCCTATAATTTTAGGAGGATAATAAATTACATAAATATATTTCCTTCAGATAATATTTGACATACATGTAAATGGAACAAAGTAGATTGTTAATATCATTCCAGTATATGTAAATATTTAATCCAGATTCATTACATTGCTCATCTATAATGAGGAAGGAAGTGATCAAGAATTGATGTTAGAAGAGAGCATTGTATCTAAGGTGGTCATCAGCTGTAGAGTGATGTGGAAAGACTGGCATTCAGATAGGCTAGCAAAATTGGACTTAGCAGGAAACCAAAGAGAGCACAGGACACAATATAGGTCATAATAAAGAAATACTAGGCTGTGAGGGCAGGAAAGGGTTCTTAGGACCACATATATCTTTAGTTTATATGAACATATTCATCTGCATATGTAGTGTCCCCACATTATCACACACAGTCTTCAGCATCAACTTACTCTTCTTAAAAATCTAACTACAGTGCAACATCCTGTGAAATATTTTCTGTGATTTTTTTTATCTCTGTCATTAATTCTTTTTTTGAATTCTGTATTTTCAGGAAGAATCACAAAAGGAGAATGAAATATTTTAGTTTGACAACGTACCTCAGTGCAATGATGAGATAAAAATAATATAACCAAATATAATTCTAAAAAATTAACACCCTTTTTTTTACAGACATAGCAATAAAATGATTAAGAGAGAAAGTAATCATTTTCATTCTCGCATGGTTAGAAAGACTTAGATACATTATGTTATGAATATGGAACCTACTAATGATGAGTTGAAATTGTTCTATGTACTGTATATCTTTGTAAGTCGGCGTTATAACTGATGTTGGATTCTCAGTATAACCGCTCATCAAGCAAGTATTAGTTTTGAAGCTGTGCTGGTGCCCTTTCTGTCAATCTGATTTAAACTAGAATCACCAGGAAGAGGAAATCCCATCTTAGGAATCATCTCTATTAGCCTGGCCTGTTGGTTACATCTGTGGGACGTGAATTTAATTGCTAATGGATATATTAGGATTCAGTCCACTGTGGGTGGTTCCATTTTTAAGCAGGTGAGATACCTGATTCCCAGGTTCTAGGTTGAGTTTATACGCTGACTTCACTCGGTGATGGAATTTTTTTAACTGGAATTTTAAAATGAAATAAATCCTCCCCACTTTGAGTTTTTTGTCAGTACTTTCTTACAGCAGCAGAAAGCCAAATCATAACAGAAACTGGAATGATTTTATGTAGTCAGAATTAGTTATTCGAGTTGCCAAAAGACAAGACATTGTTTCAGATAAAAGAGGTAGTCACTGCTCTAGAGGATAAAAACATATGCCAGGGAGCCCAGGAAATGGCTCAATTCTAAGAGTTTAAAAGACAATACAGAAGAGTTAGGGGGGGAAAAACATTAGCACCAAGAGTTCTTGTCAGTGTTACCTGTTCTTGGAAACATTCCTTTTAGTTTGCTATGTTTGGCAACTGGATTCTCAGTATGCCTTATAATTCTGCTGTCTGTTATCAGTTTGTGACATCCATTAAGTCTTGCTGTTCTTGAGTTTTAAGTGAGGATGAGGCCAAAGCTATCTCTCTACTAATTATTGGCAAAGTCTTCTCATGTGAGCTGGTAAAGCATACTTTAGAATATGTTATTTATTTTTTGTCTATACTATTATAATGTTATCTCCAGAAATGCCTAATTTTTATTTATTGTATGTATCAACATGGCAAATTGTGCTCGAAACACATGATGATTGAATTGTTGCCTAAATTTGCCAATCATAAAGTTATTATCAGGGAGGTTATGCTTCTCCGTATTAGAATAAAAGAGTCTATTTGATTTCAGTTGGGGATAACTCAAACCTAGACTGTATATAAATGGAAATAAATTAATTGTGATTGAGGAATGAGTAATTTTGTCTTTAGGAGTCATCTAGTCTGTAAAGAATGCTGTTTATCTTTGTACTTTAATTTTCTCACTCTGGAGAAGAATTATGAAAGTGACAGGTGTCTGTAAGGTTTACATAAGATAATTCGCTTTTACCTGACTCTAGTCATGCAATATATCTCAAGAAATATTCAACCTTTATGTTAGTTTTTTTTATCATTTTAGTTGGCATGCATTTGAAAATCGGCATAATACATATTAATCCCAAGAATAAAAATAATTAATGATGCTGGCCTCTTGCTCTTCTTGCCTATTATTAAATATTGAAGGCAACCATGAAAGGTCACATGTAATGGGGTAATAAAATGTTAGGGTTTCACTCTCAGGCAATATCCCTTAAATTTAGTCATCAGATTAATTGCATCACTCATTTATTTTGAGTTGCTAAGGAAGATGACATTAGAGTTCAATAATGAATAATGTCTAGTGCCAGTACTGCTATTTATCATAACTTAATAGTGCAAGCTTGACTCATAATAGGAAGCCCGTTACATTAATGTTGTACGTAGTAAGTGTTCACTGGTTACATCAGGCTCAAAACTGAGATTTTGGAAGGTAGAGTATTAGAGAAAGTATTGTCCAAATGTAGAAGTTAGGTCTGGTTCTTCCTGAAAGCCCCTTGCTCCCAGAAATAAGTCTCAGACTTAAAATATATTTACAAATACCTTGGGAATATAGCTAAGCTGTTCTCTGACTAGATAGTTTAAAATAACCCATTTATTTTAATCTACAATATGCCACATGACTGTTTGCATGTGCTCAGGTATCATGCATCCATTTCCTCCCATCTTCCCAGGCAAATCTGCCATGCCTGACTCTATCCCAGAATTCATTCCACCTTCTGGATATCCCATCTCCTATTTCTTTCCTAGGTCATAGGCCATCAGATTTATTATTGGCAGGTACCACATCCATACAGACATAAGATATTCTCTCTACACCCAAATAATGAGCATTAGAGATCTTAGCAAAAAACAGACAGACAAAGTACGTTTACAATATGTCCTATTCGTCAATATTAATGATTAGATTTTTCTTTAATTCTAAGGTGAACAGTTGAATACTGAGTGTAATTCAGGATCTGGCTATGCTTAGCTTGTTTTATGACAATAGTGTTCAACTCATTGTTCAACTCAGAAACTGAAAAGGCTATGCAGTCTGATTTTCACCTCAGCATAAAAATAAAACAATACACAGGAGTAATTTGGCCAGGTTATCCTTACATATATATGCAATACATCAGCTTATCATGTTCTTCATTTTAATATGTATGGACAAGTTTATCTGACAACTATCCAGGAGAAATAAAAAAACACTGAAGATGAATGAACATACATATCTTAAATTTATTTAATTCTGTTTTCTTTTGACACCAGAATAACCAGACAAGCAGAGACTTTCCAGGAGAGTGTCTGATTTTCTCTAGGTTAGTCAATGATATGAATCAGGATTTTAATCAGCTCGAGACCTTGTGAATTACTTAGAAGATCAAATGGGAAAAACAGGTATAAAGAGCTTTCAGAGAAAGCCAATGAAGCCTTCTTGTTTGGGGCATAGATGTTCAGAATCGATATATAATCTTGGTAGACTTTTTTTCTATGACAAGTATAAAGTGTCCTTCCTGGTCTCTCTTGATTAATTTAGGTTGAAAGTCTATTTTATTAGATAATAGAATGGTTACTCTAGCTTGCTTCTTAGGTTCATTTCCTTGAAAAACTATTTTCCAGCCTTCATTCTAAGGCCATGTCAATTTTTATTGCTGAGGTGTGTTTCTTGTAGGAAGTAGAATGATGGATCCTGTTTTTGCATACTTTCTATTAGCCTGTGTGTTCATAAGGGAATAGAGACCATTGATGTTAAGAGATACTAATACACAGTGATGGGTATTCCTGTTATTTGATTTTGTTGTATTTGTATATGTGCATGCAAGCTTGTACACACACACACACACACACACACACACACACACACACACACACGCATGTGCACTCACATTCCTTGTTTTTGCTCGTGTTGAATTACTTAATTTCTGTGTTTTCTTGTATCCTCCTTGAGTTAGTATTTTCCTTCTACTATTTTTCTGTAGGACTGGACTTGCAGATAGATGTTTGAATTTGAAATTTGAAATATCTTGTTTTCTATGTCCAGGGGGATTGAGAGTTTTGCTGGATATGGTAGTCTAGGTTCGCATCATTGATTTTTTAAAGGTTGCAAGAAGGTTTCAGGGCCTTCTAGCTTTGCCAGCTTTAATACTTTCTCTGTTCTATAGACTTTGTGTTTTCATGATTATGTAGTGGGAGAATTTTCTTTTCTTGTCCAGTCTAATTGGTGCTCCATAAGCTCCTTGCATGTTTATAGGCATCTTTTTCCTTTAGGTTGGGAAAACTTTCTTTGATTTGGTTGAGAATATTTTCTGAGCTTGGAGTTGGGACTCTTTACCTTCTTCTATTCATATTTTTCTTAGGTTCAGTCTTTTCATAGTATCCCAAATTTTCTGCATGTTTTATGTCAGGAATTTTTTAGATTTAACAATTTCTTTGAATGATCGATCAGTTTCTTCTTATGTATCTTCTAAAGCTCAGATTCTCTCTTTCACGTCCTATATTCTGTTAGTGATGCTTGTATCTATTGTTCCTGATCTCCTTTTCAGGTTTTCCATCTCTAGGATTCCTCAGTTTGTGTCTCTTTATTGCTTCTATTTCCACTTTCAGGTCTCACACATGGGTCCTTCACCCATTTAATTGCCTTTTCCTATATATCTATAAGGGATTTGTTACCTCTTTAAAGATCTCTACCTGTTTGATTGTATGTTCCTGTATTTCTTTAAGGGATGTATTTCATTTCTCTTAAAAGCCTCTATCAACTTTATAATATTGGATTTAAGGCCATTTTCTTGTGCTTCAACCGTGTTAGGCTATGAGTGGCTTGCTCTAGTAGTGTAGCTGTGCTCTGAAGGTGTCATATTGCCCTGGCTTCTTTTGATTTTGTTCTTTTGAGGGCCTTAAGCTATCTGAAAGGCTTTAGTCCTAGAATGGTCTTGTTGTAGTTGATATTAGTAGGGGTGGTTATTTTTGATGGTTGTGGTATGTCAGGCCTCTGATGCATATCCTTGTGTTGGTTGGTTCTCAATCAGCAAGTCTGTATGATTCAGACTATATAGGTCTAATGAAGATGGGAGCAGAGGTGGGCAGAGAACTGAGATTTGCTGGGGATAGTAGATGACTCAACACAACTTGTGGTGTCCAAGAGGACTCAGAAGGGTACCTAAGTTCTGATGAAGGTAGGCAGAGAGGTGTCAGAAAATGGAGTACTAGCAGGGATAGCAGGCTTCTCAGTACCAGGGTAAAATTTTGTTAATAAGAAAAATAGATCTGAATAGGTATCAATATTCCCATAGTGTGTCTAAGAGTAGGTGCTTAGTAGAAAATATATATTTAAATGTGGTGTATACTTTCTTTCTCATCTGTTTTATTGAGAATTAGACAGGCTCTTTGTATGTAACCTGAACTTGTGACCAAGTTCAAGTTACCCAAGATTCCCAGGTGCTAAGGTTACAGATGTGTGTCGCAATACCCAATTGATATTTGAAATCTTTAGAGTACTTTCCTTAGTTTTTCCACTGTCATCAACATCTGTCTCTGCCATTATTGCAGGAAGGTCACCTAGGCTGGAAAGGGATAGAAAAAAATGTACCCAGCAAATCAGAATGCCTTTCAGAACAGTCTTTGTAATGAGAACACAGAGCTCTGAGCTAGAGTATCAAGATTTCTAGATTCTGTTTTATTGCACTTGGTTATTTAAGAAGTTAGTGAAATCTAGGTTGACATTTGGGGAGTCTCTAAGACTGAAAGTCAGTATGACTCTCAGAGCATAATCTATTGTACTTTATGTATGTTTTTCTGATTATCAAACTGATTATACACAGCTGTCACACAAGATGAATACCAGCATCTGCTACACTGCATTTAATTTTTCGAAAAGGAAAGCCTCGTCTGCTGCAAGAGTATCAGAAATGAAAGTATTGAATACATAATTCTGGGAGGCAGAGCTGACCTTTGCTTCTCTAGCCTGAAGAGCACCTTTAATTGCATATCCAGCCAGTGATGGCCTACAAGTCAGCTTGGGGCTCCATAAACACAAGCCTTTCGTGAATTTAATCTGCTGACTGGTACCAAGGTTTACAATGAGATTGGGATAATAAATACGGCTCCCTCCCCAGCCAACCATATGTTATCTATATTGGAGACAATATAGCCAGAGTGAGCATAGGCTGCTCATCTTCCCCGGAATCTTTCAAAGCATAGTTTACACATCTCTAAGTCCAGTATAGGATTTTGAGAAGGAACACAGAGAACACTTTTAAAAAGTTAAAATGTGATGCTTCCCTTGCAGCTAAAATGTGGACAAGTGACTTGTTTCTGCCAGTCATGCTGTCAGAAGCCATTAATTTGTACTCATAGCAAGATAGGTAGCAGAAACTGCATGGGCCTGTGGTTTGTCCAATTGATGGAAGCTTCTAGGATGGTCCATGAAATTAACATCTGAAATAGCCTTTGTATTGTTTCTCTTAAATAAACTTATAGTCAAATGTCAGACCTACACAAAAATTTTGTGAAATATATAGCAAGAATATTAATCCCTACACATTATATACCACAGCTACCCTTGTGCCTAGAAAAAAAGAAATCCATCCTGAAATATGGAATTCTAATTATAAGGAACTAAGACTTCATATTGTACTATGATTTATATATTGTACTTCCATATATATATGTGTGTATGTATGTGTGTATATATGTATATACATATTGATATAGAATATAGAATATACACATATTCTTGAAGTGTTTACAAGTAAGAGGCAGAGAAGAAAATGGAGGCAGAGAGGTAAGAGAAGTAGAAGGGGGGAGGGGAACAAGATGAAGAGGTGGGCATGGGAGTTGAGGAGAGGAGAATAAAAAATAAATCATACTTGCAGTAGAAAAGTTCAAACCAATTAATCAAAGGGAAGAAAGTACATCGACGCAAATTACTCTACTCAAGGTGATGGGCTTTTCTTAGGCCTAAGGGTACTTGCACCTTTATCTTGTTACAAATCTTTTTTCCCCTTCTCCTTTTATTTTTTAATCATTATTATTTATTTGTTTATTTATTTTATTCTTCTTTTTTCTTACACTGTTGTTTCTGTCTCTGTCCCGCAGAAAGGAGTGACACCAGGACGTTCTTCTCAAAGCAGTTTATTCAGGAACCTTTCTTTCTGCATGCAAGCAGCAATCTTTCTTTTCTTTTCTTCTCTCCTCTAAGCCCCTGAACACATTACCTTATATCCTCCTTCAACTCTGCCTCCTCAGTCCAGACTGCGTAATCTCAGTTCATAGGTCCACGTCACATGGCCTGATCTTGCATCATGGTGCGCCTGCACAGCTCTCACAATGGACGTGGCTAGTTTCAGGTGTGTGAGGAAGTCAGGTGCTAGTCATGAGACTTAGCTGCAGTCCTGGGCACCATCTTGGGACTGCCGCCACACCCGCTCCCCACATCCTTTGTGACTGTATAGCTCGAATGGCTCCCCACATTACACTCCAGATTTTATTCCCCTCCCAGTTCACCCTCCATTCCACACCCCATACCTCCTCCCCCACCCTTGTCTCCAAGAGGCACCACCAGACTCCCGGAGGACTCCAGTCTCTTGAGGTACATCTTCTCTGACTGAACCCAGACCTGGCAATCCTCTGCTGTGTATGTGTTAGGGGGCACATATCAGCTGGTGTGTGCTACCTGGTTGGTGATCCATTGTCTGAGAGATCCTGGGAGTCCAGGTTGGTCCTCCTACAGGGTTGCCCTACTCTTCAGCTTCTTCCAGCTTTTCTGTATTTCAGTCACAGTGGTCAGCAGCTTCTGCTCATTGGTAGGCTGCAAATATCTACATCTGACTCTTTCAGTCGCTTGTTGGATCTTTCCGAAGGCAGTCATAATAGGTCACCATGGCTATGATCTCCACAGCAGGAAGACTCAACTGTCCTCACCCAGAGGATTAACCTTCACTCATGAATTTTTTTCCCAGTTACCAGACGATTTTGGCTTCACTAATATCGCAAGATATCTGTGAGCCACCGCAGTGTAGTAAAAAAAGCAGGAAGCCAGCACTGGCTAGACTGGAACTTTTATTGAATAGGAGACAGAGTGTACAAGATTGCGTGGTTTCATATGGGACATTAAAACTCTCATTTTGTAACAACAACAACAACAACAACAACAACAACAACAACAACAAAGTTTTCAGGAGATCTAAGTGGGTAACAGACTGTAAGTGTACAAAGTACATGGCTTAGTTTTGAATACAGTCACTATGTGTCTAGGAGACACCCATTTGCCCTGATCATCATCACTTGAGGACCTGGTGCTGTTGTACTAGGAGTGTGAACACTTTTGGACATGAACCTACCGGACAGACAAGGCCATATGATTGGGCTTCGTGTGTTATAGGCTATCCCCAATTCTTGTCTAATTAATTCCCTGCTACCTTGTTGGAGCTGACGTACTCCTCTGATCAAAGAGTGGCCCCTAGACCTTTCATACCACAATGAACTGTATCACCTCAAATTTTGAACCCAAGCATTTTTTCCTCCTTTAAGTTGCTTTCTGTCTACTATTTTTACCACAGAGATGAGAAATATATAACAAGTGCCCTGCCAAATTTTACCCTTACAGCCATTGCTAAAACTTATTCTTTTAATAAGTGATTTAAAAAACCAGAAATGTACTTCAGAAGTGAGACAATTAGTTCTGATGATAATTGTTAATTATTAATGTGAGGGAATCTATTATAACCTAGGAGATGGACCCCTGATCAGGACTGTGGAGGAATGTTTAGATTATGTTAATAATTGTGGGAAAAGCTGTCCACTGTTGATTGTAAGCAGTCCCAGGACTGGGAACCTGAGCCTCATAAAAGAAAAAAAAGAAAGAAAACTTGAATAACAGCAAGCATGCACTCACCCAGTGAGATCAGTGCTTCAAGCCTCTGCAACCTGCTTTCCCGCACATGACGGAATAAACTTTTAAACATGAGGCAATTAAAACGTTTTCTCAAATTCTACTTTTGTCTGAGGATCTGATCACATTAACAAGAAAAGAGACATGAGGCATGTAATAAAGTGGTTCAAGGCTGACCCCCTTTAAAGACATCTGCTTTAGGACTTAACAGTACTCCAGTCCTCACCACCACCTCCATGTACCCTGTGTTTCTGCGATGTGACAATAAATATGAAGCCACTGCTGCTCTCTTATTCTCTCCCGTGGCATTTTGAGTCCCTTACTCTTTACTGTGAAAATGAGCACCTAAGGAAAGGATGATGTCTCAGAATAGATTTTTTTTTAAATAGCTGTAATTAGCACTAATTACCCTCCCAAGGCTTTCAAGGTTAAAAAAGTTATTACTGTTATTATTTTTATTATTTCTAACCACAACAAGAGCAAGATGGATCAGATTTACTCAAGAGAGCTTTATGTTTAGAAGTTAAAGACTGAGGTCGTTAAACATGTATGTATACAAATTTACTCAGACTTGTACAACTGCATACATGGGCCCGTGCATATGCATCAATCAGACCTTAATTATTGAAAAGGAGAGGGGTGCTGCAGGCCATCAAGTTACCTGCAACACTGTAATACTTACTCTAATTCATACTTTACAAACAAGCCTAAATATATCCTCCCTTGAGCAAAAACAGTAATTCAGCTCATGCTTGCGGAGGAACTCAAGGTAACATTTTCTTCTGAGGTTAGAAATTACGCCTAATATATGCTGTGTTTTTCTTTTGTAATGCTAATTAAGACAGAGACTGAAGGAGACAGCTGATTCCCGTTATATATTCTGAACCAACTGTGCCTATTTCCATAAAGTAAAAAATAGAATGATATAAGAAAAAAATTGAAAACAAATTTACTTTTCTTTATACAACTTCCCCTAATGTTTTTATTTGACACTTTTAAAGAGGAATTTTAACGATTATATTTAGTTAAAGGTTAATTACCAGGTTTATTTGCTAAATAGTTACTTGAATTACTTGTGTATATATAATATTAATTTTTACATGCCTGTGTATATATTTCTGTGCATAATTTTTGCCATTCTGTAGGTTGAATATTGACACTTGTTTATTATTATTTTTGTATCAAAGCTACTTGGTGTAACAATGCTATTTGCATATTTCACATTAATTTCCTGTGTTTTATTGGCCATTCAAAATTATTTTGAGTGCCAGTGTTGTAGGTTTTCCCTCACATAATATTTCAGTAGTTTCCTCCTTATCATATATTTAAGTATTTACTTCAATTTGCATTGAATTTTTAAATATGATATAAGATAAATATCTAATGAGCGAATGTGCATGTCGTTTACATAATACCATCTATTCAAATGACAATCTTGTCCTATTGTTGTGATTGACATTGATGTAACTTGCATAAAAATGGATAAAAGATTTGACTAGACTTGTCTCCATAGAAGACAACATAATAATCAACTGGTCCATAACATCTATCCACATCATTAATCAGCAGCAGCACTGAAAATTAAAAGCAACATGTATTAATACATTAAACTCTTAAAATAGTTATTATCCACAAAATGAGTGATCATAATAGATAAAGATGAAATAAAACCCCTTGCACCATTAGGAATGTGCACTAACACACGGTTGTGGAAAGCATTGTGAAATTCCCTGCACAGAACTAAGATCAGACAGTAGGGTATTTCATAAGTTGCACACACATAAACACATGCATTCCTCCCACACACACTATGAAAGCGATATATTGATGTATCATCGTTCCCATAGTCACTGTAGATTATTCACATAATTGTGATGTGTAACATCTTGAGTGTCTAACAACGGACAAAGTAAATGTGGTTTATAGCAGAGTTGAGATGTTATTCATAAATTATTAAAAAAATCTTCCAGGTTGTAATCATGTAGGTGAACTCTAATACATTACTTTTAATAAAATAAACCAGGCATAAAAATACTAATACTTTTAAAATATGTAACTTGAAACAAATTTAACAAATAGCTATTAAATATGTAAAAAGATTTAAACTCATTGAAGTAAAGAACAATATGGTTGGTTGTTATCAACATTCAAAGGGGCCACATTCAAAGATCCATTCAAAACTGTGAAGACATGGGACCACCAACATAGTCAAAGCTAAAGATTCCTTGTCTAATGCCTGAAGTATTTTCAAGCCAATAAAGTTGACTGTATCTTTTAAGTATCACATTGTGTGAATACACACACACACACACACACACACACACACACACACACACACACACAGAGAGAGAGAGAAAAACCTGGCTTGGTAACTACAGACTGGAAAAAGAGGATCTCATTCATCTCGATAACTAAATAGAGCTGCAGTTGAAACGAACAAACATATCAAACTTGATTTAATGTCTTACTGACCCCTATAAACTGGTAATACTGATCCCTATACATTGCAGTTACATAGATACTAAATTTCAAATGATTAGTTAAAGAGTTGATTTTTCACTTGCAAGGAACGATTTATCTCTCTTTGCATGGTGTAATAAAAACAGTTTTAATTAGGTAGAAATAGAATATTTAGCACAGTACTTCTATTTTTGTGACTTTAAACACATCACTACAATACTTTGAAAGGTTGTCCTCTCAGTCTTCTTGTTCAAAACAGAGTGTAAGAATTAGATTAAATGATCTATTCCTTGCAAAACCTTGACATTCATCGGAGGGAATTTTGACATGCTACTATCACATCATGGAACATAACATAGACAAGGAATTTCAATCAGAGTATGACTTTAAATATTTTCACAAGTGCAATACTTGGGAATCCAGCCCAGAACAAAGGACAGAGATTCTGTTTTTGTTGCAGAAACAGAACACAAAATAAAGCAACTCTCCTACACAGGTATATTCACCTCAGGGGATCCATGGAGGAGGGACCCAATAAATCACAGAGGATGACACCATTCATCTAAGTGGTATATGGTAAGGAAGGCAACTTCTTCATCATGAACTTAGCAAAAAAATATTATTAAACTAAAGAAGAATTAAAACCAGACACACTTTTTTTTTTTATTAACTTGAGTATTTCTTATATACATTTCGAATGTTATTCCCTTTCCCGGTTTCCGGGCAAACATCCCCCTCCCCCCTCCCCTTCCTTATGGGTGTTCCCCTCCCAACCCTCCCCCCCTTGCTGCCCTCTCCCCAACACTTTTTAAAGCTTTTGCTCATGTTTGCCAAAGGTTTTCCTTTTACCCAGGCCCCAGATACTGAAAAAAAGATTGGAAAACTTTAGACTTGACTCCAGGGGTTCACATAGAGCACATCACTTTCATTTGCAGCCTTGAGAGAAATGAAAAGCCATCAAGAAGAAGAATGC
The DNA here is from genome assembly GCF_011064425.1 of Rattus rattus. Taxonomy (NCBI): domain Eukaryota; kingdom Metazoa; phylum Chordata; class Mammalia; order Rodentia; family Muridae; genus Rattus; species Rattus rattus. Next base: position 7,535,727 of record NC_046170.1, on the reverse strand, counting down.
ACTTCGAAAGACTGCCAGTTCTGTGGAAACCATAGAGAGGAAGCACCAGTGGTTTTGAAAAGAACATTTACAGAGAAACCAGCAAAGATATTAGGGGCAACAGGAATGCCCATGGCAGAGGGAAGGCTGCATTTACTTCCTACCAAGTCAAAAAGTTCACAAAAATAAATCCATCCTAGTCTTTATGTACATGAGGTACTAGTATACATACTGTCCTGTTCGTATTATAGAGAAAGATCGAGAATAAAAACAGTATTAAGTGTGGTTCTCTAAGATAGCAAACTGAAATTACTTTGAGATCTCATCTTACCCTCGTCAGAATTCTAAGGTTTATGAAGAGAAACAGCAACAGGTTGCAGAAAAGAGGAGCATCTATTAATTCCTGGTAGTGACACAAACTGACACAGCCACTATGGGCGTCAGTATGGGATTCCCTGACAGCTGAAAGTAGATCTACCCAACAGCAAGCTTTACCACTCTTAACCTATACTCTACATCTTCTTACAGAGATGTTTGCAAATCCACATTTGCTGCTATTCTCTTTGTAGTAGACAGAAATAAGAAATAGTTTTGATGTCCATAAACTGATGACTTTATAGTGAAAATGTGGTTCATTTGCACAATGGAATACTATCCATTTGTTATTAAAACAATTATACATTTTTCAGGCAAATGGGTACAGCTGGAAATAGTCTTTCTGAGTAAAATACCCCAGATGCATAAAGAGAACCATTGTATATTTCCTCTTAAATATGAAGGCTAATTTTATGTTGTAGATATGTGAGTGAGTCATTTATAATTCCAACTGAGGTTGGGTAACTAATAAGAGACTAGGGGTAGGAGAGTTGTCATCCAAGAAATAGAAAATAGAATACAGTGATATAAAGGAATAATGGTGAAATGTTTTCCCTGTAGAATGAAACACAAAGAATATGGCAGAAAGGAAATACAGATTTTCAGAAAGGGAGAGGGAGAGGGAGAGGTAGAGAGAGAGGGAGAGGGAGAGGGAGAGGGAGAGGGAGAGGGAGAGGGAGAGAGTAAAATTTGGAGAAAATGGCATTTGACTTGCTGTCTCTGATTCCTGCCTTATGTAAGTTATATCTGTGTTCTATATCTTAGTAATAGTATCTAGATATTTTAAAACATAGTTTGTGTTTATTGGTATAACTACAAAAATGCTCAATTAATATAACTGAGTCAACCAACAATGTAGCATAAATTATTATAAGTAGTAATAGTATTTAAGCAACATACTAAGACATTCTCAAAAAATAATTTTCATCCTAAGACAGTAAACTGTGGAATCTTGCCAAGATGTATAATAAGCAGACATCTGGACTAGGTAAATTGCATGTAACTATGGAAGATTATTTTTCTGGTTTAATTAGATAAGTTTCATTCCATTCAGAATGCTGCTTTACAAAAATTTAGTATGTACTATATTTCATATTATCAAATTCCTCCCATTTCCTTACTTTGCTGAATTTGAATACATTATGAATATGCAATTTAAGAGCTCAAAAAAGATGAAGAAAAAGCAGTTGACACAATCTATCACCTTGCTCCAGCATAAGATTTGGTTTTAATTACACTAATTAGAGAAAAGACTCTAAAATCTGTGCATAATTTTTAACAGGCTAGCAATGTAACTTTTTATGTTACTTATTCAACTACAAATCTGTGAATTCCCCATTGGAACTATTGTTAATTTATATGCTTCATTCTTTCAAACTTAATGACTTACATTAGCTATTAGCACACACACACACACACACACACACACACAAAGTCCTTTTTGGTGTATGATTCACAGAGATTAAGCAAAGGATGCCCTATATAGACCGCCAGTTCCCCCACACACATTATTTAATATAATAGTGTTCTGTGATTATTTATGTAAGAAATGTTCCCTATTAGCTCAGGTATTTGAATTCTTGCTCTCTAGATGGTGGCGCTATTTGTAGGAGATTATGAAATATTTAGCGTGTGTTTCCTTGCTGAAGGGAATGGGTAACATTTTGCAGGCATGTAATTCATAGAATCATCCACTCTAGTTATCCCTCTTTGTTTCCTGTTTGCACTTGAGGATGGGAAGTTGAAACTCCCTGCTCTGATAACCTATTTCATGCCTCTGCTGCACTTTGCCTCTGGATCCATAAACACAAATAAACCTTCTCTCATTAGTTTCTTTGGTAGCCACACTTTATTATAACAGTAAAAAGAAACTAATAGAAGTTCTATACACTGAGAATAGTGCTATCTATGCTTTCACTGTGAGTGGTTGGAGAAAAAGCCATCGCTCTTGTCCATGATGACTATGCCATCACATAAGATGATGACATACACTACCCATGCTTTACTTTGAAATCATAATTGCCAATAATAAAAAATAATAGTAAAAACTAAATACGGTTGCATTTATTATATAAGAATGGCTGATGTTGTCTGTAATATAAATGTATACATATAATATGTATATATATGTGGTTAGATTAAAATACCTAATATATAAAATATGAAAAACAAATCTATAGCAGTGATCTCAACTCTAAGAATGCATTTTCTTCCCATAAATAACTTGCAGATATCTCTGAAAAGTTTTTAGTTGTAGCTGAAGTCAAGAAATGCAGCTGCCATGTATAGATGATTTCCAACAACCCACAATACAGGAAAATCTTGTATATTCTAGAAAATTTCCACTTAAAACTTTCAACATGCTTAAATCGAAGAATTCTTACTAAAATGGTTCTCTGTAATCTAAAAATATGTTATTTCTATGGTTTTGTCTTAAGACAAGCTGAGAATCTAGGCTCCCATGTTACAGAAGCTGACTGAAAATTTCACACATAGCAAACTACACTCCATAGATGAGTATATTGAAGACATAAGAACACCTCAAACAAATCAATTATATTTTGATCAAATTGGATTTCCGATGGTGGGATCTTTCTACCTCATTTGAGAATGAGATGGGGAGACAGACTTTTTATGTTCTTACTAAGCATTTAGTTATTTATTATATATACTAATCTATCAAGAGTGAATGGCTAGCTACAATCTATAATATAATCAAATTGAAATCATATTTCAATAAAATATGACTGTAATTCAAATTATGTTTGTTCCCAAATAAAAGGTCATTTCATGCAATGGGGAAGGTCATATCAATGTAAAATTTCGGACTATAAAATCACTAATGCCCAGTAAGTCTTGAAGTCTTCCGAATACTAATTCCTCTCTCTCTCTCTCTCTCTCTCTCTCTCTCTCTCTCTCTCTCTCTGTCTTTCCCCCACACACCTGTGTGTATATGTGTGCGTGTGTGTGTGTGTGTGTGTGTGTGTGTGTGTGTGTGTGTGTGTGTGTGTGTGTGTGTGTTTTGTGTACTGGAAAGTGAATTGATGTCCTTTGGAAGAGTAGCAGGCACCTTTAATCATAGAATTCCCAAGAAAGTCAATCATAAGCATTGTTTTTAATGGAAACTTCATAGTAATACTAGTCACTCCTTTGTTCAAATGGATCATTTCTGATTATTTTCAGCTGCTTCAGATAATGTTAAGCAATGAATTCCATTGAAAATATACTAAAAATATGAACTGTCAAAACTTGAAAACAATTATTAGAACAATTAAAATACTTTCTTTTAACACCCATTTATTTCTACATTTAATAGTAGCCATATTTGAATAAATTTGTTAATTAAATGACTAAATATAGTTGTGTTCTACCTTCTTACCCCTTGCATATGTTTGTGTGAATGTCATAGATCATATACAAGACACCATTTCCACATAGCATGTTCAATGCCTGCTATCAAATAACCACCCTAATCTTGTGCATATCTTTCTTCTTCCCCCTCCCTCATCTTCTAATCCCCATTTTGGCAGCATAGTTGTAGTTTTTAATTCACTTAAAGTAAATTTATTCCACTGTGTATGACATATTTATTTTTTAAATTTCTTTTTTCCTTTTATTTTTTATTCTCTCACACAGTATATCCCTATCACAGCCTCCCATCCACTCTTAATCTCAGCTCTTCTCCCACCTGGTTTCTCACCCAGATTTACTGTGTTTTCTTACCATTCAGAAAAGCAGATCTCGTAGCGATACTTCAACTGAACATGGCATGCCCACATTCATCATTGTAGTTTTCACGACTAGACTTTCCAGTATGGCTGACATTGCTACAGATTTGCTAAAGGAAGTCTCAGGAAAGCCTCGTGGTTCATTTTTTTTTTTACTTTAAATGTGGATGAAGATACTTAGAACATTGTTACAGACACTGAGCAACTGATGTATTTACCATTGGCAAATCAGGATTGCAATGTGGACACACCTCTGAATTGTGTTAAATTCATGAATGTGAGCAGAGTTCTGCAGTCAACAAAGAATTCCATTGTACTTGGAGTACATCCATTTTTCCTTAGTGTAGCTTTAGTTACATATTTTCATCAATTTAGAGTGTATTAGTTGGGTTTACATTTCTGTGAAAGTGTATTAGGGCCAAGGCAACTCTTATAAAGGAAAATATTTAATTGAGGCTGGCTTACAGATTCAGAGGTTCAGTCCATTATTGTCAAAGCTGGAGCATAGTAGCATAGAGGCAGGCGTGGCACAGGAGGAGCTGAGAGTTCTGTATCTTGACCCCAAGGACCTCAGGAGAAGACTTTCTCTTCCAGGCAGTTAGGAGAAGAGTCTCAAAGGCCAACCCACACTTCCTCCAACAAGGCCACACCTCCTAAGATTGACACTTCCTGGGCCAAGCATATTCAAATCACACATTATGTATTCAGAATTTTTCAAGGATAGCATTTAGATGTGTATTTAAAAACAATATTTTAAAATATGTTTGAGAGCTTTATCATAATATTTAGTATTCAATTTTCCATTAGTAGGGATAAGAGGATCTCTTCTACAGAGGATGATGATATGCAAGCAAAAGAGAGGAAAAATGAGTTCTGTATCATTCACTTTGTGGCTTATAGGAAAAGCAAGTTGCATGGTAAAATGGTTATGGTGAATGTGAGATACAGTAAATGTCAGTAAAATTATAGCAAGAAAATTTAATAATGAGGAAAAATAAGAAACCCTTCAGGGAGTGTCACATTCTAGCTGAGGTATTCTTACTTTTGAAATGTGTTTGGTGTCTGCATGTATATGTATGTGTGCATGATTGTAGATGGCAGTAGATAGATTTTTGTCCATCCTTTTTTTTCCACTCTGTGGTGTTTTATGATTCAAACTCATGTTATTATCCAGAAAGTACTTTTAGCATCTAAGCCATAGTGATGTCTGTTCCATGGCTAGGTTTCTAAAGAGTTTGAAACTTAAAAACAGGGAGAAAAACAGTGGTGAAGTGACCCAAGCAAGGTGACAGAGTTAGAACCCCTTTGAATTACTACCCTTCACAGTTGAAATGTGAATATATGGGTTCAAATTTTAATTCAATCCAAAGGGATTCAGGAGGTTTTCAAGGCATCAATAATGATATTTCTACTATTTATTTTAATTTTAGATTTTATATAATGTATAGATACAGATGAAATTAGAACTCTATAGTTTAGTTTTACATTAGGACTATTGAGACATATCACACACAAATAAATGTTAATCCAGTTTATAAAGTAGCAGAGTTTAGGGAATACCCTATAACTTGTATTTTGTATTATATACTTTCTGTTTATTTATTTTCAGATAAGAGTTGTCCTTTATTTCTTTATCTCTGTTTCTCTGTCTCTCTATCTCTGTCTCTCTCTGTCTCTGTATCTGTTTCTCTCTCTGTGTGTGTGTGTGTGTATGTGTGTGTGTGTGTTTGTATGTGTGTGACACAAAAGTAATAAAAAAGACAAGTGAGAAAAGGAGCCAATATCCTGGGCCACTATAAAATGCAACGGAAATGCTATTACTAATTTCTAAAGCACCTTATTGACAGAAAGTACTTTTTGATAATTTAATACAGCACAGTGTAATTTAATTATCATTTGAAAATGTAAAGTTGACACTTTCTAAAATATTTTATAGTTCTAAACATTATTTAGTGTACAGTTAATCCACAGCTTCTCCCAATTAGACACTTTTAGATATACAAATGTAAGTTGATCATCCTTCCATAATCTGATTTGTACCAAAATGTGTCAATATGTAGAAGAAGAAGCAAGGAGTTAATACTTGTTTATTGTTTTGTCTGTGGGTTTCAATTATTCTATATATGTTGAAATGCACGTTGTTGGAAAAATCTGAACATTTTTTTCTGTAGCTTTGTTAGAAGTGCAAAGCCTTTCCTTTTCTCACGTGGCTTGTTACTCCAGCTAGATTTATATCTACCCCAGACAAGTCCTGACTATGTGGTGTTCTGGGACTGTGTGATAGGGAATGGGAAAACACATGCTGACACAAACTCAGGGTGCTCACAAGCCACAAGTATGAGCCACGTTTACTCATTAAATAGCTCAGCACAAATGCGTGCCCAGATGCCATTACATTGCAGTGAACAAGGGGGTAGCTCTGGCCTGTTCCCTTGTGTCACTAAGTGCCCTGTGTCTTAAGAACAGTCTCACTTATGATCAAATCAGGAGGCCTTGGCCATGTGATTGTCACGACTAATGCCAACACATACATTGTACTGTGAAAATATGTAAAAGTCCACTTCTTAACATATGTTAACATGTACTGGTGAATACACAAATCGGATTTAATATAACGATATAAAATAATTTCTTCAACAATTAACCATGGGCATGGCCATTACTTCAAGACAATAAAGAATATTTTCTTTTTGTAAGATATGTGTCTGTTTTGAATAAAATGTAATATTTAATCACTCATAACAATATATTTATGTAAACAAGCATACAGTAATTTCAAAGAATATGTAAAATATCAGCTTCTATTTACAGTGGTTTGTCTTTTCATTTTATTTTGTTCTATAAAAGAGAAGCAACAAAATACATACAAATGACTGTTACTTTTAACAAATACTTTTTCAAAAGTACAAAGAATTATAGGGAAGGATTGTGTTTATGTGTTAAAACACGAGATTAATCAATATTTTGTTTAGAAGGTAGCATGTAAATATTTTAGCTTAATTACTATTTACATATTAATTTTAATTTAGAATTAATCTATTTGTTCTGTTTTATATAAACCAGAGCTTTATATTTGATCTTTTAATATTGGATTTCAGTAACTCTAATTCTAATACACTCTGCCTTAGTGTATGTAATATATATGATAATAAGCATATTAATTATATTATACTAAATATAATATAGGGTATTTCCCTTCAAATATCAATTTATTAATCTATACATGTATTCAGTTTAAATAATTTGATGGGTTCATCTGCATTGTTTTCAGTTTCATTTTTGGTTTGTGTGTCTGTGACTCTGTGCGTGTGTGTGTGTGTGTGTGTGTGTGTGTGCGTGTGTGGCGTGCAGCGTGTGTGTGTGACTGTGTGTGTGCATGCGTGTGCACGGCGTGTGTGTGTGTGTGTGTGTGTGTGTGTGTGTGTGTAGAAGAAATAGGATGTAGGAGAGGAAGAAGAGAAGGATTTTCTAAATTACCTCATTGATGCTACCTAAGAGAACAATAGTAGGTGGTTGTCTGGAAAGAAGGTGATGGGGAGAATATGTAACTCCTTACAAATCATAGAAAACAGAGCAGCTGAATTATTGAGGTGCTCGAGTCACTAAAGCTCATCATTCTCGTTCCTTGTGAAATACCCAAAGCTCTGTCTTAATGCAAAACACCATCCACCCTACATGCTTAGAGCATTCTAAAAGGGTTTAAAGGCCCAATAAAATAGGATATGTCACTGACACAATCTGCAAAGGGTGCAGCAATGTAGATAGATAGATAGACAGACAGACAGGTAAATAGACAGATAGATAGATGATAGATAGACGTAACTTGGCCAAAGCCAAAAATTTTGAAATTTGAGCTTAGGTCTTTCATTCCATAATACCATGTGGAATTTGGCCTTTCTCGTGGTTTGGACAAGGCCTGAGGAGGCATGTAACACAGATGGAGGATGGGAGAGATGATGTGAAGACTGGCAGCTGGATTGAGCCTCTGATGTGGGAGCAAGGCACAGTAAATCCTTGCCCTCGTAACCTAATTCTTTCCTTCATGTTAATAATATGTTTATTTGAGATTTCATATTATGATTTTCAAAAGGTCGATCATTGTCATAGAAATATTAAAAGAACTTAAGAGTCTTTTACCTGATTTGTAATTATGCTATTTTAATAAAAGCATACTTTTCTCTAAATTTTTTATTTTAAATACAGTTTTCTGTGAATGAGAGAAGAAAAAATGGTTAACACATGATGACTATTGCTTTCGATTAAGATTACGAGAGGCTGAAATGCATTCTTGTGAGGAATGAGGATCCTTCATTGTTATCCTACAAATATACTAAGTAGAAATAATGAAGATCTTAATACACACATTTCTATATCTTTAAACGGCATAAGACTACATTGGTCATCTACTAATGAAGTTTTTCCTTACATTCATGATTCATTGTTTTACCCCCAATGATTAAAAATTCTACATGGCCCAGCATAGGGGAATGCTAGAGTTGTGAGGCAGGAGGGAGAGGGGCTGGTGTTGGGGAAGCGCCCTCATAGAGGCAAAGGTCAGGGTACAGAGAAAGGGCAGATGTGGGATGTGGGGTTTGTGGAGGAGTAACTGCAAAGAGGAATATCATGTGAGGTGTAAATTAATGTAATTAACTGAAAAAAGTGTACAAAATTTCTATGTGGATTAGTGTTTGATTTGTTCCTAGAAGTAGCTTTTAACATGCAGTATGCCAGTGACAAAAATGTGCAAAGGTTCCTGTCTCATTATTTCTCTTACCATGCCTGTATCTTTCCTTCTTTTTAAACAATGAGGGTCAGCACAGATTAGAAGACATACACATGTAAAGTCTCAGAAGGAAAACAGACTGAGTAAATGATGTCAGGCCTGGGACACCATTTGGTTTCATGAATTTGATAAGCACTCTTGGTGGGCAAACATTACTTGATCTTTCCATAGTCATTATTACTCTATTGGGCCACCACTAACAGTTTGTCCATTTATAGGCATACAGTTTTGGAGGGAGACACAGTGTTACAGAGGAATAAGTACTTCAATATGTGTGAAGGCTATAGGCGTACGGATCAAACATCCTTCTGATAGCTAATATCATTTACTCCCCAATATCTGCCATGTATGTCTTTCACTTCAAGGCAGAGCAAATTTTTGTTGCTAAAAGTAAGTGAACAACTGGAATATGAAAACAATGGATCAAGACATTATTAACTGCAGTAACATTATTTTACAATAGTATTTCAGAACATAAACATTATTTCTAATTTCAACCTGTACTCATAGACCAATGTCTTCCTTTCCCTCAAGAAACCTTTCTCTCTCATTAACTATAATTTTAGTCTTCATTTTTCTGAGTTATTTTTTTTGATCCCATAGATTAGTGACATCATACCATATTTCTCTCTTCTGCTTGTGATAACTAAAAATAGATTATAAACATGCATGCTGCAAAAACTAAAATAAATAAAAGTTTAGAAAATATATATTAAATGCATTAACTTTATTACTCTATTTGTGTACATATGCTGAAATAATATGTACACTTGGTAAACCATAGATATAAATAAATACTGTTGTCGATTAAAGATCAGGTAGTTTTGAATCTTGAATAAAGGAAAGGCATTAAAGGATGAAAACAGTTTTATCTGGTGGTGTAAAAAACGCATGATCCTCAGTGGTATTCTCTAGGATTCTAGCCAAGGTGTAGGTTCTGTGATTTCAGTCTGTGATTCCCAAAGTAAATGAGTAATTTTTAAGGCATGATGGTTACTGGAACATTCATCTCTGGCCTCCTGTCAGCCTGGTAGATGGCTTAAGGTTTCCCCAAACCAGTAAAAATATACACAGAGGACAAAAATACCTTTTAAAGGATTCTACTGCTTTCCTATGATTTCCTAGTTTCTTGATTTTCCAAACAATGCTTTCAAGTAAATAACTCCAAAGTTATTTACTTTGTATTCTAAATAGTCTCACTGTCTACTTACATACATTATGCATTTCTCGTAATTATACTGAATATTTAAATGAACTTTTTGGAACATACTTTAAGCTTGCTTGCCTCAACAGGCTTCTGTTTCTCTGATTTCTCCATGTGACTTGGGTCATTTAATTATTGACAATGAATATCTCCATTCTAAAGTGGGAACTTAGTGCAAGCCAATCAGAAAGCATTGACTTGTACCACATCAATTTTAAAAAATGCCTTCTTTCGCTTAATTTGCTTATTTACATGGCTATTTAGTTTTTTTTCACCCAGCTGTGTAAACATAAATACTAGTAAAGTTTTAAGAAATAATAATTTACTTAGTATCCTCTATATCTCTACACATATGCAATTTCTGTAATTATAACATTAACCATTATTGATTTTCAATGTCAATAATAATATTTGTATAGTGTTTTCTGTTTTATGATACATTCAGTTCTATTTTCTATGAAATTATCTTCAATTATATTAAATATGAGCTGGTAATAAACATCACTCATTTATATAACTAGACAAAGAAAAGATGTCAGAGTTCAAGCGCCTTACAGGGGTCTTACTGTTTTTTTCAAAGAGAAGGAGGAGGGAGCACAGAGTGGAGAGTCAGACCGCAGACAAGTATATCCATTCTTTTTCCCCAGAGACAGTTAATCTATGATCAAAGAAGACTAAAGAGTATGTAAGGAAAGGAAAGATTTATTTTCCTCCTCAAATCAAAAGAAAGGAAAGGAAAGGAGAGAAGAGGAGAGGAGAGGAGAGGAGAGGAGAGGAGAGGAAAGGAAAGGAAAGGAAGGGAAGGGGGAGGAAAGGGGAGTTGTTTTTTAGCTTTTGCATTAAAACAACTCATCCACTGTCCTTTCAGAAAATTAATTTTGATGTTTTTTGGAGTGTGGCAGGGACTTAGGTATTCCAGGCTGGCTTCCAATGTGCAATGAGGCTAAGAATAACCTGAGACATTTTATCCTTCTGCATCTACCTAATGTGTGCTGGAATCACACACTTTCTTCTCATTTAGTTTTATGCAGTGCTGAGGATCAAAACTGAGGTCCCACGCATGTTAGGAAATCTGTTGACTAAGTAAACTGGATAGCTAGGATTATTTTATATGTTATTATTAATGCACATCTCAAAATAGATTCATCTCAAAACAATTAATCTCATCTGTATTATTGCTTCTGCTATGGATTTTAGGAAAGACAGAGAAGTATCCAAATATGAATATTTCTACACTGTGATCCCCATGCTCCTGAGTGTGCCATCCCTGGTTGAGGAACAGGCAGAAGAAGTGTGAGCATGGAGCTGGCCTGCACTACGCCATCATGTAGCTTCAATCTTCAAGCTGACTTTAGGACACAGCAGTTTCTAGTGGTTCTCACAGCAGAACAGTAAACCTGAATGTTATAAATAGGTTGTTTGGTCAAAATATTGACAACCTAATTGAAAAATATATATCCCACTGTTTCACTGTTTGCTAGGCTGTGAAATGAGACAGAAACCCCAAGGAATCACAGAAGGCTTCGTATGACCTGCCACTTTGACTTATGTAACTGCATTACCCCTGTGAATGAGAGGCCTTGCTTATTTTTAGTTTCTTATTTTCCCCCCATCAAATCAGTGTGTGAGGCACCTGTAAACAGCAAATGTTGAGAGGACAGAAAAAGTTGTTAAAACTTTCTCACCTTGCCTTCATCTGAGTTCTTAAAGAGACAGAGAACTATTAAGGGATGTTATCTCCACTCCATCTCTCTGTGAATAAGAATAAAAAAATAAAATCATTCAGGCTGTGATCAAAATTGAGTTAGGGGGCTTGATAGGTTCCCACACTCAGCCATTCTGATTAAATCATGATTAATTTACTCCCACATATATCCTGTAAAAGTAAATGGTATCTGTTGACCATTTTGTCTCGTGACCCTGAAATAGCTATGAAGTACTCTTTCAGAAGTGTTTCTTGAAGAGATTAAAACCTGAAAGATGGTGGATTGCTTCTCTTTTTTCATTGCCGTGACAGATCATCTAATAGAAACAGGTTAAGGAAATATTTACTCTGGCTCAAGGTTCAGGTGTCTCAGTCCATCATGGATGGTGAGGAATGGCATTTGGCAGCTGGTGGAGGAAGCGATTGACTCTGACAGGCTATATCCTGTTGGCAGTCAGAGTGTTGGCAGTCAGAGTGAGGAATGTTGTCAGCTGCCTTCCACCATTTTGCTTCTTCTTCAGCCTTGGACCCCAGGCCATGAGAGGAGAATACTGTTGCTCCCATTCAGGATTGGTCTTTGCATCTCAGTAATCACTTTAGGAATGCTGTCAACAAAGCAAAATAAAACAAAATACAACAACAGAACAAATGTTGTGGGCCTTTAATGCCCTTCTCGATTGTTTTTACCCTCAACAATGATTTTACTTATTAATTTTTATTAGTTCTTTGAGAATTTCAAAAATCATGGTTTGATCAGGACCAGTCCTTTACCTGACTTTTCACAGATCCATTCCAGTTTCCCGTATATTCAGTCCATACCCTGTTGTTTTTCCCCAAAAGGCCTATTTGCTCTGTCTAAAAGTTTGTGGCTATAAGGCCTTCTACTGGAACATGGTCAATTTACTAATGTCTGGGCATTTACAGAAAAATGACTCCTCTCATATAGCTAACAGTTGCCAGTAGCTTCACATGTAGAGGTAGGATATCCTGCCCAACTCCCCCTTCTATGTTGAGATTTGCTCTATATTAGACTTGCATGTATCATATCATTGTTGAAAAAACCAATGGTTCTTTTTCTTCTAGAAATCATCCTGCATAAACCAGAACAACAACAAGGAGATGAGTTATATATGTTCTATTTAATGATAGAATCTTCAGTCTCTTGTTTTCTGTGCCTTAGCCAATTGTGAGTCCCTGTAAAAACCACAGTCTACTATAAACAAAAGTTCTTCTGATGAACGTCAAGAGATTCATTAATCTATGGCTATAAGAACACATCACTAAAAGCCAGTTAAATGATCTTTCTACTCAGCAAAAATAATAGTAGTTGATTTTTCCTGAGGACCTATGACATGAACATTTGGTATCGAGCTGGTAGAACTTTCCATAAGAAATTAGGTTGGGTTGGGGATTTAGCTCAGTGATAGAGCACTTGCCTAGAAGGTGCAAGGCCCTGGGTTCGGTCCCCAGCTCCGAAAAAAAGAACCAAAAAAAGAAATTAGGTTGTGTGGCCTTGGTAGAAGAAGTATGTAGCTTGGGCAGGCTTTGGGGTTTTAAAAGCCTATCTCATTCCCAGTGTTTTACCTTGTTACTGTGGCTCAAGATGTGAATCCTCACCCATTCCTGCTACCAAGACTTTGCTTGGCTATAATATACTCCAACCTGAACCCACACATACAAGTTAAACACTTAGTTTTTATGGTGCTTTTGTCATGGTGTCTTATCACAGTAACATAAAAGTAACTAAGACTGACACTAAACAAACAAACAAAAATAGAATAAGTTACTAAAAGTTATGAGACCTCTTATGCTGGATTGTAAATATTAGTATTGTAAAAATGGTCATCCTCCCAAAAGCAATCTACAGATATAATGTAATCCCCATAAAAAGCACAATCCAACTCAGTAAACAATTTAAAATTGAAAAAAAAATCTAAGATTTATACTAGTATAGTATTTTTCATTAATTATTTTATAGCATGCTTTAACGAAACAAAAATTTACTATGCCAAACAAATACAGAAATATACCTTAATATGATGTCCTTGAAAAGCTATCTGGGAGTGCTAGGTTCCTATTATATGACTGGGAACTTAGATGCATCAGATAGAAGTGGATAGAAAGTATAGTTAGAATAAAGTCTATGTTATTAAAATAAAGGCATAACTAAAGTAAGTAAAGATGCATGCAATATTGGGACTTGGGCAATCTAAAGAGAAATTCCTATCTAATGGAAAAAACATTAACTCCCTTCCTTTTATTCTGTATAGAATTTTTGATACACCCTTAGGCATCCCAAACAATGTAAGTAAACTTAATTTGTAAAAGCTAACAGCCATGTTTGAAAATGATGTTTAATTGGGGGGCAAACAAACTGATGATTCAGAGAAAGATTTGGCAGAACGAGTCAAAGATCAGATATGTCCAACTCTCATGAGAAGACAAGAAAGGGAGACCAGTTCAGAGCAGCATAGGAAGAGGTGGGGGACGGTGGGGGAGGTCAGTTGAGTACGGTGCAGTTCAGTTGAATGCCATTCATTCAGTTCAGTGCAGTTCAGTTTGGAACAGCTCACTTCATGGAGTTGAGAGGCAGTCTCCAAGCAGAGAAAGTCAGTCAGAAGCCTAGAGAAGTAAATTTGAATCATTCAGCTTGGAGAAGAGTTTCAGCCAGAACAGCTGATTTGGACCAGCCAGCTGGAGTTGAGAAAGAGATCAAAACTGTAAATTTTTCAGTAGTAAATTTCAGAGCTTAAAAAAAAATCTAGGCCTAGATTTTTCATCAGAAGATGACAGCTGAAGTCCTTATGGTCTGGGCTTGCAGAAGATTAGATTGTATGGGGGCTATTAGCTTCTAAGCCCAGACCGAGGGATAGTTAGCTGGAAACGCAATGGCCACAGGCCATGCCACATATTCACAAGTTTGGGTACAGTTCTCAATCCTTAACTTCTGAGTAAATAAATGTGATGTTTACATTTACAGTGTTTAATATAATTCTATTATGCCCATCTTCAGAGTTAATGGAGTACCATGTTGTCTTAGTTAGGATTCCCTAGAGTCACAGAACTTATAGGTAGTCTCTATATAGTAAGGGAATTTGTTGATGACTTACAATCTGTACTCCAACTCCCCAACAAGGTCAGCAGCAGCTATAAGTTCAAGGATCTAGCAGTTAGTCAATCCCAAAAGGCAAGCAGGAAAAGCAGAGAGAAGCTTCCTTTTTCCAATGTCCTGTAGGTTGGACAGATGGTTTGTCCAAGATTAAAGATATGTAACACCTTGCCTAGATCTGGGATTTGTTTTGTCCCAAATGACCTTGAACTCAGAGATCTCCTTGCCTTAGTCTCCTGGGATTCATAGAAACTCTGCCTCAACATCTCCATGCCAACATCCAGGTCAGAAACTTGTATCTCCCAGCCTCAAGTTCAGGATCACAGGGGAGTCTTCCAATTCTGGATTGCAGTTCACTCCAGATATAGTCAAGTTGACAACCAGGAATAGCCACTACACATGTCTAGGCCTCTGAATCTGATATTATATGCCAGGAGACTCACCTCAGTTCCTGGGAGAAGTAGTCTAAAATTGGTGATAGCTCCCATTGAGTACCCTCCCAAATAATGGAATAGAGACAAGAAGAAAGGATAACAGAGATTTAAATAAGTAGAAGAAAAGGGATTCCATATGTTGGGGTGAGGTATCAAATTTGGCTTACCCGAAGAAATTAAAGAACTTTATCTTTGAGTCTTTTTCTGATGAAGTTTTTATTAAGATATAAGTGAAACTTGAATATATCCATGATGGCGTGAGTCTTAAGCAAGAAACTTGCATCTCAATTTTCAGGGTCAAGTAAGGGAAAAAAATCTAAATGCTCTCTATTGAATTTAACTTGAGATCACTTACAGGCAATTTCACATGGCTGCAAACTCAGGATGGGTGTTGACCCTCCCTCAAGGTGGCTAGACATATTGAATACTGTCAGTCTGAATTTTGACTTTTATTTGCTTTGGAGCAGGAAGGAAGAGCCATGCCTATCATCGCTACACCGAATTCTTTGTCCATTTAAATGTCCCTGCTGATCTCCTTGTTCATTTTTAACTAAACATCAATATGCAGTTTGATGATTGCTTTCTGACATGTTAGCATCTGATGACTTAAGCTGCTTATTAATAAATATGTTTCCTCTCCAATTACCCAAGTCTTTGCTATATCATCCATCCCCAGAGACTCATCTAGGCAAGAAAGCCTATTGAACAGTTACTATCACAGCCATTGACTAGTTGCTACCTTAAGCAGAAAGATGAGGGACCCAGAGAAGGTTGGAAGAAGAGGGAGAGAGTGAGAAAGATATTTACTATTTGTCTTCTCTCTAAAGGAAGAGAATCTGTGGCAGATATATGGCCATATAATGGAAGTTATTGTAACAGGGTCAAAACAGTCCAAGGTTACTTCTAGGTAAAGGCACTGACACCTGAATAAAGACACTGAGCATCTTTGAAGGCATAGAAATTAAAAACAAAACAAAACAAAACAAAAAACTAGTGCAAGTTTGCTGTGACAGAACACAAGAACATTTATCCCACATTCATTACAAGAAACATCTATACAGGGAGTCATCTATAAACATTTTTCCCTGTTTTTTTGCTTTTTATCTTTGTTTCTTTGTTTTATCGTTATTGTTATTGTTTAGTTTGTACATCTTTGAAATAAATGAAATTGGATTCCTTGCAAATATGTTTTATATGTCATACTTTTCATATGTGCAAACTAATTAAAATCCATTCTACCAACACCAAAACAAAAACAAAAGTAAAAGTTAATGAGTAATTATTAGAACCATAGTTTGTTTAAAGGAGCATATCATTAAATCATTCCTAGGAAGAAAACTAACACTCAACCAGTTTCAAAAAATTACCAGAAAAAAGTTTTAAAAACTAAATAAGAATAAAGAAGTAGAATAATAGAATAATAAATTAAACAATGAATTCAGTATCTTCAAATGTTGGCAGGTGTGGGTGGCTATAAAAGACATTCATTTACTTACATTTTTCCCTTCATTCAAGTAATTAGGGACAAAATATTTGGAAAAGATATTTTGTCTTTACTAAGTCTGTGCAGACATTTCCCTTGCTGTAGATAATTCCATAGGACAGTAAGTACACTGGCTACATGTGTTCAGTTATATAGAGAAGCTTTGCAGTAGGCAAGAGGGTATTTTTCAGTTATCTATAAGTATACTTGAGCATACTTGGGGTTTGGTATATGTAGAGCGTGCTGGAAATAATTACCGTAAAAAATGGAGGAATAACTTACTTAACTGACACTTAGCTGTTAGAACTAGATTCTGGAACCAATTTTGTCTAAATACAATTTCATATTATGTTTTTTGTCTAGTTTTAAATTTGTTTGTTTTGTTTTGTTTGTTTCTTGTCAAGCAATATTTACAGTGAACTCTTAAATTCCTCAAGGACAGAAGTCCTTATTAATGTGGGGTTTTAATCTCTTTAGTTCAGTTTCTTTCCCTGCCTGTAACTACAATGTCCTCAGCCACAGGAAACTTTTCTGGAAAAGGGGGAGATTGTAAGTAACCATATATCTTAGACAGTTGGTGCAAAATCTTTCCCATTCAAAAAACCAAATACGGAATTTTGTTTTAAGCAAGTAAATCTCGGTCAGAAACAGATAGGAATTAAAAGAAATGTTTTCCTAAGCTTAAATCTTCCTTTTGAGTAATTGGTTTTCTCTCTTCCTGGATGCAACCACAGGAATACTGAGGGATATAGGTCTCGTATTCAAAACTCAAAGATAAAATCAGTTTGTGTACTTTATGGCTCTGTCAGAGGACTTGACTTCCACAAGTCATCCAAGAGCATCCCTCTTCTGGCATTCAAAGATGAAATCGCTCCCAAACCAACTCCTTGGTGTATGCTTGATTTTAGAAAACTCTTTCCTCAGCACTAGAGAAACCTAAATAGCATCAGATCATCATCCCTCTTCAGATCCTCCATTGATTTTTCCATTATTTTAAAAATTGGATTCAGTCTGTTGCCTGGCTTACAATACAGGATATTTTGGAACTTGAAGCTTTCCTGGTTCTCTTATCCTTTCCACATGTAGTTTCTAATGGATAGCATAATGATCTCAAATATTTAATCACTCATTCTATTCTAATTTGGAGTCCTTTAAATTTTTTGTTCTTACTTCAGAGAAAATCTTAGTTTACTGTGACTTGTTCCTCCTCACTGATCTTCTTCCTTAAGGCCTATTTTAAAGAGGCTATCCTTCACTAATGCTCATAAGTGTTCTTAAAATTCTGGTAAGGAAGGCATATTTTGCTCTTATTAAGCAAGCAGTCTA
The DNA here is from genome assembly GCF_011064425.1 of Rattus rattus. Lineage (NCBI taxonomy): Eukaryota > Metazoa > Chordata > Mammalia > Rodentia > Muridae > Rattus > Rattus rattus. The sequence goes on along the minus strand of NC_046170.1, from coordinate 7,517,601 downwards.
GTACTATTAATGAAGATTTAAATTGCTTCACATCAAACTATAGAACTGTTATACATTCTCTATACTCTAGATAAAATATCTATGTATATATGTACTATGTGTCTATCTATCCCTCTGTCTTGCTATCATTTATCTTTCTGTCTGCCCATCTTCTATCTATCCATCATTTTATACACACACACATATAGATATATAGATATAGAATAGATCTAGATATATCCATAATATAGATAGACAGATATTTGGATTTCTAAATGCATATTTTATATTTTTCAAATTTTTATATTTTTCAAGGTTTATCCATCTTAGTCTCCTTTATTCCCCTCTTCCCTTACTCCATCTACTAGTTTCTTTATTTCCCATAGATTGCCATCTAATTTTACATCATGCGTATTTCTACTTTATATCATACATATTTCATTGATAATTCACTGTGCATCTTTATGGGTATAGTGACCTTTCTGTAAATATGCATTGTATAGTGCTCAAATTAGGCTCAGAAGCATATCAGTGAGTGTTTACATTTACCTCTTATGTATTGATGAGAGTATTAACATTTATGGGATGCTAGACATGGCACCATATGTGATTAGTTTTGGAACGTAGAAACAGGACCATGTGGATCTTTGTTAGTTCTAGACGCCCCGAGGCCTCAGAGTGGGACTCTTCCCCCTTAAATGCAAAGCAAAACCGAAAACAAACCATCCTATGGTGGGAGCAGTGAAAGCGTCCCTCTCCGTTTTGAGAGAAGTGATACATAGTTGTTTATTTTATTCTTTGTACTGTTTCTCGGCCTTACTCTTTCTACTACTGTGTTGTGGATTTGGTGTAATGCTTGTATTCTGTTAATTACATTCTCCAAAGTGCATGAGAATTCACATGCAAAGCCCTCTGATTAGTAAATAAAGTTGCTGGCAGCTATGGCTGGTCAGAGAGACAGGCAGGATTTCAGGTTTAGTGGGCAAGAGAGACAGAGAAAAGAAGAACTTGTAACCACCATGCCAGGAAAGGTCTAAGTCCAGGTCAGAGAGTTTTTGTTTTGTTTTGTTTTTTGGACATTTTTATGGATTTGCATTTCAAATGTTATCCTTTTTCCTGGTATTTCTTCCGGAAACCCCTTTCCCATGCCTGCCTGCTTCTATGAGTCTATGGGGGTGCGCCCCTTCCCACCCATCCACTCCTACCCCACTGTCCTGGCATGCCCATACACTGGGGAATCAAACCTTCACAGGACCAAGGGCTTCTGAGATTGATGCCAGACAATGCCATTCTCTGCTACATATGCGGTTGGAGCCATGGGTCCTTTCTTGCGTATTCGTTGGTTGGTGGTTCAGTCCCTGGGAGCTCTGGGGTGACTGTTTGGTTTGTATTGTTCTTCCTATGGGCTTGCAAACCCCTTCAGCGCCTTCAGTCCTTTCTCTAACTCCTCCATTGGGAACCCCATATTCATTCCAATGATTGGCTGTGAGCATCCTCTTGTGTATTTATCGGGAGCATACCAATCATTTAAGAGCCCAGGATCCTCCCCATTTGGGTTTGGGTAACAATGATGAAATATAAATTTTGGTAAGTAATGACTCAGGAGAATTAGAGGGGAGGCGTTAGCCACATGGAGGTTTGGGAGTGGCCCAGCCGTTGAGCTGTTTAAGGCATATTAAAATGGAAGGCTGCAAGTGTGTGTGTGTGTGTGTGTGTGTGTGTGTGTGTGTGTGTGTGTGTGTGTGTGTGTGTGTGTTTGTTCATGAACTCAAAACATTCAGGCAGGTAGCAGGAATGAACTGCTGCCCCTAGGTTGATTTGAGGAGAGGTTAATTGGCAATTGCAACATCACTGCATATGTTAAAGATTCTAAAAGGTGCTTAATATTACAAATTCATAAGGACTTTATCAATTTGAGTTTCATTTTCAAAACTTTATTGACAAATTCTTTTATAAAATATATGCAGATCACTGTTTCCCCTCCCATGACTCCTCCCACATGGAAATACAGAAGCTCAGGTTGGCTAATGAAACTGGATAAAACATTATTTATGGGATTCTGCTTCTCACTGTAATACTTTAACCACCGTTCTACCAGTCTCGTGCCCCCTTTTCTCTCTGCAGTATCTTTCATTCATTGGAAGAGACTAAACATGTTTTTTTCTCTCAGCAGTTATGAATAGCGTTTAAGAATATCAGACGTGGGGCACCTTTGGTATTCAGTTTGATTTTTGATTCTTGATATAAACCTATTAGAGTATGAAATCACGTAATGTACATTGTATTTTAAAGAGAAATTTCATACTTTAAAACCATCTCCATACATGTTTACATCATCGATGGCATTAGCTTTTTATTTCTGTGCTCCCTGAAAACGGCTCGATTGAATTCGTCAGTTATTGACAGTCTGGTTTTACAACATTTAAACGTTAAAAATAACATTTTAGATTGACTTTTCCAAAATATGCTGTGACGTTTTTATAAATTTATTCGACCATATATGAGAGAAAGTGAGGTGAGGTGTGCTATCCACATTTACTGGTATGTATGTATTTTACCACAATTTGAAAGTACATTTTCTCGGGCAAATTTATACAGAGAATTATGAGCTTTTAGTTACAAATTATATTAGTGTAATTATTTAAAGAAATGTTCCTATAATATAAATTTAAATAAAATATGTTATATACATAGAGAAAAAGAGATAGAAATGTTCCTATAATATAAATTTAAATAAAATATGTTATATATATATAGAGAGAGAGAGAAAGAGAGAGAAAGAGAAGGCTATTTAATTTTTTCTGGCATCTTTCTATTCATTTTCTTTACATATGAAAATTAACAAAATATTTTATGTAATGTAAATATGTATTGTAACATGTGTGTCTAAAAATCATCTCATGGCTTTATATTTTACTGTATTTTATGTTATTAGGTCGATTCTCCTCTAAAAATTGTATATTTAATTATAGAAAGTATAGATTATTTACATGACTTAAATTTGTAATTATGGATATCACAAGCATACATGTCTATTTCTGGAAATTTCTGGTTTTTCAAAACCGACTAAAATTCCTACATACATAACATGAATTATTAGGTCAGGTTGTGCGAACAGTTTTGCAAACTTTTAATACATGTGTGCAACAGATTTGCAGAAGTGATATACCGATTTTCACTCCCTGGAGTAAGGTGCAAAGGAAATAGCTCACTTTAAGGGCACAGCAGTAAGAAGGTTCTGTACAAAACAGAATAACTAAAAATACTTGTTACTAATTAAAGAACAGGGTAAATGTCTTTCTATCCGTCCTAATTCAGGGGAATGTTTGTCCTTTGCTCTTGAACTTGTGTCCCACTCAAGAGCCTATTTTAGGAGGGAACAATGGGATTCTGCCACATGATCTTCTGGAGATAATGGTTTTAATGCTCTCAGTGGGGCATGTCCTCCGCTTTCTTTGAGTAAAATGAAAAACCATAGATTCTAAAGCTATTTTCAAAGTTTACAGAGTTCTAGAAGTAAATGATAATTTTTCACCAGCTTTTTGCAGTTTGAGGGTTGTTGTATTTATGTGTTGTTGTTGTTCATTACTGTTGATTTGTTTGTTTGTCTGGGTAGAACATCCCCAAATGACCTATGACAGTATCAGGAGAATTAAAATCTACGTTTGCTCATCAGTCACATTAAAATTAAAGGCATTTCATGTGTAGTAAAACGAACCCAGGTATTTGATGATTTTATTGGATGTTACATTGTTTTAAACAATAGCCTGTTTTCAGCAAATAGTAAATATTCCCATATTCTTGTGTACTCCACAAACATCTGAGTTTTATTCAAAATTATTAATCACCCTGAGCCTCAGAATTTCCAGTAGTTGGGGAAGGGAAAATAGTGATTAGAATATATTGTATGAAACATTTTGTCAATAAAATTTTTGACTATACATGGACTGACCCTGGGCTCCAACCTCATAGGTAGCAATGAATAGCCTAGTAAGAGCACCAGTGGAAGGGTGCCCTTGGTCCTGCCAAGGCTGAACCCCAAGTGAATGTAAATTGTTGGGGGGAGGGCAGTAATGGGGGAAGGATAGGGAGGGGAACACCCATGTTGAAGGGGAGGGGGAGAGGTTAAGGGGGTGTTGGCCTGGAAACCAGGAAGGGGAATAACAATCAAAATGTAAATAAGAAATACTCAAGTTAATAAAGATAAAAAAATTTGAAAATCAAAAAAATTGTTTAATTCAAATGAACAATGATTTTATGAAATGTACATATTAAGAAGCTCTGAGAATCTTTGAAATGTCCAGTAATATTAAGAAAATAAGCCATTATATAAGATTTCATTGAGACTGAAGAAATTTTAGGAGTCCCTTGCATTCACAGCATGCCTACTGCTCTTCCCTGTGCAGAAAGGAGATCTGGATTTTCTACACAGTCATATTAATATGTGGTTTTAATGTTCTACTAAGTTAGAACCTGAATTTGATGAAACTGCTGGCTTGTCCAGAACTGCTTTATGCCGCGAATGTAATAAATGATAGTCAGTGGAATGTTGGGAAACCCTGCTACTTAAGGTCCCAGTCTACCATGCCCAGATAGTTCCTCTGAGCTCAGTGCAAAATGGAGAACTCCATTTGCCAAAAGGGCTTCCCTTCTCTGACCTCGTCTGGGTAGCCTGACCCACCACACCCTGACCTGCAGAAATGTCAAATAGTTCTTGGCAGACAAACCAGGTCAACTTTCTGAACCTGTCCAGCAAATACCTAACACTTCTGGGATGCCCCTCCATACGAATAAGGCATTCACAGTATTTTAGTCAATGATTTTACATTTACCCTGAAAATTCCTTCCAACTCTCCAAGGTTCATATACGGACATGGCTCTCCCTAATTAAACTGTATGCAAACAAGCCCACTCTGAAAAAAAAAAAAGTGTGCTTACAAGTCAAGATCTTCTAAGATAGCTGTTTCATTAAAATCTTCAAGAAACACCTCCCCCTGTTTCTCACATAACTCCCAGTGAGACTTGGATCCTGAAGACCCCACCTGCTATAGATTCTGTTTCATGCTTCAAGCATGGTATACAGCAGAGCCTGGACACCAAAAGAAACACAGAGCTTGTCCCTAAGAAACACAATGGAGATTCAGGGTAAAGACAGTATAATCATAACGCTAATCTTCCTAGCCAGTTTAGTATCACATCCCTTGTGATTTTTTACTCTGGAATTATGCTCTATATCCTCTTCTATACGTCTTCATATGTTTACAAGCTTCTCTTCTCCATCTTATTCCTCTGGACAACAATGATCATCATTTTTCTTCCAAACTGTTTTATTCTATCCTTTTTCATGCTAAGCACATGAGGATCGTCATCATGCTTTTTAAAATCTTCATTCGCCCTTTGCCACCGATAAGACCAAAGATCACAGGGGGAACATCTTTCACTGGACAGGGATCCAGAATAGAGAGTAGTTAGGTAAATGGAAAGAATGCAAGCAGTTATGTTCATTTTAGCAAGATGACTTTAAGAATACCATGCCTAAGGCGTATTTGAAGAGGGAAGAACCTCAGCTCTACTTAATGATTTCAAGCTGAATATTAACATGTATTACTCTCTGAATCCTAACTAGATGTGTTTTCTAAGCAACTCTTGTCACCACAGCTGGAAGAGTCTCACTCTCTGGATTTCTTTTCCATGAAGGCCTTGAAAACATGAACTTAAACCAATCTTCCCTTAAGTGCTTCATCTGGGTAAGTTGTTACAGGAATGAGAAAATAACTATTGTAATCTAAAATATCCCTTACTGATTCCAAAGATGATTCAATAATTAAGAACATTTACTTAAGTTCTTGCACAGTACTTGGGTTCACTTCCAGCACCAACAAGTCTGGTTTACATGGGCACCTCTCTCTCTTTTCTCTCTCTCTCTCTCTCTCTCTCTCTCTCTCTCTCTCTCTCTCTCTCTCTCTTTCTCTCTCTCTCTCGTGCGTGCATGTACATGTGTGTGTACATGCACATGGCTTACATACACACATACATACCCATAAATAAATGAAAACTAAGACTTCATTCTTAGTCTCCTTTGCTTTCTTCTCTACATTTCCTGCCAGGGATTTTCTGAGTTCACTCTATAAGGTAAAAATGGGCTTTTTACTTCTAATGCACATTTCCTGCAATATAATTGAAACCAGATCCACCTTTATACTTATAGAATTGGCAGGACAGAGTCTTTCTGTTGTATAGTATGTTTTTTTTTTCAAGAAAATATACTGGTTTGGCATTTATTTGATATGTTTTTCTCAGTATGTAGATTGAACCCTGGGCTTTCTGAACATTACATTTCTTTCAACATTGCCCAGCTCCAGTTTTGTTTGTCTTTCTTCTTGGACTCTTTTAGGAAAACCCCTCTCCTATATATGAAGAATCACATAAAACCTACTGTTTTTTTGCAGGTCATGTTTCCAGTATGTATAATTTAATGTTTCTTCTTATTTAAATAATTTTGTCTCAGAGAGGTTTTTTTACAAGTAATTTGTCCTTCCTTGCCCCAATGTTTCTTTTCATAACCCACTTTCCTGGTCTCAAGTGATTTAATATTTTAAGTGGGCATTCAAACACTCTGTCAAATCCATTTGTTAAACCTTTATTAAGTTTAACACTACAATCTCCTAAGTTTGGCTTGGTTAATCTATCAATTTAAGGCTCATTAAGATAAGAAACGACAAAGCTGGAAGCAAGTGCCTGTCTTTTCTTGAAAATGCTTCCGAAATTAAGCACTCAGCTATTTCCTTATTGCATGATGTTTTGGAAACGACAGGCAAGTAAATCTGGAGCATCAGAGTCATCAAAAATATTGCTGACATCGCAAATGGAACAGTGAGTACCAGAAACATAGGGCAACGTACAGGAGCCAGGAAGCTCTGGGGAGAGTGCTGGAGGGAATCCCCCTTTCCACAACTAGAGGTTTCTCATTTGTGGGTCTTTTTGTTGGGGAAAAGGAACACCAGAACACAGTTGCCTTATAAAGATGTCTCCATTTCTTTTTTCTCAGTCTTGTCTATTTGCTTGTGAATGTCCTACCAAAGGAAAAAGGAAGTATGGGATAAAAGAAAGTAAAAGAGAAAGAAAGAAAAAAAGAAAGAAAGAAAGAAAGAAAGAAAGAAAGAAAGAAAGAAAGAAAGAAATCTAACTCCAAGTACTTTTCTTTTTTGGTTTTCTGTTGCTGTTTTGTTTTTGTTTTTGTGTTGCTCATGATGGTTTAAATAAACAGAACTTATTAAAACAAATAATAAATCCTGAAGGTTAGGGATAATTCTGTTCACACAATTTCAACAATTAATTAAGTGTTGTGTGTAATTTGAACCCAGATACTAAGAAATAACCTTGGTTCCAACTACAAACAATCAAATTTTAGTTCTCCTGCTGCTTCTGGAGGCACCATGTTGAGTACATTGCACTGAGGTATTAAAGGTAGAGTTATTCGTTCATAATTTCCATTCGCCTTTAATTGAGACTAAGCAAGACCAATCATGTCGGCGCCACACATCAGCTGAGCAGGTCCTCAAGCATTTGTCAATGAGTTCTGACCTATTGTGACCACAGCAGTAGGGAGGCTAAAGCATAAGGGTCAAAAATTCCAAATTATGTGGGAATGTGGGAATTCGTTTAATTAAGAAATAATGTAAATTTATAAATGAGTAGGATGTGTCAGAAATTATAGATGGAGTTTTGTTTTGTTTTTTTTAAACCGGAGGAGTTTTTTGTAGTAATTGCAAATAGAAGGTTGTCTAGAGAGAATGGGGTATGCATTATGAAGGGTATAACTTAATGTTACAGACTCTGGAAATAGGGCACAAAACATTTCTCATAATGACTGGAAGTACTTTGGACAATATTTCCCACAATGAATACTATCTATTATACATAATAGAGAGGAGAGGGGGAGGACGGGGAGGAGGAGGAGGAGGGGAAGAGGAGAGGGAGAGAGATTTGAACTGGAATTTTCAATGACATTCATATTCTTCTAATTCTCACTAATGTCAATATTTTCATTCTTCCTAGTTGTTTTAATTTATTTAATATGTTTTCTAGATGAATTTATTTTATAAAGCTTCTCAGTCTTTTTCATTAACAACGATGACAAGTCAAATGTGTTCTCAACAAAGTAACTCTAAAAATCATGTAGCACCAGGAGGAAAGGAGGGAATGGACAGTCTAATGCAACACTTACATAGTAAAATGGGGCTCAAGCCCACTAGTTTTTATCACAAAACTCAAGAATCTTCCTTTCAGACATGGTGTTTGGAAACTGGTGCCCATAAAGACTTCTGACACCCTGGTGGGGGATAAAGTAAATGATTATTTTAGTCTTTGTTTTTTGTGAACAACACATTGTATCCTCTATACTTGTTACCAGGGAGTCTTAGTCTCTACTCCAACTTTTATTAACATATTTGTATCCACTACTCCATTTCAGAGTTTTCCCTTTTACATTCTCCTTGATGTTATGACTGGGCATAGTTTTACTCCTTGAAATTGTGTTCTCCGGCATCAAAAGGGACACTAGCCATCATCTTTGGCCTAATATTAGCAGAGTTTATTTTAAACCTCCCTGTGCTGAGATCAATATATTGTGTGCTTCATCTAGTTACTTGTTTCACTTTAACAAAAAAGTTTTTTTTTTTTAACAAAAAAACCAATTTTACTTTATTCAAACACAGTGATACATATTAGAAATCCATCTGGGTTTTCAGTTTCCTATTAGAATCTGTAAAACTAGGCCCTGTGTGTGCATAGAACTGGCAACATCTAAATGGTAACTTTCTACTCTTCAATGTGTGGGCTAGCTCCTTTTTCTAATTATGATGACTACAGACTTCTATTATCTATATTTTCAATCTCTCTTCTATCAATTCTACAGGTCTCAGTCAATACTGTGAATTAGTTTGTTGTTGTTGTTTGTTTGTTTGTTTTGTTTTTTGTTGTTGTTGGGTATTTTGTTGTTGTTAAAGCTAAGACAAAACACTCTAGACTTTATCTTTTTCTCCAAATTCTTAGTTTTCTTTATAACCTCAAACTACTCTTCTTCCTCCTTTTTGTCCTCTTCCTCTTCCTCTTGTATTTTTTCTCTTTCTCTTGATTTATCATGATGACACATACTTAAACATTTACATTGATGGAAATTATATTTTGGAAATGTTACTCTTGCTAACTTGCTTGTAGCTAACATTATAACACTTCAAAACCATCACAGGAGACTTAGGATAATGAATTTTATTTTCTAAATTTCCCTGTGTATGTAAGACCATTAAAATTATTTTACCTTTGTGAACTTTTGCAAGTGAAGACATTAATATTGAATACACTCTGTAGAAGCAAAAGTTTGCCTAAATATTACTAATTTTTTCTACCTTTAAAATCTATGGAAATCAAGTCAGGTAAGTACCAAGTAAGAGACCTGACTCCATGTATGACAAACACTTAAATAAATGACTGCCAGATTCATTTAAAGGTTTATTATTATTTTTATATTCACATGTAACTTCGCATTTTAATTCTGAATACCCTTCCTTCTTCTAGAAAGCGTTATGGAAATGTAGCCACTTTTGAAAAATATGGTCTCATAATGTGACTGCTTGGTATTCATTTTTTCCATAATCTCTTTTTCTCTTGAGTAAGCAAGAAAGAAGTTATCTTAGAAATAGAACGGGGGTTTGCAGGGATTCAGATTCCTGAATGTGAATCTGTAGCACTCATTCTCAATAGAACTAAAACAATCTCTTAACTACCCATTTCTTTTCAGTTTACAGAGAGTTTCATCCTAGTCTCTGAGTTGGGATAAAAGACACTGACCCCCACTTGCACCCTTTGATTGTCCCTTTAAATCATTTGTGTATCACTTGAGAAGAAGGCAATTACCAGAGCATGTATCCCACATACCAGATACCACATTGACTGAAAACTGAAAACTATGTCAATGCAAATTTTATTTCTTAATCCTCAGTACCTTCATTTAAACTGATAAAGCCTGCATCTTCAGTCTTAATTCAGTCAACCACTATTGACATAAATTTCTTTCTCGGGATATAATAATTTGCATCCACATGTGTTCGTGAAGCTTCATTCCCAGCTTTGATGCATGCTTAACAATACAAATTAATGGCTGAAATTGTGTAGCCCACTTGAGTTATTTAGATGTCAGTGTCTTGAAGAGACGAAGTTAAGTGTTAAAGGAAAACCTTTCATTCTATGCCACTCCATTCTGTAATACTGTATAATTTTAGCATATTGTTTCAGGAAGTTTCCCTTGGCATGTAAGAAAGATTCCTGCCTGCATTTGCTATTAATCCTTAAGTTCTATGATTTATTCCCTTAAGTTTATGAAGTAATTACTTGCAAGAGCTCTTTCTTGTATGAACTGTATTAAAAATGACTTAAGAAAAATGGTTACTCCTTGCATAAAATTAAATAGAAATCAAATTAAGAGGCAGGACATCTGTTCATTTCACATGAAACTTTTGCGGATGCTTCTGAGAAGCTTTGGAGGTAGTGATAAGAAAAATGGGGAAAACTTTCATTTGAGTAATCCACAGGTCCAGTTTCCAAGCCATGGATTTCTCCAACTACATTTCACTGGAGTCAGTAAAAATTTCCAGTTGTGATGCAGGACACTAAGATCAATCAACTCTTTGAAGTTGGTATCCCATCTGTGAACAAGAGGATATCAAGAACTATGTGGACAAATAATAGAATAATAATAAAATATAGGAACGACTTTTGTTTATTGACACAGTAAAGTATATTGGAAAATATTATTTTTTATTATTTATTATTATTTTAGTGAAAATTGAAAGGGATAAAGCAGAATCTGGTGAAATTGCATCAGGGATTTGACAGCTGTAGAATCATCTTCTCTTGAAAAATAACTAAAGACTGTCAGAGAATATGAAATCACATGATGCCAAGTTTGCTAAAAAAAATGCTTTGTATCAAAGGTTTGCACCCATTCTCTTTGATTTTCTGTTTCTAAATCTAAGATATTCCAGCATGAACCATGGTATTGGTATTAGTCATCCTTATATCACAAGTTAGAGATATAAGGTTCAAGATGTTAAGTAAATAACTCATAATCATTTGTTAGTGATGCCCAAGTGATAATGAAAGTTACAACTAGATTCCTTAACAGTTCAAATTCTAAAAACATGGAGTAGAACTCTGGCTGTCAGAAAGCGTTTCCTGTGGGGGTGGGCATGCTGCGTCAGCATCATTGAGGACATGAAGACAGTCCTCACTATCCAAACAGCCACAAGCACATCTCCTCTATAATCACAACACATACTTTCTTAGTCCCACAAAAAGTAGTCAGCAAAGAATATTCTTGGAATTGTAAATTCAGACTTGAGACAAATATGAATGGCCATGTTATTTTAGTCCAAGAAAGTGGACATGACATCATTATGAGATTTGCTTAATTTTCCCGGAAAAAGCAAGGAGAGCTAGTCTTTTCCATTTTACCACACATTTCCACCCTTTTCCCTATACAGAGAGAAAGCAATCAAAGAAAGGTCCTCCTCTTAGGAGAACCTAAGCCAATGTTTCACATTATCAAAGATTTTAAAATTTCACTCGTTTTTTCTAATGGATTTAAGAATAAAGATGACTGCCTCAAAGGGAATAAAATGGGGAGTGTTGGAAAGACATGCACACAAACATATACACACTCATGTACATACACCCACACACATACACCATTCACATACTCATACACATACGCCATACACCCACATACCATATATTTACTCACCGTACTTAGACACATACTCATATATACATACACACCACATACACGCTCATGCACAAACTCATACACATACCATACATGATCCATGCACACACACACACACACACACACACTGTACATGTGCACACATATACACTATACACATTCACACACACTCACATACTCATATACCATACATGGAACCAGAGAGACAGAATGAGGCAGAGACATAAACAGACAGACATACAGAAAGAGATACGCACAGAGAGAATATTAATATGACTGAATAATGTAATTCATGAAAAGAAATTAGACTGCTAAGAGGAGTGAGAATTTGGGGAGTGATCTGGCAGCAGTCGCTGTCAAAGGATTAATAAAGGAAGCATCTGCTAGGGACAGGTGGCAGCCCAGCAGAAAAGGAAATAAAGGCTTCTGGTATAAAACAGAAAATGTAAGGAAAAACAGTGTTCTGTTTTTTCCATGAAAAGAAAAACCTACTTGGGTTCATTAATGACAATATTCCCATTTCCAGTGAGACCTAGGACTGAGCAAGGCATCAGCTCCTATTGCCTTTATGAAAATGTTGTTACAGAAAAATGTACATGTATACTCTCTGTTAGTTACAACGGGAAATCTGGGGATTCTGAAATAAACACCATATTAAATAGAGATTTTTGGGAATCATGATGATAACAGACATCAGAAAAGTATACTGAAGGAGGTTACTTCATCAGTGATCTGTGAGAGGGCAAAACATTCACACGAAAAGAAAGACCGTGTCCTTTGAAGGCTCGATGCCAAGACCATTCCTGCTCCTTGGCAGTAAGCAGGAATGCTCTCCCTGCCTGCCTCCTGGCTCCTGAGGTTTCAGAGTCACAGAAGGGAAATGCCCATGGGAGCTGCAAGTGAACTGTTGCTGAACAATTGGGCCATTCTCTGACTTTGTTTGTTACCCAAAGGGTAAAGGATAAGTAGAAAGTTAGACTGTGCAGATGGGGCATCTCTTTTCAGAACCAGTTGACGACATCTGCATCTAATCTATCACTGTGGTTTGAAAGACAACCAGAGATCCCCCACTACATGTGGTTGATCGGCATTTCCTAATACGCATCCCTGCCTTCTAAGCCTGGATCAGAATAATTTTGCCCAAACACTTATAAATGTCAGGAAAAAGTACTGAGACGTTTACAAGTGTGCTTGCTTTATATTCTTGTCTTCTCACGTGTGTGAGTCACCTGTACCTGGTTATAGAAGACACTAGATGACTGCACAGCAGACAAACTTATTCTGAATATTCATTAAAATACCTTTACTTGAGGTATTTTTAATGGCTACCAACACTAAGAGTTCTTTCACACACATTAGGGTTAAAAAGTTAGCTACATATTGGTCCTGGAGCTGACACTAGAGAAGGCAGACATTGCTAGAACTTAAGGTAATGAGATGGGAAGTACAGTTGTTTGAAAATTATTGTTATTGTGTATATATGATGTACTGTGTACATGAATAAGTGTATCCATGCTTATGTGTGTGTTTGTGTCTGTGTGTTTGTGTGTGTGTGCATGTGTGTGTTTGTGTGTGCATGTGTGTGTGTTTGTGTGTTTGTGTGTGTGCATCTGTGTGTGTGTGTGTGTGTGTGTGTGTGTGTGTGTGTGTGTGTGTGTGTGTGTGTGTATGTGTGTGCATGTGTGTGTGTTTGTGTGTGTGTTTGTGTGTGTGTGTGTGTGTGTGTGCACGTGCGTGCGCCCACATGTGTGCATGTGCGTGGGGGGGCACTTCAAGAATAATTTGTCTAATTATGTGATGAGTTCCAGATATAGTACTCAAGTCCTTAGGCATACAGGGCCAGCACTTTTACTCACTGGACCATCTCTTTCATCTTTAGTATTGTAGTTTCACAGCCCACTGACAAATTCAAATATGAAAAAGAGCCTAGTCCTGCCTACTTGTCACAGAGCACCCACCCTAAAGCATGATATCCACAAAAACAGGGTCCCCTTTCCACTAGTAAAACAATGGGTTGTATAAATACGAAATCACTTGTTTTTATGCTTATAGTTTTCCTTGGTTTCTTTACTTGGTCTGATGGTTTGTATCCCCCAGAAACAATTCAACCCCTTAAGCATAAAGTAGGATATATCATGCATCTGTTCATTTCAAACATTTTTAATTTAAAAAAAATAAATCTGGATATGGTTTAAGTCAAAGTATAGAAAATAGACTTATATCTAAGAAGTTATAATGAAGAGGAGATAAAGAGAGATACACAGAGACTGGAAAGGCCTGAAGCCCCACAGTAGACAGGTGGGAAATTTTTGACAATTATTCATACAGTTCACTGTTACCAGTCACAGATTTTTTTATTATTATGTTTTAATGTTTTTACAGGCCAGTCACTACCACCTCCCAGTCTGCCCTTCCACAGTTCCTCATCCAATTTCTCTCCCCTCTTTTCTTCAAGAGGATGTCCCTACCCCCAAGACCCTGTCCCATCCCCACCCTGCCAGGCTTCCCCACTCCCAGGGGCCTCAAGACTCTCAAGGATTAGGTACATCTTCTCTCATTGAGACCAGATCAGGGAGTCCTTTGGTGCATATGTGTCCAGGGCCTAGGTCCAGCTAGGGTATGCAGCTAATGTATGTAGTTCAGTGTCTGAGAGGTCTCAGTGATCTGGGCTAGTTGAGGCTGCTGGTCTTCCTATGGGATATCCCTCCTCCTCAGCTTCTTCCAGCCTTTTCCTAATTCAACACAGTAGTCATTCATTGGTTGAGTTTAAGTATCTGCTGTCTCAGGTGTTTGTTGGGCCTCACAGAAGACGGTCATGCTAGGCTCCTGTCTGTAAGCACACCTTAGCATCAGTAATAGTATCAGGTCTTGGAGCCTCTCCTCAAAATGGACCCCAAGTTGGGCCGGCCACTGGACCTCCTTTCCTTCATGCTCTTCTCCGTTATTGTCCCTGCAGTTCTTTTAGACAGGAACAATTTTGGGTCAGAATTTTTGACTGTGGGATGGCAACCCTGTCCCTTCACTTGATGCCCTGTCTTTCTACTGGAGGTGGACTCTGGTCCTCAGATAGTTTTAAGCTCACGATGGAGATGAAATATCTACATCACTGGCCATAGCATTTCCAAAGAGTAGCATCCAGGAGCTTAAGTCCTTTGCCCAGACTCCACCCCTTTGGCAAACATCTACAAGCAAACCCACTTGAAATGAAATTATGAGCAAGGAAAATAGCACTATGTTGTGATTAGAGATATGAGTACCAAATGAGTCTAAAGTACATATCAGATTTTACGCATCCTTGTCTACAGATAAATCCATTTCCGTATAGAATATTAAAAATTAAATTAAAGTATTATGCCTTGTTTATTTATATATCATTTGTGAGAAAACAGGCACAAGATAAAGGGAATTAGGGAAAAGATACCTGAAAATAAAGAAAAAAGAAAAAGAAGAAAAGGCTTCTCTGGGTTTGAAAAATGTTTATTTACATTATGTTTGCCTACTTGCCTTTTATTACAACTTTAAATTTACTGTGAGCATTTATTCAAAACATGGAGTATTACGGAATGAATAAAATATGGCTGTAACAACAAGTACTTAATACACGCTGGATGAGCAAGCATACCATAAAAGTAATTTATTTCTTTGGCTTTAACGATTATTAGTCATGAAGAAACATTGTGGGGTGCTTTCTGATTTTGCAGTGTATAACAGAGCTCTTACTCCATACAAAACATATGGAATGCCTAGTGAGTCATGCTTGGCCTCTATTCCTGTACAAATGGGGGGTCATTAGATAGATAGATTACTTCAAATATAATTAGCCTGCCTATTGAATATGAAAATGTATAAGGTATCGGAGATCCAACAGTAAATAAGATAGCATATAATGCTGCCATATTTATTGACCTATGTGCACATTGAGGGATTGGCTTCATAAGAAGAAAGCAAGCTTGTGAGTTGATGGAGCAGGAAAACATATGTGCTCAGTCTTGTGATGTGTAGCATCCTCAAGTTTGCTTAGTGAAATAGCAACTTACACCACCAAAGGATAAGCAATAGCAGCATCATATATATTTATTTCTGGTTGCCTATATTTTGTCTCAGCCCTCTTTACTTTGCCATAGTTGGCCTGTGTGATAGTCCTAATACTGTCCTCTCTAGGATCTCATTCCTTTTGCAGCTCTTGAGAATATGTGTTCCTCCATAGCTCAGGAACCAGGTATAAGTTTGCACAGGAAAAGTTGATGGACTTAAATTGAAGCTGACTGAAACTTTTTAACACAAAGGGATTTTTTTTCCAGCCAGGGGTGCCTAACCCTCTTTAAATGTTCTTCACAGAAGCAATCAGATCCAGAATTCATATCTTTAGAAAAGCAGCCTTCCTCTTTCTTGAAGCAAGCCAGGCGCAAAGCAGTATTCTTGCGATAGCCAGTCCGCCAAGCCACATAAAACTGGGCCATTATTACTTGTGTCCTTGTAGGTATTTTAGCCTTTAAATGGTGATACTATCATTTTAATTAAAGCTGAAGTTTCTTCAGCATTCAATTCAAAAAGAGACTGCAAGGTCCAATCCTACAATAGAAGCTAAATCCTGAGCTCTCAAGTAAAACAAACTATACGTATGAATGCATGAAGAGTGTCAGAGGACAGAGGTACCTCAGAACTACAAAACTTATAAAACTTCTTTCACTGCATATAAAATGGGTTCTAGGGAAACCCCGATATTGAGGGGTAAAAGGAGTCAGTCATTCAGCCTGTTAAATACTATAAACTCATCTTAATTTTATCATCTGAGTGAAACTGATAACTTTATGAAATATGGGGACTCTTAGTCTACATTGCCACACAATAGTGAGAAATGATATAGTATTAGATATCTTATTAAAATATTTACATATTTACAAAGTATTAACTAATGGTACTGAACTGTCCAATTATTTTTTGAGGATGGACGTCTTGGGCCTCCTAGTATATTCCAGCGAGTTCTTTAAGACTTAATACTCTATGACAGTAACTTTCTCTATTCAGATGCAGCCAATAGACACATTTCTAGGTATTAACATATCCTGGTGGAAGGGACAGTTTCACTGCCTCTGCTTGATAACTATTAATATGGACAACAATGTTTCAGCACTCTCCAGCAAATATGTCTTACTTTACATAGAACATTTAACAAAATAAGGAGGAAGAGGAATGAAAGCCAGAACAGTTTTTTTCTTTCCCCTGAATCATATGTGAAGTTGTACAGAGAACTACTAAGCTATTTCGTCTCCTTACCCTTATTAACCTTACACACTGTATGGTTCAGCTTCTGTAGATATACTCATTGAGATGTCCTAAATTGAGCTACATACAGAAAAAATAAATAAAACAAGTTCATTTTAACTGACCAACAATTCACAAGGTAGAAAAAATAGGGGGGTTTCTACATTCTTGTTCTGAATACTATTAGGATTCAAGGTGATGTCATAATGTACCTTAAAAATAATCAACCAAAATGTTCCACTGATGATGTGCCTGCCATATACTTTTCTCCGCTTTACAGTTTTTTGTTTTTTTTTTGTTTTTTTTTTTTTTTTTCCTTTTTTTATCATATACCAATGTAGGTCTTTAATAGGCAAGTTAAATCCTCTCATCCTCTGAGCATCCCTACAAAATATCATGACACCAGAGATACAGGGAACATTTTCTCCAATTGCTGCTGGTTCTACACATATTGCTGGTTTAAAGAATTAGTCCTAAGTTTGTTTCTCATAATTTTGGCTTGCAATGGCAAGAGCTCAAGCATACCTCAATTTATCAACTTCATTTTACCCATTGAAGGAAGCAAATAACATGTTTCACTCCTTTTCAAAAAAACGTTTGTAGGATAGAAATATATTTATCCTACATTAGTGTCAAACACTTTTCAGTGACCACTGGCCTCACACTTTGAGGAGCAATTGAATATATCAAAATGTTTAGCATTAAATTTGGAAAAGAAAATGGTATTATTTATAGGTAGCTTGTAGGGGAAATATAGAGTATTTGGTAATTCTTTTGATATAATAGAGTTCTAAAAATGATAGCGTATACTACATATAAACCCTTAAGGTATTGAATGTAAATATCTCCCTTAGAGGGCCAGCAGCTTTTGGAAATAGAATTGCAATAGAACACATATTTGAGGTCTTGTGTCTATTCAATATTCATTCTCAATATGATCCTGAAATATTTAAATGCACTTTGTGGCTGTGGAGCTACCATGGCTCAATAAGAGAAACAACTGATTAATTAATTACATAAGTAATTAAGCAAAATAATGAATAGAATGATATGGATATGAACCAGGTCTACATTTAAGTGAGGGCCCAACTCCTATTCCGTTCCAGCAATGTTCATCTCTTATACATATCGTGTACTTGCCCTCTGTTCTCTCCATGATTATCTTTGGGATTGTGATGGTTAGAGACATTCTCTAGAAGGCCAAGTGCTGACAACATATCATAAGCATATTGGCATAAGTGTCAATGGCATATATATATCCATAAACAAGTGGACCTGTGAGATACAAGGTATTGCCAAAGCCATTGGATAATGAGCATTTCTGTACATAAATTATTATTTGAAAAGTGTCTACATTTCTTTAGCTTTCTAGGGAATATAAACACAATTTACAATTGCCTTAGAGAATTTTACTTGGAAAACTTGAGTCTGTTCATGTGTTGGCTGGACTTACAAGTGTTTCACTTCAGGGAATCCTTAATAACTTTATTTTTTTTCTTTAAAATTAAGTTTTATGGATGGTGTTGAATCACTTAAATTGAGATGTTTAAGGGTTGTAGTGATATACTCCCCCGTCTTGCTAGAAATGCATAAAATACATTTGTTTGAGTTTTCTACATGATCTACAGTCTCCTTGTATTTCCTTTAGCATCTCATTTTGCCACAGGTTGCCTTAAAAGAGGCCGGACTCACCCCAAGGTAGCATCTTGTAATCAGCTCCAGCTTGTAAGTCTTCTTTGCTACACACTGGGCCAGATCATTTTGACTTTCTTCCATTTCAAAAATTTAACTCTTTCCTACACAGTGATTAATTTGTTCTATCAGCCCATGTAATTTAGGTCAATCACATATGTGTTCTGTTTATTTTATAAAGTTCACATTCTTGTTCAAAATCAACTATGGCTAGTTTATTATTTCATATGATTTTAGTATGATTTTAAAAAGCTGTACTGTTTCATTACTCAGGATGATCAAAATGTTGTTAATTTTCAGTAAAACATCCTACTTTCCAGTTTGTGGAACTTCTGTGCTTTTACATAGTTTGAAGCACCTTTCATTGGAGGTAGAATAAAATAAATAGATAAATATCTAAACATGACAATAGAAGAAACATTTACAAGTTACCAACAATAAATTATACCAACATTCACACGTACTTAATAATTATATACTGTTGGTATCATTAATAGCCTTTTAGAGTAAATATGACTAAACTTTAGGAGGAATAACAAGTGCTTAGTCCTAAACATACAAGCAGAAATCTATCCGTACATCCCCAAGCCCATACTTCTTCTCCAGGTTATCTCATGACTTTTAAAATAAAAGAGAAATATCAAAATGGCCTTATTGAGGAAGTAAAGGTCAGAAGCCACAGGACCATCTGGCTGTTGTCTTCTAAACCCATGATGTTTAATAAATAATAATTGACTAACAATGTATAATTAATCAAAAGCATATAGAATCCGTGCATCTAGCCTTTTTGTTCATATGAGAAATTCAGTGTTCAAAAATGACCTTCAACAAGTCAACAAATAACATCAAAAATATATACATACTCTGATTTGAGCAAGTATTAAAACAGTTGCATCTATAACCCATTTTCTTCCAAACGATTGGCATATTTTAGTTGCAGAGAATAAAGAGATTTTATTATGCATCTCCATAAATGTCATGCAATGTACTTTGCTCAGATTCAACTACTATTTATTCATCTCAGTTCATATCCTTTCTCTTTCCTTGTGTAACTTATGAATTCACTTTTATAAAAATATATAACATTGTGATCATATTCAGCCTACATTATCCTTTTATAGCCCCATACCCCTTCCTCTTAAATTATTATTTCTGAATTATTGCTGTTGCTTGCATAACATGTATACGGTGTTACTGGAGCACAGGCAACATACCATGGCTACACAACTGGAAAAAAATGGCTCCCCTTTTCCAGGCAAATATTCACTGGGAAGGGCGAGGCCTTCTGATCTCCTTTCCCTGAAGTAAGGTTATAAGGTCTAATCTCGTAATCTTCTTAAGTATTTACAGATATGTTTCTTGTATAATTCACAACAAAATTTTCAGTGTATTAAAATTATATGAGCAAGACTCTGTATATTTACAGATCTCTCAGAAATTTAGGAGCTGAATCATAACAAACGCTTGGTGAACTCCCTACTTATTTGAGGCAATGAGTCCACATTTTCTGAAATGCTATGTGACGAATTAAGAACAGGGCCAAATTAAAAATTGCTAACTGCACAACAAATTAAAATTAAAATATAATTAAGGCATGGTGTACATCTGGCTTGGCTAAATTCAGATATTCCTATTATATTTCCAAGGTTCTTAATCTTCATGAAAGTTGCTTGGTGTTGCATTCATCTGTTCAAACTTCATTCCAAGAATGTATTGCTCAGTTTGGCAGAGGGTGAAAAATAGCACAAGGTTCAAGTGGTCTTTAAAATACGTAAAATATCCAATAAACAAAAATGCACTGCGAGGTATTTAAACACTGGCTATCTACACTTTTAACTTAAAAAAAATGCCTAAAGATTCCTTGAAATTCCGTTGTGATTACTTCAGTAGTCTCTATTCTAGTGATATTTGAATGCATATAGCAATAGCTGTAGACACAGAAGTTCCCTGCTTATCAAGTTTCTTCAGTCATACCTACAACCAAGCTTCCAGGTAACATTTCTGCTAATAGACTCAGAAGTGATGAAAGGAAATTGTTTAATTTTAAAACAATTTTCTATCAATTACATGAAAAACATCACAAAATATCGCTAACAGCACCATCAAAGTATGATCTTTAATACTCTGCATTTTGCTCCATGTTTAAAAGCTATTTTCTAAAAATGACCTCAAATGTTGGTTGGGACTTAGAGAGTATTTTTATTTTCTTAATGTAGTCAATAGTGTTACTTATGTTTTTTTTCTTGTACTATAGATCATCTATCAAAGACTTAGAGACTGGTGTTCAAAAGAAAAAAGAGAGAAAAAAGGAAAAGAAAAGAATCTGATACATCACATGCCTCTAGGTATCCAATAGCTAAATAAAAATGATATAAAATTTGAGAGTCTCTGCCTCCTGTTTTAACCTGTGTGTGTTTTGATGTGTGTCACTTTTATACTAGTCACCCTGTATTTTAGGAACTCCAGGTATGATGTATAAAAATCTACTGACCAATACTCAAATCATTTAAAAGTACAATGATTTTCTGATAGGAATAAAGCCATGACTGAATAAACCCAAAATAATAATATTCACACAGACTACAGTATGATTAACACCGAATAAATATTCACGCTCTTTGACTTGGCCTTCTGTCCTTTCCATGTGTAACATAGCAACTTATGTCACGACCTGAAAGACAGGATAAGGTTGCTAGTCCCCTTAGTCTTCCTGCTGTCTCTATATTGATTAAAGCTCTTTCTTTGTTTGTCATAATTACTTTTTATTTGATTTCTGTATGAGTGGTCAGACCTGACTTGTTAAGGATTCAATAATTGGGATTTTTGCCTATAACACTAGTTATAATTACATTAAAAGTACATAAAATTTCATTTCAATATACTTTCCACAACAGCAGCAGTTTCACATCTTGCTTCTACTCTAATTATGTTTTAAGATTATTATAATGTACAACTTAAGGAATGTAAATATATGTAGGCAAAAATCCATTAATGTGCCTCTGTGTGTGTGACTGGGTGTTGAGTGTGTGTGTGTGTTTGTGTGTGTGTCTGTGTGTGTGTGTTAACTACTACTTCATAATCTCTGGAATGATGGTCTACAAGGACATCACTGCGTTATCCTGAAATTCCCAGGGAAGAAGGGAGAAATTATTAGGATTTGAACAAGTGCCATGCCATTTAATCACTTAGGATGGGAAGTGACAAAAGCCCATATTAACAAGATCAGACGGCCTGTGTTTCTAACCTTTTAGTTAAGTTCGTATGATCATTTCCATCAGTCATTTTATCTCTGCATCCCTATGGCTCTACTTTTTTTTCTTTTTTCTTTTTTCTTTTTTTCAGAGCTGGGGACCGAACCCAGGGCCTTGCGCTTGCTAGGCAAGCGCTTTACCACTGAGCTAAATCCCCAACCCCATGGCTCTACTTTTAAGAAGTAGCCCCTACTCTTATAGAAGAGCATACTGTCAAGAAAGTCAATAATCGTAATTCAGAATATTATGTGCTCTAATGGAGGAAAGAGAGCAGAGAAAGAGAATCAAATAAAGTCTCTGAAAATCTCCAAAAGAATACATGGAGGAAGGTGCCAAGACACAATCTGTCGTGATTCTCTTCATATTCTTACATAGAACGTTCTTAGTGAGTCAGAATTTCATTAGTCATTTTATTCTAATGAATTTTCAGAAAAAAATTTGGTGTAGATGAAAATGCTGAGAACAAGAAATGAAACACACCACAAGATTATTGGAGCTAGCCTTGTCTATAAAGCTAATGTGTTCAAGCTTGAAGAAAGTAGAGGAAAATTTTCCCAAGATAAACTCAGCAACAACACATACAAAATCACTCATTCACACTATAACTGTATATATGAACTAATGCACATACATACAAATAATTGCAGTATTGAATAGTATTATTTCTAATCTCTTTTATGATCCAGCTTAAAGAGAAGCTGTAAAGTGTGGAATAACCACACATGGATCGGTGTTCAGTGTCTCTGCAAATGCCACCTCTGGCAAACTAATAGTACATGTGGGGAATGAAGGAAATCTGCTTCAGCATACTTCGTATCTGACACTGGTTCAAATTTCTAGAATTTGATAGTAGGTAAGCTAATTAAAGCATATTTATGTAGAGTACAATTTTGAATAAAAGTTTCCTTTTAACAGTGATATCAACTCTTGTGTAAAATAAAGTTAAGGTGTGAGTACATCAAAATTCTTTTTGCAAAGTACACGTGATCTATTTCATAAATATGAGTTCTATAACTGAAGGGCCTAGCAGAGGAACTGTATGTTCTAGGTCATCATAGACATCACCACCTGCAAAGTATGTGTGCAAGAAGATTTTATTGACTCAGAAAAAAAACGCTCAAGACACAGATTTTGGGAGGAAGAATCTAGGACAAAAATAACAGTGTTGGGGATCCAGGCATGGCCTGCCCCTACAGATAATATAAGTCGCCAGTCTAATAGATAAACATGTGCTCCACTGGGAAAACTACCCTGGCTGTTTAATATTCATGGTTTCTCTGGCGTCTGACGAACATTGAAGTCTCTACAATAATGATACTACATTACAAAATTAAAGACTGAGAAAGATTCTATGAACCAATATATGGGGCTGAATACAGAACTATGTAGTTATAATCTTAAGTTTTGGCTGGCTAGGAAGCAAGACCACAACATATTTGAGGCCATCCTGGGCTTCAGAATATAAATTAGACCACTCACCCCCCAAAAAATAAACAAAACAAAATATATTTGGTGAACCAAAACTGACAAAAATATAGTATATAATGATATTTAAACATAAAGCTGCATGAAAAATACTGTTAAAATCTACATTTGTATAAGAAACAAGAGTAGGAGAAATTTTTCATTTTAAGCATTTAATGAAAGAAACAAATTTTCAGAGATTATTTGACTAAAAGAATTAGGAAATAAAAGAAAGAAATGTTGGGCCTGGGAAAATAATATTTCTCTAATCTATCTTGAGAAACTATACTAAAGTTTCCATAACCAATATTGATAAGTAGCTCCTACAGAAAATATAAAAATATAAATATAAACGCATTGCGATGCATGCATTTCTGTACAAGCAAAATCTTTACACACAAGAGCCTAAAATGGGAGCATTACAAATACATCAGACAGACATAACACAGCAAAGTTATGTCTGCAAAGTCAACATCAAATAAAATATATTTCAAATTAATAACCTTGATGAAGAAGAAGAAATAGAGAAATGTTTAAATGTAATATTTGTGATAAAACAACTAAATATTAAATATAGCTTTGTTTTTCATGGTGTACAGGTTTCCAATGTAATACTGTTTTCTGAATAGTCTGTAACAAAAATCAGTATTTATATTTTGACTATTTGCAGTTTCCTTCTAAATATGTGTGCATGATTTTATAAATACACACAATACATAATTTATTCTAGAGATATGTTGCAATTATCAGCTTATCTCCATGTCATGGTTATGTATGCTAATCCTTTTAAACGTCTGAAGCCAGTTCAGTAGCCCAAGACTTTGAAACATAATTATTATTTTCTGGGTTCTGTGGTTGGGTAGGAATCTGTCTTTGGTGTTCATTTTCTACAACATGCCAAGTTGCTCCTTATAATGCTATGGTGTTTGGTTTCATTTTGGATAAAGCAAAACAGCTAACACAAAGGCCACTCTACTAAATTCAGGTACATTAAAATAGCAGTATGTCTTCTGATTAAATGATAAGGTATTATGAGTTTGGGGTATGCTTTATGGCCTTTGATTTTGTGAATAATGACTATTACTGATGACTAGGTAAAATTTAGTGCATTGCCTTTAGTATATACCACGTTCTAGCTTCTTGAATATGTAACAGTAATTTTTTTTTTACTCTTAGATATATAGAAGTATAATGAGAAAATATTTAGACTATATATATGTATGTGTATGGATAATATATGTTCTATATAGTGAATATAAAGTATATGATATATTCTTCTATATTATATATCCATATATAATATAATACAGAACAGAAAATATATTACATATCACATATATAATATAATATAATAGAAAAGAACTTATATATTATATGTATTATATATTATCATATATATCTTTTCTGGGGCTAGGCTCATTCCCTGCTATACAAGCTCTACTAGACTTCTTAGATTAATTGGAACATATTACATTTGGCTCTTCATCATGGAGGGGTAAGCTTTGGAAAGGTTGTTTCTAATATAAGTTACACAATTGTCTTAGTTTGGATTTTACTGATGTGAACAGACACTAAGGCAACTCTTATAAGGACAACATTTAATTGGGGCTGGCTTACACAATCAGAGGTTCAGTCCATTATCATTAAGGTAGGAGAATGGCGGCATCTAAGCAGGCATGGTGCAGGAATTCTACATCTTCATCTGAAGGCTGCTAGTAGAATACTGGCTTCCAGGCAGCTGGGATGAGGGTCTTAAAGCCCACACCCATAGTGACACACCTACTCTAACAGGGCTAAATCTTCTAATAGTTCCATTCTCTGGGCTGAGCATATACAAAGCATCACATTCCACTCCCTGGCCACCATACACTTGTCCAAACATATGAGATTATAGGGGCCATACCTGAGCATTGCATAATGCAAAATACATTTAATACTTCAAAAGTCACCATAGTCTAAAGCAGTCTCAACAATGTTAAAAATCCAAAGTTTTATGTCTCTTCTGAGACTCATCCAATCAGTTACCTGAAATTCCCAAAGCAAGACAGCCCACCAATTGGGAAATCTCTAAATTCTGCATCTCCATGGCTGATTTCAAGGTGGCTTTCAAATCTTCATCCTTTTTCATCTTTGTTGACTGCAACAGACTTCTTTTCCTTAGCTAGATCCACTCCCTTTTAGAAGCTTTCCTCAGCAGATAACCCATAGTTCTTATATTTCGAACATCTTGGGGTGTCCAAAGCAACTTCAATGTTAAGGCTTCTTGTTTCAATGTCTGGGATCCACACATGACCTTCTGGGCTCTTCCAAAGGGCTGGCATGACTTCTCCACCTCTGCCCTCTGTATCAGTCTAAGCTAAGGTCAATCCACTCCACTGCTGCTGCTATTCTTGGTAATCATCCTATGGTACTGGCATCTCCAATACACTAGGGTCTTCCACAACTAGGCTTCACCAATAGCCTTTCATAGCTAGCTTTATGGTGCCAAGCCTCGAACACTTTGCATGACCCCTTTAGCCCTGGGCCATCAACTACACCTGAGGCTGCACCTTCTATGGCCCTTCACTGAGCCAAGCTTCAGCTGTTCTTCATGACCCCTTCATGCTTTCAAAACCAGTAACACCTGGGTGACTCTTACACCTTTCCAAGTACAGCTGTACCACAAGGTACAACCTTGGATACCCCTGGAACACAGCTTCTTTGTGGTCTCAGAAAACACTTCCCAGAGATTTCACCTCAGTCATGCTATTTTCTTTATTACACTAATTTTTTAGCTTTAACTAACCAACACCGATTGTCCCAGTAGTTTTCTTCTCCTCTTAACTCGAAAGCCAGAGACATATGACAGAAGCTGCTAAGTTCTGCTGCTTGCAGGAGTTGGAACATGACCCTCTTGTTCTATTACATTATCACTAGCTCCCTCTTTTCCAACTCCTTCACTGCCTAATCTTGGCTGTCATGGATCTTGCTCTGCAAATTGACCTTGATCTCACAGATCTGCAAGTCTGTCTCCTGGGATTAAAGGTATGTACCACCACGCCTGTATTTAAGCTTTCCTTTGCCTTGAACTTCTCTGTCTCAGGCTGGCTTTGAAATCAGAGATCCGTTTGTTTTATTTCCCAGGATTAAAAGTGTGCACCACCATGCCCATATCTAAATTTGGCTGAGTAGGATCTTGCTGTAAAGTCCCATTTTCTTAATTCAGTTAAGTATCCTTGAACAGGGGATTCAGCTCCATCTCTCTTCCTGGTGCCTCTTTAATACTCAAACTATATATTAACTTAACTTAGAATCCAAACATACACAGTACTTTAAATACTAAAGTACTTTTAGATAAGAAAGCAACAGCAACCGATGTCCTTCAACAGAGAGATGGATACAGAAAATGTGGTACATTTATACAACAGAGTGCTGCTCAGTTATTAAAAACAATGCCTTCATGAAATTTGCAGTTAATTGAATGGAACTAGAAAATATCATCCTGAGTGAGTTAACACAGTTACAAAAGAACACACAGGGCATGCACTCACTGGTAAATGGATATTTGCCCCAAAGCTGGGAATACCCAAGGTCCAATTCACAGATCATATGAAGTTCAAGAAGAAGGAAGACCAAAATGTAGATGCTTCAGTCTTTCTTAGAAGGGGAAGAAAATACTCACAGAAGGAAATACAGTGGCAAAGAGTGGAGCAGATGAAGAAAGAAAGTTTCATAGATGTGAAAAACAAGGTTTTGAGAAATACATATGGTGGTCAGGATGTTATGACAAACTTGTGACCTTTCCGAGATATACATCTGATGTCAGTATACCCAGTGATATGATAAAATTTTGGTGATCAAGATATCGAGGCAATTCTGATTAAGCTAATTAAGACAAAACAATAACAATTGTTCTCAGAAAGCCCCACCCCCACCCCTCCCTGTGGTAAATTCTGAGAACAACTTCAAGATGTCATCTGACCCTGCCAGACCAGCCAGTTCACCTCCCCTTTCCCAGTGATTCTCCAAGGCCAGGTGTAGGACTGGATGAGGAAAGCATCTAACTGAGCCAAGAACAGCCCCTTGTCAGGCCAGCCAATACCTGACCAGATCCTTTGTCCTGTTGTACCACCAATGAGAATAGGCCACCTAACCCTGTTGCTGAAGTCTGCCCTATATAATCAATAAAAGTTGTGTGCTTTTTGGGTTCAGGGATGCAACCCCACGTACGTGGATTAAAAACTTTATACCCTCCAGCTATCGCAGTGGTCACTTTGTCAATCTGTGCTCTGTGGGTTGAGCTCCTGTGGTGAGGCCACTTCGGGTTCTTTCAACACAGAGACTGAAGAAAAGGCCATCCAGAAGCTGCCCCACCTGGAGATCCATCCCATATACAGCCACCAACCCAGTCACTATTGCTGATGCCAAGAAGTGCTTGCTGACAGGAGCCTGATATGAATGTCTCCTGAGAGGCTCTCCCAGAGCCTTAGTGATACAGATTAAGATGCTTGCAGCTAACCATCAGACTGAGCACAGGGACCCCTGTGGAGGAGTTAGAGAAAGGACCAAAGTGGCAGAAGGACTTTGCAATTCCATAAGAACAACAATATCAACCAACCAGATGCTCCCCCAGAGCTCCCAGGGACTAAACCACCAACCAGAGTATACATGTGGGGACCAATGGCTTCAGCCACATATGTAGCAGAGGATGGCATTGTCTGGCATCAATTGGAGAAGTCCTTGGTCCTGTGAAGCCATGTTTTCCCACTGTAGGGGAATGCCAGGGTGTTGGAGTGGGAGTGGGTGGATAGGGGTGGGAGCATCCTCATAGAAGCAGGGGGAGGGGGATAGGAGAAGGGAGAATGAGGAAAGAAGATAACATTTGTAAAGTAAATACATAAACTATCCAATTAAAAACAAAAAAACAAAAAGCAACAGCAACAACAAAAGTGCTCCTTTTCTCTTGCAAGATGACATATTTCCATGACAAGAAACTGAGTGACAGACTGAAACTCCAAACAAATGTAGATACTGCACATTATTCCTGAGGTTGTTGTAATTCAGTAGTGATGTAAGTGTGAATACGTTTATCTGACTTCTGGTCTCTCCAGCAATTACCCCTGTGCTAAGCAGGCATAATATGCATATTTAAATAAATATTGAATCAATTACCAAATCACAAATGAATACATACATATGTGAGCAAATTAATAGATCTATGAATAAATTAGTGAATTAATGAGCTTATCATTTATCCACTCAATGTAAGGACCTTGCTGATTTTCTTCTGATTTATGACCTTAACTGCCAATAAAGGATTTTATACTTTTCCATCTAGTATTCATCCAACATAATTTCCTTGAAGTTCTTCAAGTGTTTGATTTACTGTATTCAAGGACTCTGATTTCATAGATGAAAATCTTTCAAAGTACTAATTTTTCACAGGTATCAATTATTACCACCCAATTACAACTGAATAAGAGAAACCTTTTCTAGATGTTTACATATCAAGTGAATGTTCATTGGAGAATGATTTTTTCATTAATATTAAGATCTTTATTGATAATATGGACATGTTTGTCATTATAGGCCTATGAGTGAATTTGAAGTATAAGGTTATATTACAGTATTTCTTTTTTTCTTTTTGAAATTTTATATTAGATATATGTCTTTATTTACACTTCAAATGTAATTCCCTTTCCTGGTTTCCTGTCCATAAGCCCCCATATGGGTGATCCCCCCATCCACCCTCCTTACCGACCATTTCCTCCCCCCCCGAATTTCCCCTGCACTGGAGGTCCAACCTTGACAGGACCAAGGGCTTCCCCTTCCACTGCTGCCCCAACAAGGCTATCCTCTGCTCCATATGCAATTGGAGCCCAGGGTCAGTCCATGTATAGTCTTTTGGTAGTGGTTTAGTCCCTGGAAGCTCTTTTTGGTTGGCATTGTTGTTCTTATGGGGTTGCAAGCTCCTTCAACTCTTTCAATCCTTTCTATAATTCCCCCAAAGGGGGTCCTGTTCTCAGTTCAGTGGTTTGCTGATAGCATTGACCTCTGTATTGGACATGCTCTGAATGTGTCTCTCAGGAGAGATCTAGATCCGGTCCCTTTCAGCATGCACTTTTTAATTTTATTAATCTTATCTAGTTTGGTGGCTGTACATATATATGTGCCACATGTGGGGCAGGCTCTAAATGGCCATTCCTTCAGTCTCTGCTCTAAACTTTGCCTCCATATCCCCTCCTATGGATATTTTTGTTCCCCCTTTTGGTCATCCTTCTTCTTGAGCTTCTTGTGCAATCTGTAGGTTGCATCTTGGGTAATTTGAGCTTTTTGGCTAATATCCACGTATCAATGAGTGCATACCAAATGTGTTTTTCTGTGATTAGGTTGCCTCACTCAGGATGAATAAAATTTATGTTATATAGACAGATACGTAATAGAAGACAGATGCATACATATTTACATACATACATGCATCACTTTCAGAGAAGCTGGAGAAATGGTTCATTCAGTAAATGATGGCCATGCAATAATGAATAAGTCTGGTCAGTTCTCCAATACCTACATAAAAATACTAATACAACAGTAGATATCTATAATCCTGGGAGGCAAGGACAGGTAGACCTCCAGAATTCATTGGCCAGAAATTAGAGAACAATTAGCAATCTCCTGTCACATTGAGAGACCTTGTCACCAAAATTAGGGTAGGATTCAAATGGGAAAAACATGTGACTGAAGATAGATAAAAGATGATTATGACTTATGAAGCCATCCCCGTGTCAAAAGCTAAAAACAGACACCAAAGGAAAGCCACTGTGGAGCTCTTTATTTGAGAAATTAAAGTAAGGCAACTCTATTGATTACTTCTGTGTGTGGATTGTTTAAGGCATGTAATGTAATGCCTTTCTGTCTCAAGTAGAATGTGGGGACCGAGACAGCTGGTTCAAGGTACTACTGTAATAATTAGGTAATTTCAAGTGCAGAGTTAACCAATTATGAAAGTGTCCTTGCTGTAATCATTTATATCCTTATTGCTGGCATTGGTTATCTGCTGTTAAATTCAGAAAGGCCAGTTATCATTTGATAAATTCATAAAATCTAATGGCCTCATAAGGCTTCAATTTTTGTTGCTATTTCAATTTCATTTTTAGTACTTTTCTATCTATTCCAAATGTTAATTGTATCTTTTATGATACCTTTGTATATATGTGTGTGCGTGTGTGTATGTGTATATGAATGAAAGGCTATATCTCTTAAAATGCTGCCCCAAACAGCACAAAGCTGTGCTTGGCACACGACAAGCATATAGCATAATTTACAATTCCTTGATTAATTTCACCAGATTATTGGCATCTATTGCATAATGTTTCTTTTGTAACATTTATTTGGAACAGGAATACAATGTATGAATTCAGTGGTTTAAGTATTAGCCTATTAATAGGTATGTTCCTGAAAAGACAATCTTTCTTCTTGTACTCATCCGAATTCACTGATTGAGGTTTTCTGGTTTATACAACACATACCAATTATGATTATTTATGAGGGCAGAATTGACAGAACAAGAATCAGATGCTTAAACACATGGAGTGAATGTGTTCCTTTATTATACATCTAGTAAACGGAGACAGAAAATTATTTTGCATCATTTAATTTAGTGCACATCTTCCTGAGACATAATACTGTTTCCTCATTTACATCATCAGTTTTGACACTGTATATTGGTGTACTCTGTTTTTATAGGCTATAAAATATTTGGTTGGTTTTGTTTTATTTTGCTTTCTTTCAAACAGAGGACTCACTTAATAGCCCTGGCTGGACTGGAACTCTCTGCATACCAGACTGACTTGAACTCATAGAGATCTTTCTGTCCCTACTTCCCATGTGCTAAGTTAGAGGTATATGTCACCGGGCATGAACCAAAAGAATTCTTAAACTTTTTCCACTCACAACCCTTCTACCCCAAATGAATCTTATATGATTCTATTATACAAGTATTTAAAGTCAGGTGTCCACTGAAAATATATCACAAACAGATTTACTTTAGAAACAGTTTGCCACACTCATAATTTTACCACATATTAAAGACAAAAGTTCATTTGCATGTCAATGGGACCGGTGTGATTGTTTATCTTTTATGGTAATTAAATTCTGGCTCAATGTGTGATACTGCAGGACTAACAGCATATTCAGCAATTTTCTGAGGTTATCGGTACGTTAATCCCTTAGTCATCGAAGCCAAGAGTGCTGCTTGACACAAAATGAGAGGAGTGTTTTATAGGACCATTTAAAAAGAAAAAAAGTGGAAATTCTGTCCCCTCACAAGCCAATGCCCATTAAACAATAAATACTTTATGACACACAAGTCATTAAGGCAACAAACACTTTTTACATTAGGATTTTAACACAAAACAATCTAAAAAAAAACTAATTTGATATTAACATGATGAGATGTGACAGTAACACAATATTACAATTTTTTCTTTTGCTTTTCATAATTAAGCAATCATACTACTATAAGAACAAATAGCTTTGTACAGAGAATAAAGATCTGCAGTTCAGAGCACCGAGCATTCTTGACTCTTTGTTCATCGATGATTAATGATGTGCCAGCATGTGATTGGCAAAGTGTCCATAATGTGTGTTCACAACCAAGGCAACAGTAAAGTTTCCTAATGTTACACCTCTGATTCATTCTGCATCAATTTTGGACTAACACTGGACTCTCAGAAACCATTTACAGGTGCCATTTTCACCCCCTTCCCAATCTGCAACCCATGCAGCGTCATGATCCACAGGTTAACAGTCTTGATGAGGTGCTCTTTAGTGTACTAAAATATTTGATGTGTAATGTTTAAATGGTGAAAACCTGAAGCAATATAAGGGTCCATCAATAGATAGCAATGAGAGAGCTACAGATTCCATTCATACACATGCACACTTAATGCTCATCCAAAGTTAGACGTTCCTGAGATTACATTTCAGTTCACCTTCTTCAACACGCATTAGCAGCATTTTCTCCTATCATAGAAGTTATTATAATTTCATCTGTACAGGTTTTCTTAAATCTAATTGAATTCATGATTTAAAATGTTTATCAATGGACTGGAGAGATGGCTCAGTGGTTAAGAGCACTGACTGCTCTTCCCGAGGTCCTGAGTTCAAATGCCAGCAATCACATGGTGGCTCACAACCATCTGTAATGAGATCTGATGCTCTCTTCTGTTGTGTCTGAAGACAGCTACAGTGTACTCATATATAATAATAAATAAAATATTAAAAAAAGAATTTAAAATGTTTATCAATAAATAAATCTTCAAAACGGGGGAGGGAGAGGCAATTTTTTTTGTTTGGTTTTCCCCTATCAGATTTTGAAGTTACTTCTTAGGAACATTCTGAGATGCTTTTCCTAATTCGCTGTCTATAGTCCATTTTTGTTTGTTTTGATTTGCTTTCCTTTTTTCCTCACAAAAAAAAAATAGAACAGAAAGCAAGAGGCTATGTCTAACAGACCCTTCTCGAATAAAATAGGATATAGTAGAAAGAAATGACCTTTTCTTTCAGGCAGATACAAGCTGTCCGCCCCAAATGCTACATTTCCTGTGAACTTGCTTCTGAAGCTACCCTCAGAGTGTGACTTTTGAGAGGATTCTAGCAGGAGTGGGAAGTGCTGGGTGTTAAATTTACAGTATGACATGAAAGATACTAACCAGCTTCTCAACAGCTAAGACATAGCAGCTTATTTTATGCACTTAAATTGCAAGCATAGGAAAGCGATGCCTGGAGGATATATTGATATTCAACCGTACTTATATCTTGTGATTCAGCACTTGATGTCTATGCCTTCTGACACAGAGGGCCATTCAAGAATGGGCTGGTTCCCAGTTAAGATTTACTGATGAGGTGTTCTACTACTTTCTTCCCTCAGATTACCTAAAATCTGCTGCTTAACATCTTTTCCTACATATCTTTCCAAAGGAGAAAAATATATCTGATAAAATAGCCATCGTTATCTGCTCCAGTTAATTGTGTTTCCTTTCTACCTTATCTTGAACCTCTCAAAATTTTAAAGAAAATGTAAGGATGTGCTTTAGGCTTTTTCTTTTTCTTTTTTTGAAAAGTAAACAATCTCTGATTGAGTATAATGCTGGGAGACATTCGTCAAATCAAGTTACAAATAAAAAGGAAGACAGAAGCCTGACTTCTGTACCCTGGCTCTAGGGTAGGGAGAGAGAAATCAAACTTGGACACCTGCTGGGGGCTACTGTTGGTGCAGGAACCAGATGCTCTTTTATCTCAGACTGTCTTTGACAGGGCTTAAATATCTCTTTGCCTCTTGCTTCTAAGCATGAGATGGAACAATTTCAAGACCTAAAGTGGGCCAAACAGCTAGGTCAGAGTCAAGAACAAAAGACAAAATCAAGCCCAGAAGAGAGGTCTTCCTTCTACTTTGTGAAACCAAAGTTTTGATGGAACAAAGGATCATCAGACCCTTTTGGAGCAGCAGAAGCGCCTTGCAGATTTAATGCTGCAGAGATTCACCAGCCTTAACTAACTATCCTGGCTGGCATAGAAGTGTTGCCAGGTCCCAGTTACTTGGGATAAATACTGTCTGCCCTGGGTCTTGCCCTCATTTGCACTTTTAACAGCCTTCTTGGCTACTCCTCCACATGCTCATTGGCTGACACCTGTGAGGTGAGAGTTGGGAGGACTCAATGGATAAAATGTAAATATTGGTGCTTTTATTTTCCCATCAGGCATCATGCAGAAGGGCTTGGGAACAAGCCCACAGTTTACTGCTTGTGAATTTGCAATCCGTATTCAGTTCTCTTTTCCTATAAAGAGAACATGATACGTCCATTCTTGAAGGACTTAAGAATTAACTCTGTGAAGAGATGAATATTGTCAAGTTTCAAGTTTCAAGTAGTCTTGGCAGTGGTGAAACTAGATGTGTTGTTTTAATACTTATTCCGAGGAAAAGGTGTTATTTTGCCCTAAGTTTGTAAGTGAACAAAGAGTAGCTCAAGAAGTTTCAAGTGACTTAGCCTGAATCATGTAGAAGATAAATGATTAAAGTTGTATGTACAAAATTTGTTATTAAATCATATTCCTAGTATGCGCTCAGATATTTTTAGTCTGTTCATTCTCAAGATATTTTCTTGACTCACTCTAAATACATCCTCCTATCATATCATAGCTCCGTGCTAGCATCTTTGAATTAACACAGATGAGAACAAAAAGAAAAACTACTTGGCTCATTTTCAAAAATATGCTTTTCATTCCTTCCCTTTCTAGAGATTTCAAATATTGAATAGTTTTTCATATTATCACTAATTTTATTACTGTATGTGTGGAAACAGAGTATTAATAGGTAGGTAGATAAAGTGTAATGGCTTCATGTACTATTAATGTACTAATGGATATGCCTAGCTATTATTGTCATTCAAATTGAAAGGATATTTTGTCTTTAATGGCTCTTAGTGTTCATCTCCTTGAGATGTTTTAGAACCCATGCTGTTGCTCTAATACATTCCCGTCCCTTTGCTTTGATACTTCACCATTTAAGTGAAAGCATTCAGTGACTAATGTGTTTAGAGGTAGTGATTGCTATCTTATTGAAGATAATAAGTCACAAGTTTGGAGCACCTGTGTTTGCTGACTTTCAGATGTCAAAGTCAATTAGTATTTAACTACAGAGTGTGTCATAATTCAAAAACAGTATAGCTGTGCTGGGGAAGCAAGAACCGGAATTGTTGAAACTAATCATATCCTTTGTTCTAGGTGGGACAACTGCTGTGGAGATGTTAGGAGGTAAAAATGTGGAAGAGAGGCAGAAAATGACAGAAACAGGGGTTTCTAATTAATTGGTTCAGTTCATTCGAATTTTCTTTTTTTAAATATCTTTTTATTAGATATATTTCTTTACCTATATTTCAAACGTTATTCCCCTTCCCGGTTTCCTGTCCATAAGCCCCCATTCCCTCCCTTCCCCCTCCCCCTATACATCTCCCATATTGCCCCCCCATATTCCCCTGCACTGGGGGTCCAACCTTGGCAAGACCAAGGGCTTCCCCTTCCCCTGGTACCCAACATGGCTATTCTCTGCTATATATGCAGCTGGAGCCCTGGGTCAGTCCATGTGTAGTCTTTCAGTAGTGGTTTAGTCCCTGGAAGCTCTGGTTGGTTGGCATTCTTGCTTTTATGGGGTTGCAAGCTCCTTCAACTCTTTCAATACTTCCTCTAGTTACCCCCAAGGGGGTCCTGTTCTCAGTTCAGTGGTTTGCTGCTAGCATTGACCTCTGTATTGGACATGCTCTAAATGTGTCTCTCAGGAGAGATCTATATCAGGTTCCTTTCAGCATGCATTTTCTAGCTTCATCAATCTTATCTAGTTTTCGTGGATATATTGTGAGCTCATTCGAATTTTCTAACACAAGCCAAGTAATCCTAGAGGTATGAGAAGTTTTGAACTAAAAACCAAAATGAATAGAAGCTACGTAAAATATAGATATATAAAGGCGATCTAAATGAAAGCACCAAACATTGTGGGAGACAGAGTCCAAATTGGCCAACTCCTGTCTCAAGTGAAGTTTCACTTACTGGGAATGGGTTATATGTAAGTGAGGTGTTGCTGATCCTATTGGAACTCCTAAAGAACTCAGGTTGTTGCCAAGATTGTAGGTTGCTCTCCACAAACAGACAAGACCTATTTGCTGAAGAGAAAGTCCATGCAATTGACCATGGAAAAGTCAAGTTGGTGCCTTTGTAGAAGCCTCACCTCGACATACTAGTGTCTTTGGTACAGGGAATATCCCGCACAGTATTAAAGATAAAAATGGGAATACCAACCCAACTGCAAACGCCTCTTCTACAATGGTGTCTTACCTACAAGTTAAGTTACTGCAATGGTTTTACACACTTTGTCGGAGTAACCAAACAATACCTCCTATGACCCAAGAACAAATTCCTGCCCATTACTGCTTGAGAGACCAGCAACCTGAGACTAGATAGCCCAGGGACCCAGAATAAAATCAAATACAATGGTTTTATTTAAAAGAATGTAGCAATAGAATGACTGCAAATGCCATTCTGATGAACTCATAAAACAGCACCTTGGTCAGTCATCATCAGAGAGGCAAACCAAATGAATAGAGTGAGAGACCTTGCGACATAAACCCTGAACAGTGTACCTCCATCACTATCTCTGTCCGAACATGCAACATTGTAGGGGAGAAGACAAAACAAAGTTTAAGAGTCAAAAGTTGTGGGGAAACCAGGAAAAAAAAAGTCATCTAAAGTAACAGGATTGATGTATCTGTGACTGACTCACAAAGACTGAGAATGGGATTGTATCAAACAGTGTCATAGAGTTTAAGGAGAAGTACACAAATGACCAACAGAAAATGAACCTAATATAATCTTTGGAGGCTCTTTACCTCATATCTCATATATCAGAGCTTTCTTCTTTTCTTTTTTTATTTTCATCTCTTCTTTACTTTTAAAAATTGTATCTTACCCTAGCTGTCTTTTAGTTATGTATTATAGCTTTCATGTTAGTGTTTTTATACGATCCCTGATTGAGTGGTTCTCTGTATAACTATTTCCTGTCTTATTTCCTGGGTTCTTTTCACTCTGTTTGTTTTGTCCTATTCTGATGTGTTGAATTTGTATTATCTTATTACACTAATAGTATCCCTTATGAGCATGTTTGTTTTCTAATGAGACAGAAAGGCAAATCAAGTGCTTTCTGCATCAAATATTTTATAGCCACAGGCCCAAGACAACATGGCCAGTTATCTGTGGACTGAAATTACTGGAGCCATAAGTCAAATAAATGCCTTTAAATTCCATAATGTGTGTCAGATTTGTTTGAAGCACTTGCCAGAGAAGGCTACTCACCTCATCTTAACCAGGAAATATCAAAGGTATAGAGACATCAGGGTCCAATATCTCCTTTGAATTTCCATCCTATGATAGAACTTACTTTGTTAAGCCCCTGTTATTAAAGATTCTCTTATCTCCTAAGAGCACTATAGAATGTCGAGCATGCCTTTGGCTTATAGCCTATACATAAAATTTAAATTTATACTACATAGATTTTTTACGTACCTGATGTGAATTTTAGAGAATGTCTTAGATTACCTTCTATAACAATACAATATAGATTGAGTGACTTAACTAGCATACATTTATTTCCCTCAATTATGGTATTTGATATTTCCAAAATCAAGCATGTTCTGATTCCATTCTTCCAACAGTGTTCCTCTTGGTTTACAAATGTCCAAGAGGTCACAGTAGCAGCACATTGAAGAAAAGCATTTTCTTTAGTTTCATAAGGGCATTAGTTCCATGATGGGAACACTATCGTTATTACCTGACATACTAGAATGCATTAACTCCTAAAAAAAAGAAACAGTAACTTTTATTCCTATGGCGATGGATCAGAATATCAATATATACACTTTATGATGTTAAAAGTTTTCAATACATAACACAGAAGACTTTCCTGTGATTTGTATTCAATGTATATGTTGAATTACAACTATGGAGAGTAAAGTCTTTTAATATACCAAGGATGTGACATGAAGACATTTAATCTGTTCTCTGAACTTGGTCCAAAAGAGCAGTTAGTCAGATATACAGTTTAAGATGAAGAAAATGTCATTATCTGTTCACAATATATAGTCATTTGAAGTGGACTGTACTTAAGAGACCAGAAAGTAGCAGACTAGGTCCAATATCATTTGCTACAACTGAGAATTATTAGACAACAGAAAGTGAGAACCAGTTTAGCTGTTAAAGTGTTACTGTTGAGTAACCCCAAGAATATTTTGGAGATACATAATTAACACCAAATAATTTACTCATAGGTATCCCAATTCCTTGTATGGAGTAAATGGGAATGATACCACAGGCTTATGTATACTTAGTCAGCAGGGAGTTAAACTGTTTAAAAGAATTAGAAGTTTTAGAGGAAATGTATCACTGAAGATAGGCTTTGGGGATAAAAGGGCCTTTCGGGCTTCCCCCTTACTCCCTCCCTCCTTGTCCTCAACTGCAGAACAGAATGCAAAACCCTCTCGATAATCAACGAAACCTCTGAAACTGTTAACAAGCCCCCAATTAAATATTTTCTATTATAATAATTGCCTTGATTACTTCTTATTTTTACAGTAATAGAACAAAGACTAAGATAGAAGTCTTGGTACCAAAAGTGGCGTATTGCTGTGATAGGCTTGACCAATCTGGATTTTGGGGGGAAAATATGAAATATTTTGGAACTGTGGTGTGAAAACCTAACTGAATGCTTTAAGTGTGGCTTGGAGCATGGATTGTGGTGTTGAGACCAATATAAACAATGGAACCTCAGCTCAAGAAGATTCCCAAGAAAGCAAAATGGTGAGCAGCGTAGAGATTATTCCATGATAGTTCAGAAAACGTGTCAGGGCTGGAGAGATGGCTCAGAGACTATAAGGAATGTCTGTTGTTCCAGAGGTCCTGAGTTCATTCCCATCAACCATATGGTGGCTCACAATCATCTATAATGAAATCTTGTGCCCAATTCTTGCCTGCAGACATACAAGCAGTCAGAACACTATATACATAATAAATATATCCTAAAAATAAAAGCAAAAAAGAAAGAAAAATATGTCGATGATTTTTGCCCTTCCTATAAGTCCACATGAGGCTAAAGAGAGGAGTTTTTGGCTTAGTAGTTTTGGCAAAGGATATTTTTTTTTTTGGTTCTTTTTTTCAGAGCTGGGGACCGAACCCAGGGCCTTGCGCTTCCTAGGCAAGCGCTCTACCAGTGAGCTAAATCCCCAACCCAACCCCAGGCAAAGGATATTTTAATACAGTCAAATATTTACTATGTCATATGATTATCAGTACTCACTCTCAGACCTATAGTAAAAAGAAGCAAGCTGTAGGAAGAGATATATAAAATATACATTGTAAGGAGAAAGAGAGCCCCTGAAGTATAATATAGCTAAGTCCAGTGCTTAAGGGGGTAAAAAGTTTAAGAAAAGCCGAGGGCTAAATGTATTAAAGAGAATGGTGACCTTAGGGTAAGACCCTGCCCAGGTACACTTCTACCTTTCAACTTTTGAAAAGGAAATAAAGGGAAGCTTAAGTAAGGAAGGAAATCATCAATATCAGAAACCTGGTGAAAATGTAAGTGAAAGGGGGCACTGAGTTCCATCCCCATGGCAATTTCAGTCACCTTATTTAGGCTTTAGTCTAGCATAAAAGAAAACGGTTGTGGAATTTACCTCCATGGCTAATGAAAGCTGCTGAGGCAAGCATGCATCAGGAATTTCATTCCATGGAGACCAGGAGAGAACCTTATGTGAAGCTATGAAGGTGAACCTAGGCTTTGTTGAAGACCTAAGGCTTTGGAAATACCAAAGTCATAGGGTACCTGACCAGAAGAGCTGAAGACCAGGTATTGAAAGAGCCCAGAAAAGAGAAATGTATAGAAGTCACTAAACCTTGAAGGAGTTCTGAAGAATGCTTTGATATCAGATATTGAGATTCAGAATTCGGAGTAAATGCTGCTCCTTTTGACTGAGCTTTGGTCCAATATTTTCTCACTATCCTCTTTCTCTTCCCCTGTGTGTGTGTGTGTGTGTGTGTGTGTGTGTGTGTGTGTGTGTGTGTGTGTGTGTGTGTGTGTGTGTATTATACCATTGCACTTTGCAAATATGTGATCTGTTTTTTTTTTTATTTTGAGTTTACAGGGCATTACATTTAAAAGAATGTAATCAACCTCAGAAAAGATTTTGAAATTTGGGCATATAAAAACAGTGTTGAGACCGGAATAGACTATGGGGATTTTTGAAGTTGGACTGAATGTGATTTTTCATTATGATATGGCTGTAAATCTTTGAGGGTTAGAGAATGGAATGTGGTGGTTTGAATGAGAATAGCCCCCCATAGTATTACAGTCACCAGATAATGGAACTGGAACTCTTTGAAAGTTTTAGGAGTATTATGCAGCTAGTCATTATTGGAATAGGTATCTCTTCACAGCAAGAGCACAATAAATAAGACACATTGCTAAGCACAAACAAACAAACAGACAAACATCAAAATTTAAAAACATTGTGGTCATCAACTTACTAACGAATCAAAACTGGAAACTGAAATTTTGTTCCAGACAAGAGGAAGAAAGTTCTGACTCTGACATTTATTCAACGAATTAGATCTTGAAATGTAAAGCATTTCAGAAGTAAAGAGGACATATGCTGAATTAACAGAAAGGGCTTAGTGTTCCAGATTGTCATAAAAAATGTTTCAAACTCTACTAGTACAAAAATGATGAAAGAAAAAGTTATATTAATGGGTACAGCACACCACTGTCGTGCTTATACTGCAGAGGAAACAGAGGAGAAAAAGAGAATACAGAGACAAGTTGTTGAAGTCACTTAAATTCGTAATGAAGTTAATGTAGAGACTCC
This sequence comes from Rattus rattus, assembly GCF_011064425.1. Classification (NCBI taxonomy): domain Eukaryota; kingdom Metazoa; phylum Chordata; class Mammalia; order Rodentia; family Muridae; genus Rattus; species Rattus rattus. Next base: position 7,476,730 of record NC_046170.1, on the reverse strand, counting down.
TAGGAGTTGAAGCCACTCCTGCACACCCTACTGAGCAGAGAGGAGACATAAAATATTTGACCTTTCTGTTAATCACACCAAATATAACTCTTGTTAGTGCTTTCTACCAAGAATTCAATAAAATCAAGTTCTAAGACATCAATGATAACTTAAATCAAGTGATATACTAAAATGTTCTAGATCATTAAAAGTGCCATTGGACTGAGAACAGTGTTCCCAAAGGAGGAGTTAGAGAACGGACTGAAGTATCTGAAGGGCTTTGCAACCCCAGAGCAAGAACAACAATATCAACCAACCAGACGCCGCAAAGCTCCCAGGGACTAAACCACCAACCAAAGAGAACACATGGAGCAATCATTGGCTCCAGCAGCATATGTAGCAGAGGATGGTCTTATTGGGCATCAATGAGAGAAGAGACCCTTGGTCCTCTAAGGGCTGATGCCCCAGTATAGGGGAATGCCAGGGTGGGGAGATGAGAGGGAGTGGGTTAGTGGGTGGGGAACACCCTCATAGAAGCAGGGGGAGGGGTGTTGGATAGGGAGTTTCCAGAAGAGAAACCAAACAGGGGAAGGGGATAATACTTGAAATGTAAATAAGGAAAAATTCCAATAAGAAAAGTGGCACAAACATATCAGCATTAAATAAAAAATGCTGTGACTTAAATGCTTGTTTATTACTCTGAATTCTACAAAACATAAAATACATGTAAGCCGCTTCCCTGAAAAAATTCTCTATGCATCCCTTTGCTCATGCATTTCCCAATAACCCTTTAGCCCTCTCCCTACATCTGTTTCAGCCTTAACCTCTTGCCGTTTCATTTCTGCTTACCAGCTGACAGACTAGAAAATCACTTGTAGTTATCTGTCTATAAAATATTTTCCTGTTTTACTTTTTAAACCTTTGCATTTAGCTTTCCTTCTACTGATTTTCTAACAATCATATGCATATAACAGGTCTATGTTTGTTTATTTTTTGAAAGTTGGAGGTTTTTTTTCATGCTAGACATAATATATGTCTATTGATCAAACAAATATTATTTGCAACATAATAAAATTTGCTGCTGAGTACGGACTTTAGAGTCCAGTGGACTGAGTTTGAATTCCATTTCTTAACCCTCTGATTATGATTTAAAATCTCTATTTAACCTCTCAGGAATTGATTTTTTAAGTCTTTATTTACATATTAGTGGTTATTAAAAGATAAATTGAGAATAAAAACTTACAAAATTCTTCAAAAGCATCTACAAAGAAATAGTATACAACATAATGAAAATTCTATCTTTAATTCCCCTTGGGCTAACAAATACATGAGATCTGCCTCTGATCCACCTTTTAAATTTATAATATGATCTTTTTGTTGTAATTACAAAATTATATAGCATATCCCTAAAGCACATTTTTCTTTCAAAATGGAAACAGTACACCCATTGCACAAATTTCCTGTGTTTCTTTCCTGAAAAGCCTACGGAAATCATCACTATATTGCACTCTTTTACACATTTAATATTTTACTGACAAATTATGTGAAAAGCAAATCACATGAGACTTGTCTCTCTGTGAGTGGCTTTGTTCACTTATCATAGTGTTTTCAAAGATGTTCTAGTATGAACTAACTCTTTGAGGACCAAGTGAAGTTCTATTGGATTAATATATAAAATATTACGTTTTCTCATTAGTTCCACATATATCAATAAAAATAAATTACTATTTACAGATAATGGTTTATATTTTGAATAATTCCAACACATGGAAATTTTATTTATTTTTCTTTTTAATTTGTTTATAGTATACTATATATAATATATATGGTATTACTACATTATTACTACTATCACTAAACTATTATATATATATATATTACTTTATATAATGCTATATATAATACTAAAATATAATACTATAATTGCTCTTTAAAAATCTGTAAAATTGTCCTTCTAACTAGTGTTAGGTTCAATTTCTTTGTGTTGTGAGTGAAATGTGTTTCCTCGAAAATTAGTGATATTGTGACTCATTTTTTCATATACTTGGATATTTCTTTAATTTTAATTTTTTAAGATTGTACTATTTTATAACACTCTCCCTTTACTTACTCCCTCTATATGTTCTCATATATCCCTAACTGTAGCATATGGTGTATTTGAAAAATAGCTAGTAGGGAGGAATTTGAATGATATAAGCAATGAACAGTGGTAAATGTTTGATATAATATCTATAACTACTCTAATTTAATTATCATATTATGTATACATGAATAAAAATGTAACTATTTGAATCCCAAAGAAGTAGGTCCCAATGCCAATGAAGGAATGGACTTGCTAGCAAGGCAAGACCAAACAGGCAAAGAGAAAGTTTCCTTCTTCTATGATGGGTTATATGTTTTCTGCAGGTCTGACCAGGTTAAAATTTATCTTCCCACACCAAGACCCAGATCAAAGGCATGTGTCCTCCTACCATATAGGTCAGGGCTAGTAGTAAATTCATCCACTTTAAACTAAGCAAAAGTTCTCACACATTTCTGGATTGTAGTTAATTCTGGATTTTACTCAAGAATAATTGTCACATCACATATGGGGGGCATTTAAGTTCAGTTTTTAGTCTATATGTTACTTTTTTTCTTTACAATACAATTACATTTTTCCATTTCCTTTCTTCCCTCCAAATCCTCTTGTATATGTAGAGCAAATCTTTATGTATTGTGTGGAAGCATCATGTGTCAATAAAAAGCCTATGGCTAATGAGTTGTGACAGGATTAGAAGGTTGAACAATCAGCAGAGAATGAGAAGATTATGGGAAATAGCCAGGTGAGGAAGATTTGGCCTGATTGCTGAAGGAGGCTGAACCTGAGGAGAGGTAACAAACCATGTGGAAGGACAAAGAATAGAAGAAATGGGCATTTAATTCATGAGCTAGTAGGAGAACAATTCACAGCTTATGGCTTAAGCATTCATTCGTGTATAATTAAGTCTCAGAGTCATTATTTCTGGGAAAAAAGAGGCTGGGTGGAAAAGGTCACAGTTACACATATGCCCTTCTTCACTTTCCTCCTTACCCAAAGCCCCAGTTTCCTCACTTGTTATTGGAGAGAGAGAGAGAGAGAGAGAGAGAGAGAGAGAGAGAGAGAGAGAGAGAGATCCCAGAGCTATTTGGCACCAAACAACCAAATGATTGGTGTGTTTTCCCCCCTAGGGAATCTCAACTTTTTCCCTTCTAGTTTTCCTAAGTCTCTTTGGTGGGGTTTGGACTTTCTTTTGTCCACGTTGGCACACCAAGCATCATCATCCTTTCTCAGCTTACAATTGAAATGAAATATTGATGAAATTTTATGGGTATGTCTCCAATCTCACAGCAAAGTCTCTGATCTTATAGCTTTTACAATGTTTCTTCCCAATCTTCTGCAATGTTTCCTGAGCCTCTGGAGTAGGAGTATATTATAAATCTATTTATCAGAAATTGTAAATCTATTTATCAGAAATGAGCCCTAAAACTCATCGTTTAATTGGTTTTAGATTTTTTTTTGTACAAGAGCACAGTTGTTTCAAATATAAATTTCCTTGAGAAAGTGAAGACTTCACTTAATTATGGGCATGAGGACAAACGTTTATAGCCTATTATTAGAGATTGGACCAAAGGAATAAATTATCGTTTATAGATCTTCTTCCAGAAAGTTTTACTTCACTGGCACTGACTAGTTAGTTTTCCAGGACCAAGCATGGTTTCCCTCTCAAAGAGGGTCTTAAGTCACAATCGAGAGCTGTTGGCTACCAAACAAAGTACGCATGCCACTACTGCTCCAAGTATCTTAGTGATCTGGTAAGGGAAATGAGAAGAAGGGCTTGTCAGGGAGAAGGAAGGAGTTAAATACAGAAGGAAGAAGGCTTACTAGTTCTAATGATGGATTTTAAGTTTCATTGGGTCGGCTCCTTGTTTCCTCTGTTCCCATTTCTCTTCTTACTGTATCTGTGGTAAGCTTTAACTGTCAACTTGACATAGGCTAGAGTTCTTTGACAGCAGAGATTTACTGGAGGAACTGAGCAGATCTGATTGTTTCCTGGCATGTCTTGAATGTTAATTCTAAGGGGGGGGGACAGCCTTTTGGGGATGTCACCAATCCCTAAGCAGGTGGTCCTGAATTGTACCAGAGAATACACTGAATGAAAGTCAACTTATGTGCTGGCAATTAATATTCTCCACGGTTTTTACTGTATATCGTTGTCTATGATATGAATTAATTGTATAGATCTAATGTGGTGTGGTAGAGCAACCTGGTTCACCTTCAATTTCCTGTCTTGAGTTCCTGCTTTGATGTTCTTCAGTGATGTTCTGTGACCTGTAATTGCAAACCAAGTAAACTTTAACCTCCTCTAAGTTGCTTTTGCTTAGCACATTTTCACACAATAGAAACCAGAACACTGTCTACTCATGATACCTAACAATCTCATGAATTTTCATGTAGGGAGTATACCTTGTTACTTATCTGACAATTGCAGCATGACTGAAGTGAAACTGTGCCAGTTCTAGACTTAGTTCATGAGAAATAACAATTCTAATTTTTTCCCCTTAGAATTCAGATGCTATGTTAAGAGACTCAGCCTACTCTACTAAATATTGGGATGTCATTGAGAGAGAAATATTATGTATACATAGAACCAAGGGGCCTCAGCTGGAAACCAGAACCAGTACCCTAGGTATGAGAAGGAATTATACTTTAAATGTCACAGCCTCAAACAGACTCATGTTTGAATGAAGCCACAAGCGTCATTCCCAGCAGTGTCCATCTGTTCAGCTAAATCTACCAAGTCTTTAGAATTGTGAAAAGTGTATTTACTATGGATCATTAATCACTGTAGACTGTGATAGAGCAGTGGATAACTAAAAGAATACTGTTATACATCTTCAGGATGCAACCGAGTCAGTTTTAGAGTGAAGCTTAGATGGTGATATAAGTATTTCCCATATGGAAATAAAGACTTCTCCTTCTTCAATAGCATTCCCTCTCTTTGAAAAAACTTCCATGCTTTGTATAATGTGAAGAATATTCACTAGAATTCACTGTGCAGTTCAGTGAATATAATTCAGCGTCATCTCTTTGTTCAAGATACACATTGTATTAAATATGTTTTATTTGACATCTGAATTACGAAAATTAAAGGATACATTTGAGTGACCTTTATTATTGTTCACGACCTATCTGCCATCAGCTCATCTCACTTTTGTTAAAGGTCATTGCAAGTTGTACTACGGGATTCATTTAAAATGTATTATAATTTGCCTAGTAGGACAAGAAATTATCCACAAATCAAAATATATAAACATCAAAATAGAGTTTCCAATGATTTGAATCAACCTGGGTGGATTGGTAGATCTTTGCATAGGCTTATAGCTTTCGGGTAACCTCAGGAAAGCTGGTAGTATAATGCAAATGCTGCTTTCTTTGATCCACAAACTGTTCTATCCTGTGGTTTGCTTTGCAACGGTTATTGAGGGCATGACTAGACTAAAGCTCAGGCTGCCTGGATTTGAGTGTAAGTTCTAACATTGATTGTCAGACTTCAAACACCCTCTTGGACCTCTTTCAGATTAAGTTCCTTATCTATAAATGGGAATAAAGCTCCCTCCCTAAGCCTGGCAATTGTGCTGCTGAGAAAAATCAATTTTAATACTGTTCAAAGTGTCTGTGACCTACAAAGGTCTTTATTTTACAACCTTATCAACTTTGATGAATATTCTTTGTTTAATTGAAGTTACTTTGATATATCCATATTTTAAAATAGACTGTGCATACATGTATGTGTGCATATAAGTGTCACTCTGTGCATGTACGTGTATATGTTCCTGTGTGTAATATATATATATATATATATATATATATGCCTGGTGCTGGTGTGTGCCTGATGATAGATAAGACCACAGTTATAATAGAATATTTGTTGATTATATTAAAAAACATTTTAGATTTCTTTAGTTTTTATTTTTCTGAGTGTTTGACTGAAGATATGCATGTTTGTTTGCTCTGTTCCTTCAGACATGAGTACGTCAAATTCTTGGGTACTATAGTTACAGTCGATGAGAACTAGCATGTCAGTACTAATAGTTGAATCTGGATCCCCTGTAAGAGCACTAACTTAACTCTGAGCCATCTCTCCTAACCACACTGTGGGTTTCTTGTTAAAACTTGTATAGCCATTTGTTTTCTGACTTGAGTGGTAATTTCTTCAATTTTAATTTACAGTGAGACCATGGTACGATAAAATTTAACTGTGGTATGACATCTTACAGAATCTTACATTTCTCTTTTCTACGTGTGATCCTTTCTCTCCCGAGACTTTCAAAGTTCTATTCTCCACCAGGATGGACAAAGCATATCAAAGACAAAATATAGCTTTCCTATGTTGACTAGTTTCGTTTTGAGTCCTGTAGTGGGATGCAGGTACAGAACAGGGAAAAATAGGAAGAATGTGATATAATGAAATTCTTCACAGGCAGTGATACGGTCTGAATCTAATGCTCTTGAAGGACAACTTTGTTTCATTCCTTTGGCATTTATTTATCTTTAGTACCTGCAAGTTTTCATTTTAAGTCTTTAGGGGAATCAAACTTTATAACTCTTATTTGTTTCTTGAAATATTGCATTTCTTTTTTTAAAAAAAAGTAAATTTATCCTTAATTTTAGTTAAACTGACTTGAGTTTTCTATCTGCTTGTCTTGATAGAACTTTAAAGATTTTCAACCTTAGCTGGGTGCCTGGCATAGTTTAATCTTAAAAACTGTCAGCATACATTATTATAATGACAGTTATATTGGCTGAAATGTTCCCTACCCCAGATACTTATTCTTCTCTGCATTTGTATTTTTTTAAGTGAAAATCAAACAGCTGAAATGATTTTGAGAAGGGAAATTGTGTAACGAATAAATCAGAAGAGAATAGTAATCTTCAATGAAAAAGGCAGAGATGTTAATCTCAAGACAATCTCAAATGATTGAAATGATTGAAAAGGAGGATAGACTATAGTAAAATGTAGGGTTGCAATACTGATGAAAATTCACATTCTCATTTCAACCATATCAACAGGAGACATTACCAGAACTAAAGAGCCAAACTGACTACATACGGACACATTTATTGTGGAGTGTTATGAGAATTAACCACTGTTACTCCTTCTCTCTATCTCTGCATTAAAATTCCTCACGTTTCTTTGGATTTGAAAAATCTCTATGAGTGATTTATTAAAAATAAATCATGAGTGATTTATTAAAAATAGTGATGGTATAATTTCATGCTAGTTCATTAAGTATGAAAATTTAAGCAAATAGAAGATATAGGAAGGCAGTAAAATAGAATGTTATTTAGGTGGCTATTAGTCCTACAGATTAATGTTTTAATTGACAAATAGATTGATAGATGACTTGGTAAGGAAGAAAGATAGTAAGGTGATAGGTAATCTTCCAGAATATCTTTAAATTCACATTAATTCACATAGTTTTTCCATCACAATCCTATTAAGAAATAAAAGTAAAACTTTAATTTGGCTATAAAGTTCCAGCGAGCTACAGTGCTTTTGTCATGGGTTATCTAGTCAAAGTTTTCTTTAGAAGATATAATTTTCAGTCTCTCCACCCCTACCCTTTAATCTTTCCCCAAATGCCCGCTGAACAACATCCAAAGCACTGCATTGTGATCCACCTATATCTTGGTTCTTTTCCTTTTGTTTGCATCTGAAATGGAGCAGACATCTTGTTTACTAGAGGCTGTAGGAGAGTGAATTCAATTATTGATTGACTTTATCAAGCAGGCAGACAGACACTGTCGCAGGTAAAATTGCTTTTTTTGTGTTGTTGTCTGCCAAACCTTAACAGAGAAAGTGATGTGCTTTGCCATGGAGGGCTACTACACAATCAGGTAATGGGTCTTAAAAATGCTGCAAACATTAATGGTGTTTGATCAATAATATTACTACCACAGGTGAAATGCTACTACATTTATTATTAAGTTATTTCTGAAAATGGAGTGACTCAAAGGACTTTGAGAAAGTATGAATAATTGCTATATCATTAGTCCAATGAAATGTTAATGGAAGTTTTGTCATATAACATGCTGAGAGTATGTTTTTTTCTGAAAGATTTTAGAGTTCCCCTGAGCTAATGCCTGACACAGACCCTCAATTACCCTATCAAAGTCTCATCTTCCTCCTATCCGTGAGCTAATCCAGAAAGCCAAAGGTGTCATTAATTCTTTATTCCTATATTTAATTTTTCCAAACTATATCATGAAATGTAAGCCAAATATCACAAATCATTTTTATTATTCCTTTTTACTGGATCTTTAAAAATACAGTGATTAAGTAACAGAGGTCTTGATTATTTTTCCATAAGCAGCTGATATTGCTACATCTCCAGAACATTACAATTCAATGAAATAAAAAAATTTTATTCACCAAATAAATCCACATGTGTCTTCAAATGAGATTAGTAAATATAAGTTAAATATTTAATTGTATTAAATGAATGTCCATTGAAATTAGTTATTGGATTGTTATTGAAATTAGTTTGTCCTCATAAATATCACTAGAGAATATGTGTATATAAATAGATGAAAAGATATAGAGTACCAGATATGTATGGTGTCAAATGTTCATGACTTCCAATTATAATGTTCTCTTTACTATCTCCTTACGCATCTCCAAACTCACATGTATTGCTTTAAATATGATGTTTTAATGTTACTTATTTCAATCTTCTTTGATAAAGAAAAAATTAAGTAAAAGAAGAACAGAAGCAAAAAAGTAAAGTATGAAAGGTAAAAGGAAGGATGAGAAGAGATGAAAATGGGAAGGAAAATTAAAAAATGGAACAAATAAAAGTCAGGATGGCAAAAAAGAGGGTGGAATATAAAGAAGGAAAAGGAAGGAAGGAAGGAAGGAAGGAAGGAAGGAAGGAAGGAAGGAAGGAAGGGGAAGCAAAAGAAAGAAGGGAAGGAAATAAGAAGGGAAGGAGGGGAGGAGAAGGAAGGAATGGGAAAGAAGGTAGGAATGAAGACGAAATCAAACACACTAACAAATAAAGAACTTTCACTTATTCGTCAATAGAAAACTTGGCAGATTGGGTTGAACAGTCTTCTGGGCATTTGGGGAGACTTTTTTCACCCTAAGTTACATTCAGTTCTATTTCTAGCTCAAGCAACTTGAGCACAATATTCGTGGTATCAATTTTAGCTTGTTCAAAATACAGCTGTCTAATTGCTAACTAAGAGGGGAAAAATACTCTTTTTCCCTCAAATTTCTGATGATCTTCATTGGTTTCTAATCCTGTCACATCTTTATTTTAAAAGAGCCTCCCTTTTGTCTTTCCTAATAACTAGATGAAATTGTTACCAGAGTAAGTTCCTATTATTTCTGTGCTCTAAATTTTGAGCTTTTCACACAAAAGAATACATTGTTGGTTGATTAAAGTGGATCTTTTTTTCAATTTAAGGCGTCCTATTTTACTAAATATCCACTGTGAGTGTGTGTGTGTGTGTGTGTGTGTGTGTGTGTGTGTGTTCATTCTGAAAGTCAGATGATGAGAAGTTGCGTAAATCTGGGGGTGGGGGGAGGATACTATCACCTTACAATGGTGTGGAACGTCTTTGCGACCCAACTCTAGATTTGAACTCTAGATTTGTTTTGTAGAAGTCAAAACAAAGTTTGATATGAACATGCCCAACTGAATTAAACACACAAAGAGAAGAGCAAAAGCAAGAGACTGGGGGCAGAAGGAAGAGATCGTCAAACAATCTGTATGTTAGGGTAGGCTGATAACCTAAAAGATGAAATTATATGATGACAACGATGCCAGTGTATCATATAGATTCATAATACTCTACTCTGGTACAGTAGATTGTTTTGGGGGATGTAAAACGAAACTCATGAGTATCAGATAGATGCCATTCCACATATCTTTCTGCATTTACTTTCACTCTTGTAAACCACCTTGGTCCTTATCAAATTCTCTCTGGAAATAGATTAAAAAGAACAACAAAAGAAAATATAAAACATAGTCATTATTAAAGCTGCAAAAAAGAATGACTCAAAAAAGATGAAGGAAAATGAATATGATTCGCGGACAAGTTTAATTTCGCTGTACTGAATCCTCTGATAGAAAAAAGCAATTTGAAAAAACAATAGGACACAAAGTCTTTACCACAGACTAAAAGAAGAAAGGTCATCCTCATGAGGAAATTTTCAAGTTAAATGCTAGAGTCAATGATGAAACATTGTATCTATTTATATCCTGCCAATACAGGATGCTATTATTGAGCTTATCGCATTAACCTACAATAATGGGAAAAGCACAATCATTTAATGCTTTTTGAAAGAATGAAACCCTTAGTTATTTACTGTTTTATTTAATTAAAAAATTCAAGTGTATGCTATAAGTTTGGATGTATCCACACTTTTTAACAGACATAAAATTTGTTATGAATTTTTATATTCTTGTTCAGTATTTATCATGACTTCCACAAAACCAAAAATCTGTATAACATTATATAGATAAAATATAAAATATATCTTCTTACTCATGGAGAAAGAGGTTCCTACATTCTACTGATTATTTAATCAATCCAATGTCTATATCCACTTACAATAAATGATCTAGAAATTAACTACATTTTAAACAATTAGTAGTAATTTTGCACTAAAAACAATAAATTTATTTGTATAATTTACATTTTAAGAAATTAATGCACATAGATGACTCCTGTAGAGTAATTCAGGGTGCTGAGTAAAGGATTTCCTCTCTCATCAACCTTCCACATGGGACCATTTTGGAGCCAATAATGCATTTAAGTATTTGCAATTATTAAGTGTGCCCAGGGACAATTCCCATTTCACACAATTGGTCTCCCTATATTGTGTTCTAAATGTTACTAGTCTCATTGCTTTAATTATTTTTGTAATTGATTCGAAATTTGTCTATTAGGTAATTTAATTAATGATCCTATTGTAAGCTTCATGGTTGGTGAAGTATTTTTAAAACTACTTTTCACTTTGGTAAATGAACCTTGAATTTGAATTTTTAATATCATTATAAAATTTTTTCCCAGAATGCAAGAATGGCCATTGGATAATTCCTTGTTTTTGTAGATACCATTGAAAGAACTCTGAGCTTCGATCAAATAGAACAGTTCTCAAGTGATTAAAGCATCAATGAAGATAATTCTCAATTCTTCCTCAGATGGGCAAAAAGAAAATCAAAGATAATTACAGTCAAAGAATGATCCTAAACATTAATTAGTTTCTTCTTCTAAGTAGTTTTATATCTTAGGGGTGGGAACTCTCAGCCTCTGTTTGTTTTGAAGCAGGAGCACTATCACGCTACTTCCTTCCTTAAACTTTTAGAGTGAATTGCCACTTTTTCCAAAGTTAAATTTGACATTGTCCTGGTTGCCTAGTAAGATTACATACTCTAGTCCTTGTTTATACCTCTACACTGATATTTCTCCCTTTCCCTTTTTTTCTGATGACAGATACTGTCATTCTATAACCATAACCACATAGTAAATATTTGTGTTATAGTTGTGTCTGCTAAATTATTCTACTGCTATTATAAATTCAGTTCAGTTATCCACTCTCAGTGAAATCCATGACTATTCCCATAGGTATAAGATCATCTTACTTTTTATCTCAGTATGTTATGAATCCTTGATATAATTAGTGTTATAACTTTGCATTTGTATGACTATTTGATTAAAGTATGTCTTCCCCAAATTCTATGAATGTTCCCCTTCCTCAAAGAATAGTAATTAACGACTACATGAAAAAGAATACAATGAGCTGCCATGCATTGCAAGCATGTAAATTGCACTAGGAAAAGAAGTAGGCTTGGGAAAGATATATATCAAAGAAAAATATTCATATTAGGTCAGGTCCAAACAAGAGGCCACAGATGTGCACCATGAAAAAACAAGGCGATGAACATATAAAACTATTGCTTTGAACTTATAATGAGCTAATAGAATGAAACACAGATAAAACAACTGCTTTGAAATTATCAACAATGCTGCTACAACTCTATATTTAACATTATATCTGTGATGCAATTTTTTCTTTTATATAGAGAACTTTGTTTTAAAGAATACAAATGGACTGAAACAAAAGAAAATGAAATTGTGTCTTCTAGTTCTCATCTGCTCCCAGACCTGACCCTGTGTCACAGTTATTTGTGTTCAGATCCACTGAAAGAAAGCTGTTTTCCCAGGAGTGTTAACACACCTGAGAGCACAGGTAAGACCACCATTTCTGTCCTGATGGAGAGAGGCAAGCACAGGAAGGTAAACAACAGAGTTCAAGTCTATTTGGCATCATCAAAGCCCAGTTATAACACCAAATCAAACCATGGATATTCAAACACACCAGAAAAGCATGATTTGGATTTAAAACCACATCTCATGATGAAGATAGAGGACTTTAAGAAGGACAGAAATAACTCCCTTAAAGAAATACAGAACAACACAGGTAAATAAGTAGAAGCCCTTAAAGAGGAATCACAAAAGAAAAAAAAGCACTTAAAGAACTACAGGAAAACAACAAAACAGGTGAAGTAATTGAACAAAACCATCAAGGATTTAAAAATGGAAAAAGAAACAATAAAGAAAGCCCAAAGGGAGACAACCCTGGTGATAGAAAACCCACGGAAAAGATCAGGAGTCAGGAGTCATATAGATGATACCATCACCAACAGAATACAAGAGACAGAAGAGAGCATCTTCTCAGGGGCAGAAGATACCACAGAAAACATCTACACAACCATCAAGGATAATGTAAAATGCAAAACTCTCCTAAACCATTACCTCCAGAAAATCCAGGACAAAATGAGAAGATCCATCCTAAGGATAATAGGTATAGAAGAGAATAAAGATTCCCAAATTAAAGGGCCAGTAAACATCTTCAATAAAATTATAGAAGAAAACTTCTCTACCCTAAAGAAAAAGATAGACATAAACGTACAAGAAACCCACAAACTACAAATAGATTGGACTAGAAAAGAAATTTCTCCTTTCATATAATAGTCAAAATACCAAATGTATAAAACAAATAAAGAACAATAAAAGCAGTAAGAGAAATAGGCCAAGTAACATATAAAGGCAGACCTATAAGAATTACACCAGACCTCTCATCAGAGAATATGAAAGCCAGAAGTTCCTGGGTAGATGTCATACAGACCCTAAAAGAACATAAATGACAGTCTAAGCTACTATATCCAGCAAAACTCACAATTAATGTAGATGGAAGAAAACCAAAACATTCTATGAAAGACCAAATTTACACAGTATCTTTCCACAAATCCAAACCTACGAAGAGTAACAGATGGAAAACTCCAACAAAAAGAGGAAAACTACAAGCTAGAAAAAGCAAGAAATTAATCTTCTTGCAACAAACCCAAAAAAAGAGGGACACACAAACACAAATCCACCACTACCAACAAAAATAACAGGAAACAGCAATCATTATTCCTTAATATCTCTTAACATCAATGAACTCAATTCCCCAATAAGACATAGACTAATAGACAGGATATTTAAAGAGGACAGAGCATTTTGCTGCCTGCAGGAAACATACCTCAGTGATGAAGATATGCACAACCTCAGAGTGAAAGGCTCAAAAAAATTTTCCAAGCAAATGATCTGAAGAAGCAAGCTGGAGTAGCCATTCTAATATTAATTACCATGGACTAAGGCTTTTCTTCAATAACAACAAAAAGACAGAAAGCCCACATATACATAGAAGGTGAAAAATGCTCTACTCAATTTTTAGTTGGTCAAGGATGAAATAAAGAAGGAAATTAAAGATTTATTAGAATTTAATGAAAATGAAGGCACAACATACACCAACTTAAGTGACACAATGAAGCAATGCTAAGAGGAAAACTCATAGCTCTAAGTGCCTCCAAAAAGAAACTGAAGAGAGCAAACATTAGCAGCTTGACAACACACCTAGAAGCTCTAGAACAAAAAGAAGCAAGTACACCCAAAAGGAGTAGATGGCAGGAAATAGTCAAACTCAGAGTTGAAATCAATCAAGTAGAAACCCAAAGAACTATACAAAGAATCAACAAAAACCAGGAGCTGGTTCTTTGAGAAAATCAGTATTACAGATAAACCCTTAGCTGGAGTAATCAGAGGACCTAGAGAGTGTATCTAAATTAACAAAATCAGAAATGCAAAGGGAGACATAACGACAGAACCTTAGGAAATTAAAAAAAAAATCATCAGATCCTACTACGAATGCCTATATTCAACAAAACTGGAAATCTGGAGGAAATGGACGATTTTTCTAGACAGATGTGCCAAAGTTAAATCATGATCAGATAAACCATCTGAACAGTCTCATAACTCCTATAGAAATATAAGCATTTATTAAATGTCTCAAATAACAGCAACAACAATAATAACAAAAACTACAAAAACAAAGCCCAGGACCTGATGGTTTTAGTGCAGAATTCTATCAGACCTTCATAGAACAATTAATATCAATACTGTCCAAACTATTTCACGAAATAGAAACAGAAGGAGCACTACCCAATTCCTTCTATGAAGCCATAATTATGCTCATATTAAATGATACTATGACCCAACAAAGAAAGAATTTGAAACCAATTTCCCTTATGAATATTGATGCAAAAATATTCAGTAAGATTTGTACAATTTATCATCCATTATGGTCAAGTAGGCTTCATCCCAGGGATGCAGGGATAGTTAAGTATAAGGAAATCCATCAATGTAATCCACTACATAAACAAACTCAAAGAAAGAAACCACATGATCATCTCATTATTTGGTAAGTAAGCATTTGACAAAATTCAATACCCCTTCATGTTAAAAGTCTTAGAAGTATCAGGAATTCGAGGTGCATACATAAATGTAGTAAAAGTAGCATAAAGCAAAACAGTAGCCATCATCAACCTAAATAGAGAGAAACTGGAAGCAATCCCACTAAAATTAGGTATTAGACAAGGCTGCCCACTCTCTCCTTACTTATTCAATATAGTGTTTGTAATTCTAGCCAGAGCAATTAGACAACAAAAGGAGTCAAAGGGATAAAATTGGAAAAGAAGTAAAAATGTATCACTATTCATAGGTGATGTGCTTTTATACTTGAGTGAACACAAAAATTCCACCACAGAATTCCTTCAGTTGATAAACCTTCAGCTAAGTGGCTAGATATAAAATTAGCTCAAAGGATAAACAGACTGAGAAAGAAATTGGGAAATGAAATACACCACAAAAGTTACAAATAATATAAAATACTTTAGGGTGACTCTAACCAAGCAAGTGAAAGATCTGGATGATGAGAACTTCAAGTCTCTGAAGAAAGAAATCAAAGGAGATCTCAGAAGATGAAAAGATCTCCTGTGCTCATGGATTGGCAGGAGTAAAATAGCAAAAATGGTCATCTTGTTGAAAACAATCAACAGATTCAATGCAATCCCCATCAATAACCCGAGTCAATTCTTCACAGAGTTAGGAAGAACACTTTGCCAATTCATGTGGAATAACTAAACAAACAAACAAACAAAACAGGATAGCAAAAAGTATCCTCAACAATAAAAGGACTTCTCGGGAAAACACCATCTCTAACCTCCAGCTGTATTGCAAGAGCTATAGTGATTAAAAATTGTATGGTTTTGGCTCAGAGACAGGTAGGTAGATCAATGGAATAGAACTAAAGACCCAAAAATGAATCCACACACCTACGGTCACTTCATCTTTGAAAAAGGAGCTAAAATCATCCAGTAGAAAAAAAAAGCAGCATTTTCAACAAATGGTGCTGATTCAACTTGTGATCAGCCTGTAGAAGAATGCAAATAGACTCATTTTTATTGCCTTGTACAAAGATTAAGTCCAAGTGGATCTTGGACTTCCACATAAATCAGATACAATGAAACTCATAGAAGAGAAAGTGGGGAAGAACCTTAAACACATGAATACAGGGGAAATTTTCATGAATAGAACACCAATAAATTATGTTCTAAGATCAAGAATCGACAAATGGGATCTCATAAAACTGCAAATTTTCTGTAAGACAAAGGATACTCAAACAGATTGGGAAAAGATCTTTACCAATCCTACATCTGATAGAGGGCTAATTTCCGAATATATATATATCTCAAGAAGTTAGAGTCCAGAGAATCAAATAATCCTATTAAAAATGGGATACAGAATTCTCATTTGAGAAATAACAAAAGGCTGCGAAACACCCTGAGAAATGTTCAACATCCTTAGTCATCAGAGAAATGCAAATCAAAACAACTCTGAGATACTACCTGACACTTGTCAGAATGACTAACATCAAAAACTCAAGTGACAGAAGATGCTGGAAAGGATGCAGAGAAAGAGGAGCACTCCTTTATTTTTGATGGGATTACAAGATGTTACAACACTCTGGAATTCAGTCTGGAGGTTTCTCAGAAAATTGGACATAAGACTACCTGAGAACCCAGCTATACCACTCCTTGGCATATACCTGAAAGATGCTCAAACATATAATAAGGACACATACTCCACTATGCTCATAGCAGCCTTATTTATAATAGCCAGAAGGTGAAAATGATGTCCTTCAATAGAGGAATGGGTACAGAAAATGTGGTATATTTCCACAATGGAATACTACTCCGCTCTTAAAAACAATGACTTCACGAAATTCTTAGGAAAAGAGATGGAGCTAGAAAATATAATCCTGAGTGAGGTAACCCCATCACAAAATAGCATATATGGTGTACACTCTATACACTCACTGATAAGTGGATATTAGTCAAAAACCTCAGAATACACATGATACAGTTTACAAACCACATGATGCTTAAAAAGAAGGATCATCAAAGAGTAGATGCTTCAGACATTCTTAGAAGGGGGAACAAAAATATTCACAGGATGAAATATGGCTACAAAGTCTGGAGCAGAGTCTGAAGGAAAGGTTATCTAAAGACTTCCCTACCTGAGGAGTCCATCTTATATACAGACATCAAACCCAGACACTATTGGGATGACAAGAGGTGCACGCTGACAGTCACCTGATATAGCTGTCCCCTAAGAGGTTATGCCAGAGCTTGGCAAATACAGAGGTTGATGCTTACAGCCAATCATTGAACTGAGAATAGGATCCCCAGTGAAGGAGTTAGAGAAAGGATTGAATTAGCTGAAGGGGTTCATCCCCTTAAGAACAACAACAATATCAACAAACCAAACCCCCCAGAGCTCCCAGGGACTAAACCAACCTCCCAAGAGAATACAGCAATGGACCTGTGGCTCCATCAACATATGAAGTAGGGGATGGCCTTCTTGAGCATCAATGGGAGGAGAGGCCCTTGTTCCTGCCAAGGCTAGATGCACCAGTGTAAGGAAATGTCAGGGCCGGGAGTTGGGATGCAGTGGGTTTTGTGAGTGATTGAGCACACTCATAGAAGAATGGGAGAAGGGTATTTGGATAGCCAGTTTAGGGAGGGAAATCATGGGAAAGGGGGGAACATTTGATGCCATATGTGGTGGTTTGAATATGCTTGGTCTAAGAAATGGCACTATTCGAATGTATGGCCATGTTGGAGTAGGTATGGCCTTGTTAGAATGGGTTTGTCATAGTGGGTATGGGATTTAAAAACCTCGTGCAACTGCCTGGAAGCTAGTCTTTCCCCAGAAGCCTTCGGATGAAGATGTAGACCTCTCAGCAACTCCTGCACCATGCCTGCCTGGATGCTGCCATGCTCCTACCCTAATGATATTGCACTGAATCTGTAAGACAGCCTCAATGAAATGGTTTTCCTTATAACATTTGCCTTTGTCAAGGTGTCTTGTTAGAGCAATGCAAACCCTAAGAGACCACATTTTGTTGCCTTTCACAGTTTACCGTAGATGTTGAGTCTGGCCTTTGACAGACAACAACTAAACACAATGAAACAATATATAAAAAGACAAGGGAAAACCCTTTTTATCAAGACTAGACAAAATCACCCAATAGAGGTAAAAAGGTTCCAAGAGTGGGGAAAAGAGTCATAAAGACAGACTGTTAGGGGTCCAATAAAAACACCACCTGAAAGCCACACTATATGTACAATAAGATATTTTTTAATCACCATTTTTCTTATCCTATACTAATGATAATGTTTATAGCTATAAACACGAATGACACAATAAGCCACACTGTGATGTCAATGTGTAGATATGAAACATGTAACAAACATGGCTCTTGACATGGCAATGCAGGATTGCGTGCTATCTGCCATGTCTTTGTTTTGATGTTAAAATAACTATCACACCTTAACTTTTGGCATCCTGTGGTTCTGGAGCAGAAGTGAGAGTCATACCCTAAGGTGTGTCACTCTGACAACAATGGTCAAATTTGAGCAACAGTTCATAAGAAGTTACTGAGGAAAGAAAGTGCTTTTATCCTTGTTTCTCTTGATAGGCAGTAATCCTTCCTTGGTGACCACTCATAAGGGAAGTAGGTAATGGATAGTTTATGAGTAATATGAAATATTCTAGCAGCTATTTAAAATGGTGTGGACCATGATTCAACATACAAAAATAGCAAACTATACATAGCACAACAAATGTTCAGCATAGAAGTGAGAATGTAGGACTGTCCATAATATACTCTGTACTGAAAGATAGTCCATGTAATAAGAAAGTATAGGATTTGCAGGCCATATTATGGATGACTTTTTGACAACAGATAAAAATTTACCTATATAACCTATTGCTTTTATTTATTTGATTATGAAGCTATTGTTCATATGGACTTTACACTATTTTCAGGAGCACTGTGATACTATTAATCATATCGCACATACATAAACTATATAAATAAAATAATGCATATTTCTGTATGATAAGGCAAAGGACAGTGTGGTAACTTTGGCTTTTACATTGAATTGAAAGTGATCACAGTAACAATTATTAATTAGTTTCAGCAAACTTATTATGCACACAATCACCTAAGACTATTTATTGTACATGTATATTTTAGTTCAGATTTTATGATTAAGGAAATTAAAGCTCAAAGTTAATAAGTAACTTGCAAAATTCACATGGGTGATTAAGTCTAAAATTGAATTATTTATCACATATTTGTCTGGACCAAAATAACATTTCTTTATAGACAGAAACTAATGTTATCACAGTTTACTCATTTGTTGTGTCTGTGTATGTTTGTTTGTGTGTCAGTACATATTACACAGCAGGTATGAAGAAACAGGACAAATTGGGGGACGTGGTTTTACCCTTTCACAGTATTGGTAAGGAGGTTCACCTTTAGGTTGTCATGCTTGGCAGTAGGTGCTTTTACCAGAGCTCTCTCTGGCTGGAAACTTTTTGTATCTCAGTACAATAGTAGGATTAGGAGTCATTGTTTGTCTCCTCACAAGGCATTCATTTGTCAATGAAATATAGGTGTACATAGTTCTCTTGAGGATCTATTTTCAGGGTAAGATATTGGGATATCCAAATAAATGTGAAATTTAAAACAG
The DNA here is from genome assembly GCF_011064425.1 of Rattus rattus. Lineage (NCBI taxonomy): Eukaryota > Metazoa > Chordata > Mammalia > Rodentia > Muridae > Rattus > Rattus rattus. Next base: position 7,457,236 of record NC_046170.1, on the reverse strand, counting down.
CAACAATTAAATGACTAAATTTGTTGTAACTATATTTGGAACATATCAGTCATTCTCTCAACTTGACAATAGTGAAAAAAAGAGATAAAAAATTCGGCCAATGACTTTCTCCTCATATAGTTGAACACATGTGCTATACCCACAACCTTTTGCCATAATATGAAAGATTCTGCTTCATCTCCCACACAATCATAATGAAGCTGGTTTAGTCAGATACCTAGGAAAAGGTAAGAACAAAAGAATAAACAAAATAAAGAAGGGGACAAGCGGAAATCAGAGCCTTGAAAGGCTGGTTTTCCTCTTAAGAAGAAAGAAGAGAATGAGAGTGTTTAAATATCATGGTTCATAGTCAGGCTCAGAAGGAGCAAAAGATTTGGGCATTATGAAAAATGAGGAAAAATAGATGGAAAAAATGAATAAACACATAAAAAACAGAAAGGGAAATTTTTGTAGAAAATAATATAGAGAAGGGATTACAGAGGTCCCAAAGATGCTTTGACTGTTCAGTAGATACTGGAACTTTCCTTTTCCAAGTCAGTAACTAGAACGGAAGGTGATGCTGTTTTATCTACTGTAGAGCTCGCAACACTAAAGCAAAAAGAGAGTAACCAATGCAAATTATCTATTTAATTCAACAAAATAAAACTTCAGAAAAGGGCAGTAAAGTAATGGAGGTCTATGACTTAACTGACAAAATGCAAAATAATATATTTAAAGCATTTCCCCAAGACACATAGAAGAGTGAAAGCCAGTGGAAAACGTTTCTAGAAAAATCACAAAGAAGCTTGGAATACCAACAGTAAGAAAAGAAGCAGATGCAACATCTGGGGCTAAAACAAAATAAAATAAATGAACTGAAAAGATTACGAGAAGCATATAAAGGTAGACTAGGTCAAGCAGAGTTAGTTAATTTTAAAACTGTAATTTGAAATTACTAATTAAAGCTCAAAGCAGAAAAGGGATGAAGAGCCTTTCTAGTGAAGTAGTGGCAAAAAGTTCCCAAGTACGAAAAGAAAATGGACGAGAGCATCATGAATCTAAACAGATCACAGTATGATAAAGCTTATTAACTCTCCAGTGACAATCACAACAACCAAGATTTTATGGGTTGAATCTGGAAAGAAATAATATTATCGAGATTTCAAATGCGAACCAAGAGAACAGAAACTCAACATTTGCAAGAAAACACCTACAAAATGACAAGAAAAAAACAATTTTATAAATCTTGCAGGTTAAAAGGAGAGAAATAGTAGTCAGTATAAAAGAAAAGAATAACAATCATATAAAATTGCATGGATAAAACTGTCATTCCAAGATAAAAGAGAGAGGGGGAATATTTTCTCTAACAAATCTACAGGAGGATTTCAGAATTCCTCCTGTACTATGGGCCATTTTCAGAATTGTTAAAAGAATGGATTGAAGATGAAATGACAGGATCCATAATAACAACAATATAATTATCAAATATAAAATTTCTAGCTAAATATACACAAATAAACACAGATGACTGCAGTATTGTGACATTGGCCACTGGGTCACTTTTAATTGTAATTTAAAAGCAAAATTAAACTTAGCAATATAAAATACAACTTAATAAAATAAACAAAAATGAACTACATTCATGTTAATGGAGCCACAAGGTAAGAAGAAAAAATAAATACCAAACAACATACAACACATCTTCAAAAACACACTTCAATAGTAGCTACAATAAAAATATAACATAAATTGTAAAATTATAATATAATATAAACAATCTATTTGCCAGCATATATTAAATCATTTACTACCAGGATTTCAGAGAGATACTTTTCTGCTTCTGTTTATTATACCATTCTATGTAACAGGTAGGGGACAAAAACAATCGTAACTTCCATCAACAGATCAGTGGTTTTCCAGGTTTGCTATATACACATAAAAATATTGCTCAGCTATAAAATAAATAAGCTTCATTTTGAAGGTGTAGTTGAATAGGGAGAACACCATCTCAGTTAGAGACTGGCTCTGCATTAAAACAGGTTTCTACCTATATGAGAATATAAAATAGAGACACTGAGAAGCAAAAGAAGGAGTGGCTATCCCAGCTGGCAGAAGGACACACACACACACACACACACACACACACACACACACACACACACACACACACACACACATATATATATATATATATATATATATATATATATATATATATATATATATATATATATATATGGCTAGACTCACTAACGTATTCTGTAATCTCAGAAATTTTTGATGAGATGGGATGAAGAAACAGGGTAATTCCCAGAAGTTCATGGGCAACAGATCCTGGTACACGTATGGTGAATGCAGCCAAAACACAAGAAGAAAGCCTTGTCCCAAGTAAGGTGTGAAGGGTGCTCTGACACTTGATGTTGTGCTTTTACATCTGTACATGATTCATCCACAGAACTTACAAGAAATAAGCAGTGGAGGAAACAGAATCTCTCCGTCATCTTCTTTACCGTTATACTCTAATGGACAAGATGCACCTCAAACTGGCGAAGAATTAGCAGATGTCATATTCATGAAACAGGTTTTGCAGGTGTTAAAAGGGTAAGACTGTTGGTGTGATGGAAACGTACATGAAGGTTTAAGAAAGCTGCAATAGAAGCTGCTATTAGAGTCTTTACGGAGGTGTTTTACTGACGGGAGAAGACATTCTGGAGCATGGATTGGGGTCTCAAACTGAAGAAGAGGGAAAGCAAATAAAAGAATCGCATTTCACTACTTCTGTTTCCTGATTATATACAAAATGTCAGCACTCACCCCGTATTCCTGACACTGTAATAAGCCTCCACTAGTAAACTGTAGGTCTTTCAGCTATAAGTCAAATAAAATAGAAATACATTTCTATTAAGATATTTGAATTAGGTATTGATTACAGTAGCAAAATAGTAACTAGTAGGCTATGATATGCAGTGCAATGATACAGTCTGAAATGATCCAGACCTTCGAACAGTGCATTAGATGGGGACAGCATGGTCAAGCAAGTAATAAGTCTAGGCTCAGTATCTATATATAAATTAAAAACCATGTAAAAAGTTAAAACACTTCACAAAACCATGTAAAAAGTTAAAAATCAAGATACTAATTTTGTACATTTGTAACTATAAGAATAATAAGCCTATCAATGTGTCAAAGGGTGTCAAGGATTACACTGGATTAGATGCTTATATTTGTTTATCTTTTATTTACAGTCAAATAAATATTTGTAGTGAAATATTAATGGCAGGGTTGGGGTTTAGCTCAGTGGTAGAGCGCTTGCCTAGCAAGCACAAGGCCCTGGGTTGGTCCCCAGCTCCAAAAAAAAAAAAAAAAAAAAAAAAAAAAAAAAAAAAAAAAAGAAAAGGGAAACAAATATTAATGACCTTAGTTAGAAAATCACAAACAATGACTCTCTATATATAATTGAAATAACCTATTTTAAATGTAACAGCCCCCTGATTTTCTGGTTTTAGGATCTGAAAGTAAATAAAGAAAAGAAGTCATTTTCAAATCAATGTCATAAAATGCATTCATCAAGACAGTAATATAAATGGACCCTTTAATATAAATGCTTTTATTTTAGTACTATGGTATAAGGCTTACTCTGGATACTCAGAATGAAGGTACCTGACCATAATATTTCTTTTCTCACACTTTGAATATGACAAATTAATATGGCAAATTAATTAAAATAGAAAAAGCATAATATTCATTTAGTAGGATGAACAAAAATATTACAAATTAAGCCCAAACTAGACTATACTAATAATATTCATTTTTTTTATTAACTTGAATATTTCTTATATACATTTCGAGTGTTATTCCCTTTCCCGGTTTCCGGGCAAACATCCCCCTCCCCCCTCCCCTTCCTTATGGGTGTTCCCCTCCCCACCCTCCCCCCATTGCCGCCCTCCCCCAACAGTCTAGTTCACTGGGGTTCAGTAATAATATTCATTTTAATAAAAATAAAATGAAAAAAGTAGTATGGAATTTAATGCAACTATGTTTAAATATCACATCTAACCATTACTTGCAATTTCTGTTCCCTGATTATAATAAAAGAAAATTTCCAATGTTGTGATGAAATAAATTTAGTATGCATACATTTGGTATATACTATATATCGTATATTTTTGGAATATATGAATATATGCATGTATTTGATATAAAAGTATATACCAATATAAGCATATATAAACACATACTCTCTGTCTCTGTCTCTGTCCCTGTCCTGTCTCTCCTCTCTCTCTCTCTCTCTCTCTCTCTCTCTCTCTCTCTCTCTCTCTCTCTCTCTCTCTCTCTTTCTCTCATACACACACACAGACGCACTCTCACACTTATCCAACAATGTGTCTTTTCAAATTTGAAATCACTAACAATGGAAGTGACGGTTTTTAGGTTTTAAGTTTTTAGGTGCTAAACTATTCATGAATCAAACCGACAACTTTCAATTTCTCCATCTAAAATCTTGAGAGATGTGGTCAAAAGTCAATAAGCGATGCTTTTCTGAGAACGAGGCATCAAATTAAACATGAGCCCCAATCTGTAGGAGTGGAATATTAGCATGTTCCTGCAGCCTGCAAATATGACCCATCACTAGATCTGGCCTTACTGTGCAGATTAAGCAGAGCTATCATTTTGAGAGTGTTCGGATCTCCTGGTCATATTTTTCATTTCTTGTCTGCACTCTCAGCTTCTGTAACATTTTCTGTGGATAAGTTTTATTTGTTATCTTTCTAAGAAATTAGGTCAGTAATTCTTTTTAATGTTAACTAATTCTTTTATCTGACAAATTACTAATTACATGAAACTTATGTGTAGATGTCAAAAAATAAGTCATTTTCACTTGTCCATTGGCTTTGCATACTGCTTTCTTTAAGGGGAAAAACATGCAAATGCATTTTGTAGTATAAGAACTGGGTTTGGCTGACAGCAAAACTTTCAGTTATGAGGACTGGAGTTTGATATCATCTTCAGAGCCAAAACTGTAAGTCAGAATTCTTTACTAATCCTCATAGGGGGAATAATATCGGCTATATTACTTAAGATTCATAGGCTTTGCTATGCATTATACAATATCTGAAAAACATTTCCCTATGCAAAACTCCATTAAAATTAATGATGCAAGGAAGCAGACTCATAAAATTATGCACTCCTTTTCTCGTAAAGAGCAATGGCAATTGTGATCATGTTTACCGGGCAGCTGCTCGGGTATAACTTAAGACACTGTCCCTGAAGGGGACATTCCGAGCAGGTCTTTGTAGCACACATGGTGCTGAGATTCACCTTGTGTATATTGTTTTCTATGCATGTCAGCAAGTAGCCTCTCTTAAACATGACACCCATAGATTCTCAAGGTAATCTATAAACTAATTAACTAAATTCAGAGGCGGTTCAACGTGTTAATGAACACTTGGCCCTTACTCAAGTATCTGGCAGAAGTGTAAAACTGAAACAGGTAACGAGAAAGGATAGACACTTCAGCGCAACCTGAGTAGAGAGTATTTTACTTCGCTTATGTGTGAAAAAACATGAGGTGGGACTGTTTCTGTCATTAGTGCTAAAGTCTGGAATCTCAAGGCTAAAATTTGTTGTACTGGCAAAAAAGAGCACAGGATTAATTGATGTTTTTGATGAATAGGTCGTAATTGGGCTTTCTTTCTTTACCTTCTAACCTGCATTGTGCTTATTTATTTTAGAATCATTTCTTACCTGAAGTTCTTCCTGACTTCACACTTGTCATGCCACTGGTTCATCCTTCTGAGTATTGGAATGATAGACTTGTGTCCCATTCCTGGCATCTAAAGATTGTGATATAGAAATGAGTTATTTATAAGCAAATGATAGATGAGTGTTTCTCTGGAAAGATATTTAAGATTTTCCTTTAGAATAAAGTTGAAGAATGAATGGTTAGTAAAACTATATCTACTCATCATGTTATCGAAAAACAATTATTAAGAAAGAATGAAGTAATAGCTATTTTTATGTACACACCAGAGTTTAATTAATTTACAAAAAAATTCTATCATGTTCTACTGACCAGTTTTCTTAAACTAATCAAATTAGGATCATGTATAATAAGTTATAGCTTATTATATGCTAGCCCACTGGTTAGTCAACAGAATAAACAAAGAAATGAGAATTTCCAAACATCAAGTAACATCACCTATAATAACTCCAGGCTGATGTTTTTCTGAATGATTATGAACTTAGCTACCCAGTAGTTTCTCAGTTTCATGAGATCTCACCTATTAATTATTGATCCTTGCGACTGTGTTAATAGTGATCTGTTTAGAAATTATTTTCCTGAGCCAATAGGTTCAGGCTATCAAGCATATTGTCTACTGTTAGGTTCAGTGTATTTGGTTTTAGGCTGATGTCTTTGTGTTCTTGAGTCTGGCTTTGGGTAGGATGATAAGTTTGTATCTATTTGGATTCTCTGGCTTGTAGTTGTTCATATTTGACCAGCACAATTTGTTGAAGATACTCTGTTTCCTAATGCATATTTATGAATTCTTTATCAAAAACAAGATGTACATAGGTGTATGGATTTATGTCTGGGTTTTCAATTAAAATCCATTGATCAACATGTCTGATTTTATGCTTTCATCGTGACGTTTTAATTACTATAACTCAGTAGTAAAACTTGAAGCTGGAAATGGTGATGCCGCCAGCAGTTGTTTTATCTTAAAGATTTTTATTTTTAGCTATGCTGGAAAATAAAGGTTTTTATTTTTTCCATATGATGCTGAAAATTATCTTTCCAAGATCTGTGAATACTTATGTTGGAATTTTGTAAGGATATGCACTGAATCTATAGATTGCTTTTCATTGGATGGACATTTTTTTTTTGTTAGCCCTGTTAATCCGTTAGCATCAAGGTAATTAATTTGATCTCTCTTTTTCAATTCTTTCTTAAATGTCTTAATTTTTCTTTTATTGAAAACTCATTCTTTTCTTATAAAATATATCTCTATTCCTCACGATTCCCTTGATTTAACTTTCTCTGGGGATCCATCCCTTTTATGTCCCTCCTTTGAAAAGAACAGGCTTCTAAGAGATGACAACCAGACATGGCAAAATAAAATGCAATACTATCATATCTAAGTTGGACATGACAAAACAACAGGAGTCCCAAGAAGAGATACAAGAGTAAAAGACTCACTTGTTCTCACAGTCAGGAAAATTGTGAAAGCAAAATACTGAGCTAAATGTAAGTTATTTAGCTTAAATGAAAATATTAAGCTGAAAGCCATAATATATACGCAGATGACCTAGTGAAGACCCATGCCGGCCCCGTGCTTGCTGCTTCAGTCTCTGTGTCATCACGCGTGCCTTCATTCAAAGGGACTTGCTCTGCTTCCTTCCATCCCCTCTTGCTCTTATGATCTTTCTTCCTATGCTGCTGTGGGCTACCCTGAACTCTGAGGGGAAGGAATTGATGGGGACCTTCAGTTTCGACTTTTCACATAATGTCTGGCTTTGGGTGGACTCCTCTGATCTAATCTGCTGTAAGACAAAGCCTATCTGATGATGAATGGCTAAAGAAACTGATCTTTGAGTATAGCAGAATATCATTAGGAATCATAGAAAAAACGGAAAAAGCAACCACTGTCAGGAAGTGAGCATAAGATTAGAAAAAACAAACAAGCAGAGAGTAAGAGAGAGTCAGGAGGATGGATAGAGAGAGGAACAGAAAGTAGAAGGAGGGACACTACTTCAAGTCCCAAGAGCCTGAGTCTCTGTAGCTCACAGACCTGGGGTGAAATTAAGTACTAGTGTTCTATGAAAAGAATCTAGCAATGTAATGATGCCCAATAACATTCTAATATACTCACAGATCAGTGGCTTGCTCAGCCATTATTAGAGAAGCTACACAAATGTGAACACATATAGACACACGAGGCTTAAACGGATCCTCAATCAACAGTCTCAGGGAAGCCTGTGGAAGAGTAGGCAACAGAAGTTCAACATCAGACGGTATGTAGGGCATCGAGAAAATGTAGCCCTCACAGAACTCATGAGAACATATGAACTCACAGAGACTGAGGCATCATGCACAGGGCCTGCATGAGTCTGCAACAGATGGGTTTGCAGAGCTGAAAATGTAGATGCATGTTCTCATTCCTAAAACAGAAGCTAGCTTCTCATTTCACCATATGCAAATGAAGTATAATTGATCCACGGGGAGTCTTGCCTGGAAAACCAACTACTTCTAAGGGTAACCTGCATGCCCAGGAGTAGACGGTAACAGAAACTAAGCTCAACTGCATCTTCTGAGCTACTTCCTCTCAAAATGTCTATCCGGTGTTTTATTCTTCTTTTTAAAAATTCTTTTTTTGCATACATTTAAAAATACTATTATTCATATAGTCCTTTAGGAATACACCTTGGCTTCCAGTTTAGTGTTTCTACGAGATTTGCAAACAAGTTGTCCATTTTTGGCAATATCTGTTTGTTGTGCATTTTCTTGTGCACATTTCTTCTGTTGGGCTTGTCTTATTTCTATGTGCTTGTATTTGGTTTATCATCCCATATTGTATTATACATTTTATTTTATTTTAATAACTTAGAGTTCTCTTGGTTCAGATTATTTTTTGTTTTTTGTTTTTGAAATATAGAAAAAGATGGAAGGGAGTATGGTGGGAATTGAGAGGAGTAGAGAGAGGAATAGAATTCATGAATTTATTCTCTCATATATTGTGTCTCTATTGCATCCTCTATCCCCTCTGTGCTCCTAGTCTCTCTCCTATCCCACCACACATTATACTTCTTCCCATTTCTCCAGAAAAGGGCACGCTGTCCAGGGATATCAACCAAACATGACATATCAAGTTGCAATAAGACTAGGCACCATTCCTCACATCAAGGCTGGACCAGGCAACTCATTAGGACAGAGATGAGGGAGGGGAAATTTTCATCAGGTTATATTATATGACTGGACTGTCTACTTTTATTAATAGCAATTTTTCAATATAGTGCATCTTCTGGGAACTTGGTTACACTGCATTGGAAGGATTATACTTCTAAGAATTTGTGGTCAGAACAAATTGGAATGAATAAGTAATACAAATGAGAACACAAAGTTTCATGGTTGGTTAGGACCAGTTAAGGGACAGGATGCATACAATCACAAATGTAGTGTTGAATTCAAGGAACTAATTAAAAAGAAGAAAATAGTCATAGTCAAGCATAGACATTTTTACACACACACAGCACATATACACACTGGTACACGTATACATATGCATACACCCAAACACAAACACACCACACACACACACACACACACACACACACACACACACACACACACACACACACACACGCACACAGAGAGAGAGAGAGAGACAGAGAGACAGAGAGACAGAGAGACACAGAGAGACACAGAGAGACACACAGAGAGAGACACAGAAAGAGAGACAGAGAGACAGAGAATAGACCAAAGATAAGTATATGGAAAGCAGACAAAATTTGAATTAAATGGATTAGGCTAACATTATGTGGGTTTACAAATTATACTGTAAAATATGTCTACTTGGGAAAGGGTACTAAAGACTTTTGTATTTCCCACCTCATTTTGTGAACTTGTAATTATCTCAGAGGAAAAAATTCAAAGGAATATAAAGAAAAGTGAAGTATTTTAAGGAACAAAATATTTTTAAAATGTATCTATTGATAATTTCTTTTTCTATTTAATCTACTTATGTGATTATTACAATGTCCAAATTGGCCATAAATTCAATTGCTAGATATCTGTATATTCATGCTATAATTTTGAAATTCCCCTATGCTGTAGACATCTTGTAATACCCATTTATTCAGGTCAAAGTCTGTTAATAACTATTCAGCTAATAGGAATGCCATCAAATAATATTCTATGGATTTGACTATGTTATTTATGACACACTCTTCAGTGATTCGAATGAGTATTCTCCAAAGATTCAGTTCTATGGGAAGGTCAATTGATATAGAAAATATGTAAAGGTTTTTGCAACCGATTCAGCTCTGCTATGTAAAATAAACATGGGAAAACCATCCAATGGAAAATATCCCATGCTTGCCCCCATTAAAAATGGATCACTACATTGGAAGATGTGGGTCCCTTCTCAGAAGTCTGAGGATAAAGAGAGCTTAATTAATGGCACAAGAGGTGTGGAAATATTGCTGTGTGATGGGAAACACATGGAGTTTTCAACTGTGCAACTGAAGTTTTGGCAGCGTTTTGCCCTGTACAGTGCCAGCAACCCCTTCTTCTGTTCCTACAGATCCTGCCAGCTGGAAAGCACAGGCTGAGCTGTCTCTCCCTCAAGCAGTGGAAGTGGCTCCTCTGTGAGACACCCATGCAGAATCACACAAGTCAACCTTGCCTGCCTTCCAGGAAATCAATAATCCAGAGCATTGAAAGTGCTTAAAAGCAACATGCAGGATGGTAGCAACAGGAATTTGTTATTAATTTATCTCAGCATCTTTAACTTGTGTTTTGCTCACCAGGAAAACAGACCTACTCACCAGCTTTGTGGACGACTTTTGTCCTTCTAAGCATTTTACTACTTGATGGTAATTTTCAATCAGTAAAATTTCCCCAAACATGTTAATTTTGCCTAAGTATTTGATTCAGTGTCCTTTTCCTGTGTTGTTCTTAAGATATTTTCTTGACTAAACTTGGTAATACAATACTCCCTAGGAAACTCCTACTATGTTAAGTCCATTAATCCCTTTTTTATTTGTTATTACTTTATAAAGAATTGTATTTATTGGAAAAAATGAAGAAACTTTGAGACAATATTTCTATATTTCTTCCATGACAAATACCTGAGAGCAATGCACTCCATTCGTTACAGTTAGTTAATGAGAACTGATACCTTTTTACTAAACAAAAGTCATCCTATCTCTTTGGCCTCTTAATTTTCATCTGCATCCACATCTTTTTTTTTTGCCAGAAGTCTATTTTAGAATATTGTGTAAGATTTAGTCATAAAGCTTTCTTAGCCTGATTTTGTCCTTCGTAGAACTTTATATTTCCCTAGGCTTGGGTGCCATTCTCTCTGTTTGGAGGAACATTGGTTAGGGATTTTGTAGGGAAACAATCCCTGCACTACAAAGTATGATATCTGTCTTACAGATAGATATTACTCAGAAGATGATGGAATCAAAATCCATAATGATGAAGAACATGCATTGAATACCATGCTCAGAATACATGCCATTAACAAGAGTATGCATTCCCCATTATAACTTTTTCACTTGGCTATGAAGTATCTATTGACTTCTCCAAAACATATTTGCAATTTTTTCTCTTATATCATATGCACTGTATAATTTTTTTCCTAGGGAAGTGGCAGTGTATCTAAATCAATTTCAGAGAGTGAGTGACAACAGCTCCCCCAAAATTCTATCCCAGCCCTTCTTGACAAACCACTAAGTCTGTTAACAGTTACTTCTAGTATCAAGGGTAACTGACTCACTAAAAGCTCATAAGTTACCACACATGATATCTCTGTCCCTGAGATCACTGCCCAATTTACAGGCAACATGGTGCTCATAAAACATCAAAGGGTGGCCTTGCGGGGTTTCTGAATTTCTAAGCTTCCTAAATTTACAAGTATCATTAGCTTCCTGTGTCATATAATGCTCCCACACTCTCCACGAGGGAGCACGACAATGAGAAGGATATCTTTATTAAATAATACACAGGTATCTGGAAGCCATTAACCCAGTATAATCCCCATGCACAAAGAATGGTCATGCTGTTTCTCCTTAAGGGTAGAACACATATATTGCTTCAAATTATTTTTCTTGTATTAATTTTCTTCTGTTTATGTTCATTTCCTTAATCTATTAGTTTATATCAATATGTAATTGGGGATATTTATTCTGTACATGAATGTTATTTTATGTTTTTAACTATATATAAGTAGACATAGACATAGATGCCATAGACAATATAGACATAGACATATATGTGGTGCTATGTTTGATTTGGTTAATCTACATTTGTTGCTTAAACTGCATCAGTTCAGACCATGGGAAGATCTTGTCATTGACCCTCTTGTTTCTTTAAGACAATGACGACATATCTGCTTCTTTTGAGTAGTTTTTTTTTCTTCCTGGCACTACAAGATGTTCTAAGCTCACTTATAAATTCCCAGACCATATCTGAGTTCTATATTTTAATAGGCGATCTATTTTTTTATTAAAAAAGCAACATTGGGAAGCAATTCTCTGGTATAAATGGACTTTTTAAAACAAAAACATATGTAAAAACTTACATATTCATGAGTACATACATGCAAATCTGCCTTCATGTAACTGGATGCATCTGTATTCACTTAAAATGCAGAATAGTACAATGCCTCCAACATAATTCATGCAAGGATGAGGATGTGCTCTACCATTTCTGTGTTTGTCACCTTCCACTCAACAGCAAGAAATCACGCACTGATAAACCCATAATCATATACTTTCTGATCCATTTTAATGTCTGGGTATTTTGACTTCAGTATTGTTAACCCATATACTTTATCAACTAAGTTATATTTCCGATGAAAGCAGAAGGAAATTCCTCTTCATTTTAGACATATAGATCACGTTCCTTTCTAAAAGTGCATAAGAAGCATCTTCTCAAGCAGCACCTTCTGTGAGACTGGGTAAAAGCACCATGGAATGTTGGCATCATCACCATAAAATACAGATTAAGTTTCCACACCAAGAGCCTTTGTTTCACCAACCCAAAGGCTCCCTCATCCTTAGCAATAAGTGACAGGCTTTGTGTCTCCAAAATGTAACTTGTTATTATGTGTAAGTGCATCCTTATACTATGAAGACATTTTGGCTTTTTTTCATAAAAAGAAAAAAGGAATATGCAAGTCTAGCTCATCTATTTCTCTTTATGGCTCATTACGTCTCATTATTGAATGTTATCTTACTTTATGTATACATCTAAAACTATTGATTCATTTGTGGATTGAAGGATATCTTATTGCTTATAATTTTCGGCAGTAGGAGAACGACTACTAAAATATTCACATAAAAGGTTTGTGAATAAATATTCTTCCCAAATATGATGTAGACAAACATATATATATATATATATATATATATATATATATATATATATACTGGATTGAATAGAACATGGTATTTAAATTTTAAAGAAACTTCTGAACTATCTCAGAGATGCCATGGTATATCCCAGTGATCACTGCCTGAATATGCCTATGCCCCATCATATCTTCTGCCATTCAAAAATCATGAAGGTCTATCGTGATAGCTCACTATTTTTCTGGATGGAGGCAAACTCAGAGAACCGCAGCCAAACATCGGGTGGATCCCAGGGAGTCTTCTGGAAGAGTGAGAGACCAAAATAAGCAAATCAGGGGTGTCAAGGACACCACAAGAAGTCCCACCGAGTCAAATAACTTGGGACCCTGGGGGCCCACAGAGCCTGCACCTTCATTCACGGAGCATGAAGGAGCTGAGCCTGCACCCCTACACATTTGTAGCAAATGTGCAGCTTGGACTTCATGTGGATCCCCTAACCAATGGAGTGGGTGCTGTCTTGATTTCTATTCCTTGTCATTGGATCTCAGACAAACTGATGGGACCTCAGCGAAAGGGGATGTCCCTAGTCTTGCTGGGACTAGATGTCCTAGGTAGGATGGTACCAAATGGAGATTCCTTTCTCTAAGGAGAAGGGGATAGGGATTTATAAGGGTATAATTGGGAAGAGAGGAAGCAGGGGGGCTGTGATCCTGATGTAAAGTGAATAAAAATAGATTAATTAAAACAAAACACAAAAACGCACCTAATTCCAAAAATAAAAAGGCAATTGTTTTCTTCTGGCTGAGTTTTAGAAGTCTGTATTATTAGTTTAGCTATTTTGTTTTTTTGTTTTGTTTTTTGTTTTCCTCAGACAGAACTCTCTGTATATATTAGCCTGGCCTTGAACTTGCAGATTCTCATTTTTGGCTCATTGATTTAAATGTAGATATTAAAACTCTATTTGATATCTTCAAATTGTATCACATCTAGACTTATTTCTTGTTTTATTTTAAAGAGAGTATCTTCTCTTGACTTCTGCTGGTGTTGAAACATACTTGCCGAAGGGCAACAGGTTGTATTCAGTTACTACCTGGATTTGTGGACCCTTAAGATTTTAATGTTGACCTTTCTAGAGGTAGAATGCATATGCCATTTTGTGGAAGGTGTGAGATTTCATATTCCTCTAAAGATATTTGTATGTTTATGTCCTCTGTTTTAATTAGACTTTATAAGCCTAGAAACAATATGCACTTCTTATAGTTATTTTATTTTAATATATTGTTAGCATAATGAATTGCTACCTGTAATTGTAATATGTTGATGAAATTGAGGCATATTGTAAAAATTATCTAATTAAATCTCTATCTTTTTTTACCTGCGTATCTTATGAGTATAGTCATATCAAGGATTTATGTAAATAATGACTATCACTTCTTAAATTAATGTCTCTAGTTACAGAATTTCCAGTCTATTTTGTTGACACACATATACTTGTCAACTATTTTACCTCCTTCATTTTAGGCCATATGAGGAAGAAAGCAGAAAGAAGGAATGGGAAATGCTGATTTCAGCTATCTTGGATAATACTACATCAAAATGTTCTCTTCTACAACCCAGAGTTGATATTTGATACAATGAAAATTTTTGAATTGGAATTAAACCCGTTTCTACTTCTCTACATTGTCATCCAAGGAAAATCATGAGATCATTTATTAATTTTCACTATGGGTCCAGAAGTGTTACTGTTATCGAAACCTTTAAAAGAGTAGAACTTTGTATTTTAGATAGATGTGGCAGCTACATCTATCTAAACACTGTGGATCAAGCAGCCACAAAGACATCTCCTGCAGTAGGACCTAATTAAAGACTGCCAGAGAGACCAAGGATTGCTGAAGTAGACAATTCTAGCCAATTCCGACCAATTCCGGCCAATTGGGAACTGCTGCTTAGAAGAAATGCTTTATTAGGACCAATGGAGTACAGGTGGAAGATATTAAAGAAGCTTGCAGCAGCCATTCAGATAAGCTTGATGCAAGAGTTTCTGTTTCCATAGTCTGTGGAATCTGTTTTTGATGGCCCAGCCACCTCACCTCACCCTCCAAGGGCAGGTAGGTGTCAGGCAGTAAGTAGTCCAGGGCACAGGCAGCAAATTGTACTTTCTGATTCTCAGTGTAATGCTCAGTCACACTGCCACAATTTATGTGCGTTACTGAAACTTCTCATCTAACTTTTAAAATGATTATACTTTTAAAATTATTTTATAACTTTTTGTAATATTTTCAAACCTTTGAAAATTTTATGCAGTATATTTGATCATATGCATCACCTCTCAAATCTCTCTTTTTCTCTGAAGTGAATGGTGAATAGTTTTTGTTATTTAATACTTTTGTCTGTGGTGCTTGTTCTAGTCTGTGGTGTATATTCCAGGTGTGAAATCTTCAAGGAAAAATGGGTTTCCCTGTCCTATCAGCAATCCAGAATCTGTATCTCTTAAGCTAGGGGTAGGACTTTGTGCCTGCCACCATGCTGGGGCTTTGTCTGGCTTGAACATGTGCAAATATTTTGAATGCTCTCTAATCATATAATGCCAGTTTCTTGAAATATTTTAATAGTATCTACTTGTCTAAAATCAGAACCAATAGAAAGCATAAGAGCATGTGTGCTTGTGGTGGTGGTATTTTCGAGTACAAAAGATACTTATCTAATATATACCACAGAGATCTGTTTCAAAATCAAATCCAAAGAGAACAGCTCTCATTGTGAAGAATAAAGTGATTGTAAGGAGTTCTTTGGATGTAGTCATTTCAGTTTTTCATCATTGTAACCAACTACCTGTGAAATCATACAGGGAAGTATTGTCTGAATCCATTGCTACAGATCTGTTATGAGGAGCACAATGATTGAGATAGCATGATGTGGTGACTGAACGTACAAACTTCACAGTAATCAGGAGCAGAGAGAACTATAAGAATGGTTGAGGACAGCATATACTTATCAATTATTTTTCACTAGGATATTTCTCCCAAAACGTTCTGCCCCATAGTATCCCATCTAAGTATGGACTCTCAATATCTTGATTCATTCATGATATTAGGGTCTTAATTCATAAGTGTTGATAGCACTGTCATCTTCAGAACAAGATTTCAACACATGCAGACATTTGATTTAGGAGGTGGTAGAAGATATGTTTCATATAAAGCCTTAGCAAGAATTAAACTCATAAATATCTTATTATGATATACTAAAAGAATGGCATGTAATTTTCTTATTAACATTCTGGAATAACATTAAAGTCTGTAATGAAATATCAGGGATCTAAAAAGACTTCCTGGCACACTTTTTCAACTCAGAAATTCGATTTCAAAACAAAACCTGTGTTGGGGATGTTCTCGAGTAATTTTAAGTAAAGTCACAGCCATCCTGCAAAACTAGTTAAATTCTATTTACTCTAGGACATAACAAACCTGAAAATGTCCATAGGTTCATTAAATTACACTACTAAAAGTAATGACAACTGGTTACTAGTGGTGAACTGGCCCAAAGTTTTGCTGTGAGCATAAGTTTTCAAACTTTGTATCATGGCACAATAAAATTGAATATTTAAATGTCAATTAAATGTAAATAGTGTCATCTACGAACACCATCTCTACAACAATAGTATTCTACAAATGTAATTAGCCCTAAGTCTTGGTTAAAGGTAATTAGCCCATCAAAGGAAGAAATAAATCTTTCAAAAGGAGATGTGTATCTCAAAAACATGTTTTAAATGCATCTGAAGAAAATGATCTTAATATTTAAAATTTAGGTGAATGTCATGAAAAGAACCTTATACTAATGAAATAAGTATTGTTACATAGTATATCAGAAGGATTTGATGTGGGAAGTCCTGGATACTATGGTTGGCACAAGTGGGAACAAGAATAAACACAGTTGAATATTCTTGTTCCCATGACTAGGCATAAAAGATGACTTGTAGTTTGATGCAGGGAGTATCGAAGCCTGCCAAGGCGAATGCAGATATATGAGGCATTGTGAAATTGCACTCATATATTTTTCCATGCCTGTGATTATTTGCTGATTTACTGTTGTCAAACTCTGGTGCTCATTCATTTAATCACAAGTCCCTTCACAACATAATTTAGGGTGATCACTCATGAGAATCTGGGTTGTGCCAGGAGCGCAAGGAACCACAGTAAATTAGTGCTCTTGTGGATTCCTTAAGGAGCAATGAATTTTGCTCCTAAAATGGGCTGAAGAGGAAAATGAGGCTGGAAGTCATGTGGGCTTGCGGAATTCCAAACAGTGAGATACATTTGACAGCATGGATCAGATTTCTTCTCAAGAGAATCCTGGAACTGGAATCAGCGGGTCATGAAACTCAAGGGACAATAAAGCAATCACAAGCCTGTGGCCACAGCATTAGCTAAGGCTGACCCTCTGCCTGCGTGAAGGCTTTAGGCATTAGATCCATATGCAACCCACTGTGTGTACTTCGAAAAGGATTTACAATGGATGGTCACTCATTAAAGGATCTCCAATGACTTGTGAGCTTGAATACATAAGGTTCTTGCCAATGAAACATTTCATGCAGAAATCAGAGCTTAAGATTTTTTTTATTCAGATGCTTATGTTAGGTGAATGATCATGGTGGTAAAAGCTTTGAGTGCCTCGTAAAACATTTTAGATACATTTTTATAAAGAAGCTATACTGTTTAACTATTTTATGACGAATCATGTGCAGGTAAACAAAAGTTATTAATGAATACAAATATACAATCTATTATTTATATTTGCTCTTCTGCCAACTCTTACAACTTGATGCTTTCTGAAAGTGGCTCAATGTTGGAACATATGCCTAATGAATTTTGTAAAAGTATTATTTTTTTTGCTTTGTAAAAGTATTTATTGCAAATTATCTAATTTATCACTTAAGAGAGAATATTGCAAAAAATTTAAAAATCCATAGAACGTTTGAAAGTTACTAGGTGAAGTCATTCTGTACATAATCTTGCAAATATTTCAGCATACCCCTTGCTGATGTTTTCAAGTATATTTATGCGTATTCTAAGGAAATGTTTCTTGCCTTCTGCAGACTCAGTGGATTGACTTTTTCTATTTTATCATCTAAGAATTTGAAGAGAGGAATTAGTCTTTCCAGCTCAATGAGCCATCGATCCATTAAATGATATAAGGCATGCAACATAATTTAATAGGTACTCAGTACCTATTAGTTATTATTATAGGGTAAATTTCATATTCTTCATTCACCAGCTTCAATCCTTGGTCTAATTTCATTGTGCAGAACATAACATTTATCATCCTACGCTGTGTTTTTGAATCTTACTTCCCTCTGTCTTCCTACCCTCTGTTCCTCTTTGTACCTAAGCTCTGACTCCATTTCTTTAAGTCCTTGTAAATACCCAATTCCTTGGGGATCTAGAGTTTGCACACCACACTGACTCTGCTTTCAGCTTAAAATTGCCTAACAGCGTCCCGTTCATTTTCCCAGAGGTTTTCTTCATTCACACTTTCTATCAAAATTTGAAGCTCAGTTGCCAAGTCTCTTACATCCCAAGGTCTTTAATCCATCACTCAGGCACACCTTCATCTCACCATGTCGGTAACAATAAAATAAGTAATCTTGCTATTTTATTTATTATCTTATGCATTTATTTATCTTTACACAGGTGTCTAGGCACACATATCACAATACATGTGTAGACGTCAGGAGACAAATATGGGAGTCAGTTTTCTCTTTCAGCTCTTTCTCTTTGGGTCCAGGGATCAGACTCACATTAAGGTTGGAACCATGGAACTATCTTCTGGTCTGCACTCTGTGATTCTCTCTCTCTCTCTCTCTCTCTCTCTCTCTCTCTCTCTCTGTGTGTGTGTGTGTATGTCCATAAGAGATCCAAATCATAAAACAAAATAAAAAATTTGGGGCATTACTAATATATTTACTGTCAGCAAAACAGACACAAAGTGACTGCTATGCAAACAATTGTTCAATGAATGAAGGACTTGAAATAAAGACAAATGAACTGCTTAACAAGAATGGTCCAGTGTATATCCAAACCCTAATTTAAAAAGATAAAACTCATATATTTTCAAGAGTGTTTGAGAACTGCAAAGCCAATATTTCAAGCAAATTTTATTTTGATTAAAAAGAACATTCTTCACTCTGACACTATTTAAGAGACAGTTTTGCATTGCAAGTGGCACTCTTAGCTTTCATTTTAATGTCATTGAAAAACACCTTGGTTCCCTGATTGGTATTTTTTTTCAGAACTTTTAATATCTGTCACTTTAATGGGCATCTGCCTGTATTTTGTCAGCTGTGTTTATCCCTATGAAGAAGGTTTTCTGATATAGTCTGTGCATTTTATTTCCATTAACACCTTGGAAGTAAAATATCTCCTTATTTGTGATGACTGTGACTCCTCATTTACTCTTCCATAAAAGCCGTGGAAAATCTATATTTTCCATTTGAGAATATATTTTATCCATTTAAGTAAAAACCTTCTCTTCTACATTTCCCATAGAAAGCAAAAGATTATCATTCCCCTTTTCTCCTGCATATAAAATTCTGTTTTCACTCCAAATCCTCTTGCCAAAAGTGCTGTGAAATTTTATTTCAGCTCTTTTTTTTTTAAAACAATCTGATTTGACAAAAGATCTTTAACCTTTCTGAAGTCTGTTGTTATTGAATTATCCTCGTTATCATGTTTATTTACTTATTGTTTGTGTGTACAATCACAGAGCATGAGTATGGAGGTCAAAGTACATCTTGTAAGAATTCCTTCTCTTCTTCTACTATGTGGGTCCTGGGAAATGAACTAAGAATATGGGGAGAAAATTGTTTAAGGGTTAAAGTACCCGCTGGCACTCTTTTTGTTAAATTTAACTTGATGATATTTGGTATGGAAGGTAGGACTTGTTTTTTGCCTTTATGTGCACAGAGTAAACCATTTTGAGTTTCCATTTGTGACCCTTTTTATCTGAGAAAATTTCATAAATGCCCAAGAATATAGATACATAAAATAGATCCACAAATAAAGTATGTGCAGATATTAAGCTGTGATGGACTTTAAGACAATCCTTGTAGATAATAGATAAGTGGTCATTTGTTAAAAACAGGAACAAATTTTCAAATCATTAAGATGTTTAATTTTGCATAAAAATTTAAATATTGGTTGAACATTCTATACCGAAGAAGGTAAACCATAAGAGTTGATCAAAATTTGGATTTTGTAGTTATCGACAGGTAGAAATTTCCTTGCATAAATCAATGCGGAAATGGCAGAAGTATATTTAGACCATTTCAGAAACCGTTGGGAATGCTGTTCTATCCACAACTCAAAGTCACTTAATGATTTTTAACATGAAACTCAAGTTAGCAACTCAAACAGCAATTTACACCCTCAAATAGTCTGACAAAATGCAAGACATAGGCAAACTAGATTGAAACGTGCATGCTGGGGAGTGATGTTAGGAAAATTAAACCATAATGTCTCTCAAATAGCAGAAATTTTTTTGTGTAAAGTAAAAGAAATCCTGAATTCATTAGGTATCAAATCTCCACGAATTATCTAGGGTTTCCAGGAAGAAACTAGTTGGGCATGGCAGCCTATTTTGTGAGTCCAGCACCACAGTACAGTGAGATCACACACACGAACACTGTTTACTAAGTGCCCACAATAACAACTCACGTTCATTCCACATTAATTTTGAATTTCTTTTTTTTTTTTTTTTTGGTCATTAAGCTTTTAGAAAACTCTTATTGCTGTCATTTCTTTTGTGATTCTAATGATCAGTAAAGTGACCACATATAGTCTCAAAATGCACACAGTCCACATCAGAAAGGTTCACATGACTCTCCACCTGGGAGCTTGCTGTTAGCACATAGGTGTGTAGTAATTATACATACAAAGACAGGGACTGCATTGATGTTGTAGTAATTACACATATAAAGACAGGGGCTCCATTGAGATATTTCCTGGAAGACACTTGTCACACAATAGAGTGTACAAGCAATTTCAGAGACAAGTTTAATACTGGTGTACTTTAGCCATGTCGATGAGTTTCCTTTATTAGAATGAATCAGGAATTCTACCACTAGATGCTGAACAATTTCCAAGGCTTTCAAAAGCTTCCTGGACAGTTATTACAGAATATATTTAGGAAGAGATTCATGTTAGACAGTGGGAATAATATACATTTATGTAGAGATATTAACAATAAATTACTTTAACATTAATATAACCTCTCTGAGATATTTGTATACAATTTTTAAAGCACAAATTTTCCAAACAAACAATTGAGCCTATATAAAGTTTCATTTCTTTTACTGTGAATACTATTGTATTCTACTACTATTGTGTGCCACTTACCTTGTGAGAATTATCCCAGAACTAGAAAGCAAGAATTTGTCGGTTCCCCGAATTATATTAGCATGTAATGTCCCACCTCTCATTTATCCTATTATTTTTTTGCAATTTGAGAGACTTCGCCCTTTATTTTTATATCTCCTTAATAATAGAAAAGAAAAACCAGACTCTTGACTAGTGAACAAAGTGCTATAATAAAGTCGGTTTGCAAACATGAGTGCACATTTGTTTCAGTGGTGAGATAAGATGGGTTCTCAGCTTCTGGCAGGTGATGAAGGCTTTTTTCCACACGGTGAATACATATCACCACACTTTCATAGTTCCCACGTTCAGTTCCAAACACTTTAACAAGCACTTGGAAAAGCCTCACAAGAATTTCTAAATTTCTCAGTATCTGTGCATAACAAGTCAAGCAGAGCAGGTAAAATTAATTTTGAGAATATTTAATTCAGTGTTTTAATATCCTATCATTAAACTTATAACCAGCATAAAATTATCTAGTTTCCTGTATAAGCACCTTAGTTAATGTCATGGTGACTTCAGACTGTTTTTGAAATTTACGATTTGGCATTTTACTACACAAGTTTTCATAGTTTGTCTAACAAAATAGTGGGAATATAGGGTAATAACTTTTATTTTTAATAACGGGATATATCAAATATCTAAAAGACAGTATCATGAAACACAAAATTTACGTATGAGTATATTCAAGATAAACTACTTTAGTTGAGTGTCATGAACCGAAATGAGACGTAATTATTATTTGGTGGACATGACAATTAAAACTACACAATACCCACAAGTTGGAAAGAATCCAGATGTCCTTCAAAACAGGAATGGATACAAAAATGTGGTACATTTACAAGATAGAGTATAACTCAGTTATTAAAAACAATAACTACATGAAATTCTTAGGCAAATAGATGAAACTAGAAAATATAATCCTAAGTGAGGTAACCCAATCACAAAAAACACACATGGTATGCACTCACTGATAAGAGGATGTTAATCTAAAAACTTGGAATACCTAAGGAAAAAATTCACAGATCATATGACGCCCAAGAGGAAGGAAGACCAAAATGTGGATACTTCATTCCTTCTTAGAAGGGAGAATAAAATTCTCACGGGAGGAAATATAGGAACAAAGAGTGGAGTAGGGACTGAAGAAAAGGTCATCCAGTCACTGCTCCACTTAGGGATCCATCCCATATGCTGCCACCAAACCCAGACACTATTGCTGATGCTGAGAAGTGCTTGCTGACAGGAACCAGATATGGGTGTCTCCTGAGAGACTTTGCCAAAGCCCTACAGATAGAGATGAGGATGTTTGCCATCAGACTAAGCGCGAGGACCTCAGTGGAGGAGTTAGAGAAAAGATCGAATTTGCTGAAGGGGTTTGCAACCCAATAGTAAGAACAACAATATCAACCAACCATACCCCACCACAGCTTCCAAAGTCTAAACCACCAACCAATGAGTACACATGGAGGGACCCATGACTCCAGCCACATATATAGCAGAGGATGACATTGTCCAGCATCATTAGGAGGAAAAGCCCTTGGTCCTGTGAAGGCTCATTTCCCCAATGTAGGGTAAGGCCAGGGGGTTGAGGTGTAAGTGGGTGGGTGTGAGTGGGAGTATCCTCGTAGAAGCACGGGGAGTGGGGGGAGGGGTATGGGAGAGGGTAGAAAGGGAATAGCATTTGAAATGTAAATACATAAAATATCCAAGAAAAATAATATAAAAAATCTTTATAAGAAAAATGTTGTAAAATGTAATAGTTTCAGTTATCACTTTTAGAAATTGTTGGGTTTTTTTCTCCCATTAGTTTCTTCCCTTTGAACTTGTCTGTTGTCCAATTCACTACAACAAACTCGTGTGGAATTTTGTCACATAAGTGACTAGTCAACTAACCTGGACCCTTGGGGCTCTTGGAGACTGAACCACCAACCAAAGCGCATGCATGGGCTGGACCTAAGACTCCTGCACATATGTAGCAGATGTACAGCTTGGTCTTCATGTGGGTCCCTAACAACTGGAGCAGGGGCCATCTCTAAAGCTATTTCCTGTCTGTGAAATACATTATTCTAAATGGGCTTCCTTGTCTCTCCTAAGTGGGAGAGGATGTACCTGTGGGAAAGGCAGGGAGCTCAGCTCTTTATGATGAAGTTCATAAATGCCCAAGAATATAGATACATAAAATAGATCCACAAACAATTACTTTTAAAGTCATACTCAAAATTTTCTTGCTGCCAATGTATTCTGTGTGTTTCTATTTCTGGATTGTTCTAGGCTTCACAACTTATCTCATTTGAGGAAAAATAACTGTGTACATAGAACATTAATATCAACTTTTTAAAAGTAAGTCTGAGGTCAATTTAAAGAAAGGTATTAAAGTTGAGTATTCATGTTATAAAGGCTATTTCAAACATGTTCTTTACTGAAGCTCTGTCTATTTGCAAAGCTTCCTTAAAACATGACTTCTGTGTATACAGAAAACAATGGGAAATCTGAGCACTCATCTGTGTATGTTTACAGTATCCATTCATTTTGCATTAATAAAGATTCAAAAGTATCAAATTAATTTGTGAGGTGACTTGAGTGGAAGTCTTTAAATGTACCCTGGAGAGCTGTTGTGAAACCACTGAGTGCAGGAACTGCATTTAGTGTGAGCTGTGTTTCTGTCCGCTAAGCAATAATGCCCACTCCTTGGATGGAGTGAGCTGTGCCTTTTAGTGCAATGCCATTTAAAGAGGAGAAAGACAAGGTCCCGAGCCATAGCAGTGCATCTCATTAGTGAATCAAAGAGCAGGTTTTCCTGCCAAAGACACCTGTATTCATAAAGCCAATAAGCATTTAGTGTGTATCTACTATGTGTTTGTGTGCTCTAGGTTCTAGAGACATAGCAAAGTTCAAATATGCTCTACCCCTGACCTTCTATTAAGACTGCTACAAAATGGAAAAAAAAAACCAAGTTGTAGAATAATGTAATGGGTGGTGAGTAGTCTAGCTTTGATTGGATTTAATTTAGAGATTTACTGAGAAATATTTGAATTATATGAAGACAACATAGAACCACAAGAAATGTGGACAGATGACTAGGAAGCAGCAGACCACCCTCATGATCACTGGAGTGGAGGGGTCTCCTCCTGAGTAAATCTGAGGAGAAGAAAACAGATCACATATTGCTTACAGTCATGTTGTGTAAGAAAAGGCTAAATGAAGACATTTCAAGCGCTTACTTTTGTTGACTTCATCTCATATGTGATGTAAAGAATGGCTTTTTACCAAGCAATGAGAATTGGAGTTAGCATTGAAGTTTCTCAGACCTCAACCTACAATAGTAGCCAATGTTTGTAGCTCAGTGAGGGATTTCAAAGGTTAATGGGCCAAACATAAGAAACGCCACCTTTCTAGTGACTTTGACATATATATCACACTGTTTCTGTAAGGAGAAAAGGGAGATGCATGCCAATCATAAGATGAAAGGGAGAAGGAAAGAAAAAGAAAGAAAGAAAGAAAGAAAGAAAGAAAGAAGGAAAGAAAGAAAGGAAGGAAGAAGAAAGAGAGAGAAAGAAAGAGGACATAGAGAGGTGAAGAAAGGACAAAAACATTAACCCAGTATTACGACTTCAGCAGTTTGTTAGGGTGTTTATTGGGCATAGATAGAAGGAAAGAGATGCTTGGAGAATAGAAATTGAATGCTGCTTACATATATTGATTTTATGATAACTATTTTATTCCCCCTTCTTCCTGGATTACTAAGTTTAGAGTTCATCAAAGTAGGCAGTCATAAAAGACAGAGGACTCTGACAATAGTCTCAGTCACTAGAGAAATATATGTTTCTTGATAAACAGTGTTAGTGCCTATAATTAGCAGCAAGAGCAATACCAAGGAATGAAGATTAGTAAACACTGGGCTGTTAGCACACGATGAATCTCACATTTCCCTGTGAATTGTATAGAAAGTAAATAGGCTCGCTTCTTCTAAATAAAATATTTTTTTAAATCTACAGGAGGTAGAGACCCCTGTAATGCCAAGTCCTGGTTCAGGATATACAAGTTCTTCAGTGAGTTCCAACAGATATGATCAGATATATCAAGACAAGCCAATTTCACTATTGTATCCTGAAATGCGCATGTAAATGATTCCTTATTTTTTGTAAATATCAACAACTACTAAAAGTACCAGTTAGGAGCCTATGAACAAAATCATAAAAAGTGAATGTTACTTATTGCCAAATAGTATTATGAAAAACTGGCAAGATACCTTTTTTTCATTATTTTTTCAAATAATTAATGTATTTATTCACTTTACACAACAATATCAGTCTTCCCTTTCCTCCCAGTACCCCCTCACACAAATATTTTCTGCTCCTTTACCTCTGAGAGTGGGAGTGTCCTCCCCATCACTCTCCCTATCCCCACTCTCTGGCACATCAAGTCACTGTAGAACTAAGTGGGTCCTCTCCCATTGAGCCCAGACAAGACAGCTCAGTTAGGGTAACAGGGAGTAGGCAACAGATTCAGGGATAGCCCCTGCTCCAGTTGTTGGAGGACCCACGTGAAGAACAAGCTATACTTCTGCTTCATATGTGAATGGGACCAAGGTCCAACACATACTCACTCTTTAGTTGGTGGTTCCATCTCTAGGAGCCCCAAGGTTCTAGGTCAGTTGACTCTATTGGTTTTCTTGTAGAGTCCCTGTTCTTTCAGTCCTTCAATCCTTTTCTCAACCCTTCCATAGAGCTCTTGGCACTCCATCTAATGTTTGGCTGTGGGTCTCTGCATCTGTTTCCATTGGCTGCTAGGTAAAGACTCTTAGAGGACTATTATCCTAGGCTCCTTGTCTGCAAGCATAGCAGAGTATCATTACTCGTGTCAGGGATCGAGTATCGCCCATGAGAAGGGTCTCAATTTAGGCCAGTCATTGTTGGGCATTTCCTCCACCTCTACTTATGTCTGTCCCTGTACATCTTGTAGGCAGGACATTTGCCTCAAAGTTTTCCTGGATGTGTTGCTGTTCTCATTCCTCCGCTGAGAATCCTGCATGCTACAGGAGGGGGCTACTTCAAGATCCATATCCAACACTGCTAGGAGGGAGGAAACTGGATGGGGAAGGGAAGGAACAGGGGAAGAGGGTGGTGGCAGGCAGGGAAGAGAGCAGGGAAGGGAGAACAGTGGGTGATGGATCTCTAGGAAGTTCCAGAGACCTGGGACAGGGGAGTGGGTAGGTAGCAGTGTGTGTATATGTACAATTCTACCTGAAACTCATGATGTGAACTGTATCAGGAAAAGATATTCTAATGGATTTGTGCTTCCTTCACAGTAACTATCAGCACAGTGAAACCATGCTAAGAGTTGATTCTAAGAATTCTGGCTTGTTACAGGCTTTGCAATGCTTTTTCTCTCTTTAAAGAATAAAATAAAAACTTTCTTCCACACTATTCCTAGCCCAGTGGTAATGACAGCTTAGTAGCAATGCCGTGGACCATAGAACATTGGAATCTTTTTCTGTTATTTCAGATGATGAGTTTGTTGAATATATTTATACTCAAAATTCATTTTTAGTAATAAAATTATCTCTCAAATTTGGTCGGCAATCCAGCTGCTTCCCCACATTTTGTGTCTGTGTTTTTATTTTTTTCTTTGCAAAAGCTAGGTAATTGAAGTCATCACAAAGTGTGTTTGTAACAGTATCCATGGACTCCAGACTTTACACGTATCCATTACACTTAACTCTTCACGTCTATAGGGAGGGCAGGCAGCATACAGACATACAATGGCAACACGCTACCTTTACAGATCTACTGAGAACTCATCAAAACTATCACTAGTAATGTACAAGAGACAAGGAAAGAAATCAAATGTAGTTTCAAGCAGGCCCTGAGTAAAATGTTGGAATAATAATAATAAAGGCATTAAAAGAAGATTTATTCTGAGGTAGAATTATTAAAGGATATTTGATTTTAATTATATTCACCATGAGTAGTATTCATGAAACTTGTACACCAACCAGTATTTAAACAATGAAAACTTTGAAGACTTTTCTTTTCTTTTTTTTTTTTTGGTGTGTGTGTGTGTGTGTGTGTGTGTGTGTGTGCGCGCGTGCGCGCGTGTGCGCAACTGCATATATGCGTGTTGCAGATTGAATTTTTGACCCACACATATGAAAGAAGCATGCCACCATTGCTCTGTGTTCCCATCGCTACTCTATCTCCCTTGTTCAAGCTCCCACATCTGAGTACAAGATAAATATAAATTAATAACCATCCCTTAAAAGCAAATATCAAGTCCCATTTCTGTATAAGAATCTGGAGTGCATGAGAAGAACTGCATTAAAAAATCACACCCCGATACAACAGTGACAGTCAGTGACAACCTAATTGCACGTCTGCCTTCCCAGAGAAGCTATTTGTTGTCACTTATGATGATGCCACAAATTAACAAACAATTGGAATGGGACAGTTTTAGATGCAACCTCTTTACAATTTAAAGCAGGTCTTTCAGAATGAACACATTATCAGAATAGCTAAGTTTTTCTAGAAAGCAAACGTGACTCTCTTTTTTCCCATGTACCATATGTTATGACCAAAAAGAGAATTGCAAGATGACCTATGAAGCATAGGAACATGAACAGAGGAGTAGCACTGGTGACATCACTGAACAGTATTTGCACTGTTGACAGATTCTTCCATGTAGGAAATGAAGAAGGGAACATGAGTAGAACTATATGAAGCCTCTCAGTGTGACTCATTTGCTTCTTCCGCATGCTGCATGGCAGGGCTGCAGTTAAGCGCATGGAGTTTTAAGGCAGTCAGTTTGATTCTGAACTGTTGTTTTTACAGCCAACTACATCATGATGAAAGGAGACCATATGTGGTTCTGTACATTTAAATTATTATTTTTAAGAAGTGAAAAATAATGAGATACATTTATATTGGTCTCATGACATATCCTCAGACACATCTGCCATCAGAAAAATTTGTGCTGGACATTATTGTTAAAAAGTCCCTTTTACCTTTATGGGTATACATGGGTTAATTTTAATCCAACCAATCCCCACTGTACTAGAATATAACCCTCTATTTTCCCTCTAGTGTATGTAGTGATACCTGGCATAAGCTTGAAACAAATCAGACTTCGTTATCTTATTGTACAACAAACTTTTATAGTATCTTTATATATACTGGAGTAATATCCAAGCTCATTGCTACTGCCCATCATATTTTAATAAAATTTCTCATGTTTTTACTTGCCTTACCTCCTGCCCTATCTCCTCCTCCTCCTCCTCCTCCTCCTCCTCCTCCTCCTCCTCCTCCTCCTCCTCCTCCTCCTCCTCCTCCTTCTTTCAAGGTTCAATGGTTTCTTTGAATGCCCAAGAATGGTTTCTCCATATATATTTAGCATAGCTTATCCTACCATTTGAAATATTTCAGTCCTCTATTATCAAATAACTTACTCAAGTTCAGCCAAGTCTCCATATAGTTTAGAATATCATGGAATTCTGTGTATGACTACTTGCTTACAGTTAATCATAACATTTCTTTATTTAATTTTAGCATTGCCTGCTAATCTCCTTGCATACATGTGTGTGTGTGTGTGTGTGTGTGTGTGTGTGTGTGTGTGTATTCCCTTATTTATTGTTGGCTATTATCCACTATATCATAGAAAGCCTTATATGTAGCCTTTGTTCAGTGCTGACCATTAGTGCTTAGCAAATTTTTTGGCAAAAGCAAATGCATAGTAAATAAATTTAGAGAATGATAATTTTGAGGGTATTTCTTTTTGGAAGATACTATTTTTGCTTCTAATAGCACTGAAAGCAGTGCATGCGTTCATCATTCAATCATCAAAATTTCATTCTGAAGTAGATACTCTTTAATTCCAAGAGGCAAGTAATGCTTAAGCAATATTAATGGCCTTTCGGTATTTAAACAATTTGCTTTTAAGTTTTTGTAATTAATGCATGCTATCTACAATTATTAGGTACTATGTGATACTTTGGTACACGTAGGTAATGCTCAGATCTGGTGAAGTTTATAAAAAGCATCTTAAACTTTATAAGTAAGAATGCAAATTTGCACAGACATAATGAAAGTGAGTATAAAGAGTCCTCAGAAAAACTGAGAATAGAACTACAGTAGTATCAAGCAATTAAACTGTATTCTTAATGTTGTGGATAACTATTCCTCTGGATATCTTAGTTTAATTGCTAGAATCTTCACTAGAAAAAAAAAATCTAACAGTTGGCAGAGAATCCAAAACAAAGGAAAGTCTGGGCAAACTTTACTAGCTTCTTTTCTGGAATTATCCACTTAGAACTTTCTTCCTATCTTTTAGATGCCTGAATTATATCTGCATGGTCTCTGCTGCTTTAGATACGGCCAAGGTTCAAACGTTTCACCTAATTTGATCCTGTAAGTCATTCACAAGGTAAACTTGATGTCAGAGGCTCAAATTTGTACTACCGCATACACAACTCTGTACAATTAACAACATCAAGTGCACAAATTGAAACAAGATATCAGAATCTCCCTTTCCATACATGTCTCTATTACTGTATGATTGCATATATGGGATATGATCACTAAGGTAAAGTTGGGTTCATTATTTAACTGTTTGAGTCTTTGAAAATGGTATGTGTATTAGCTTTAACATATAACTATAACTGTTTGACTCTGAGAAACAATGATGTTTTAATGAGAAAATGCCACCACGTTTGTCCATTTACATCCATGAAGCCACAGGAATTTCAATAATCCTTCTAAAGGGGGAACACACACACACACACACACACACACACACACACACACACACACACACACACACAGTTGATTAATAAACTGAATTTATATAGATAAAATGAAATCTTACTCATCCAACTGAAGAGGTTGGTTTCGGTTGTGTCTTGTGGCAAGTGTGTGTGTGTGTGTGTGTGTGTGTGTGTGTGTGTGTGTGTGTGTGTGTGGTGTTTCTATGTATTCTTTGTATGCAGGAAAATTACCTAGACATCATTTGCGTTGCTTAAGGAAAGGTAATTATGTAATAAAAAGACATTCTAAGAAGAAAATCACAAATCAATTAGAGCATCTACCTGTAACAAGTTAAAAATGGCATTGACCACCACATTTCCAACAAGTAAAGATTAATTAGCCAGCCTCATTGAACATAGAGATCAGTTTGGCTATATTATTTTCTAAAGAAACACTAACTACATAAGATCACTAAGATAAATCTCAAACCTTATAAATTGTGTAAGTCCCAAATTAATATAGTTGACAGTGTTATGGAGAAACAGATACCCAAAGGAAATTAAGAGACTAGATAGTCATGAATTTTTGTTTAGGAAATTAATAAAATTATCACAAAACCATAGATCTCTGAACAACTGTAAATCAATTTATATTTGAAATAGAATCACAGATAACACATATGCCTTGTACAAATTCATAGAAATATTAGCTGGCAGATCTTGAATTGCAATGAATTTTTAAAAGAACTAGTTCATAGCTTAAAATTCTTACCAAGCATTTAAGTTGCAAATTAAGAACAGATTTGTACAAGCTAGATTTTTTAGATCTAGGCAAGTATTTTTATTCTGTCAAAATTAGGGAAAAAACAATTTTAAAATTACATCTTCCTACCTCTAAAACAAATTAGCCACAACAATTTGGCTGGTTTCAAATGCTTATGTGTTTAGGATGGCATGGAGTTCATCCTGTGTAGACTCAATATATCTGCTACATCTTTTGCTTTCAGGGATCTGTCAACTTCATTTATTGTCATTAAATGAAAACACGGTATTGAAAAACAGAAGATGTGTAATATGATTATTAGAAAGTATAATATCTCTCTGTCTTTGTTTCCTGATTATATATTTACCCTCACTTAGATTAATATTCCCCTATCACTAATCTCTCAAGCTGTTCAACATATTCCAAGTATATCAGACTCTTTTTACATTTATCAGATTAAAAGTAATAATAATAATAATAATAATAATAATAATAATAATAAATTCTTAGATTAATGCTTATGCTTAATTAAACTTATGTTAAGCTTAATTTCAGTATTCAGAGACATTGTGAAGGAAATGAGTGTTCTGATTTTCTACAGAATGATGCTAACTGTATTGTTATTCCATTAACTTATCTATTGGACCTTACGTTCTACTCATTCTAGGTTAATGTGCTTTTGAGCAGCACTGGACCAGTAAATCATCGGAGCTACCCTTAAAAGTATTTAACTTTTTAAGGTCATGGATCGTGTCTTCATTTTCTTCTACAATTGTTACTGACAGCTTCTAATATCATCCCTCAAATATATTAAACATTAAGAGTTCACTGAATCAACAATACATTACTCATTAGCCTCAACATGATTCTTGAGCTTGAAGAAACTCAAGGACACTTCTTGGGGAAAAAGAACAGTACTAGATGAAATTTATCAAAAGCAATGACAAAAACATGAGGCTCATTTTCAGAAATATCGAGTTGATATCACACTTTTGGGGGAAAAATTGAGGTGTAAGGAAAATGATTCCTATTATGACATCTTCCTAAAGGTTTCAGCAAAGACAAATTGATTTTAGTGCCTGGTCAAACACAGGCACCTCCCGCTGCGTGGGAGGAGCTGAGATCTTTGAAAAGATTTTGATCAGCAGGAGGGTCTCTTTGGAAGGGATAGAGTGAGGAGGGTCTGTCTGCCAGGCAGGTTATGGATGGATGAACAGCCAAATGGCTTGATGAGATAAGAGGGAATATTTCTAAGGCTACTTTCCACAAGGGAAAAAAAATCCCATCTGTATGACAGGACTTGGGTTCTTTCCAATGTCCTAATTTACCAGGGAGAGTGAGTGTGTGTGTGTGTGTGTGTGTGTGTGTGTGTGTGTGTGTGTGTGTGTATTAATTTCTGGATGAAAACTTACAAATAATAAAACTATTTATGTAGAATATGTAGGTTAATTTATAAATATTTAGAAATAGCTACAACTCCTGATGAATACACAAATAATATTGGTATTCATTTATTCTCTTTTGACAGCCTTTAGATTATGATGAAGTACAGAAAAAGATATTTTTTAAAAAATTAAGTATAAATTTAATCTAAATTTTAAAAAATCAGCATTCCAAAGGAAATCTTCCCTAGAATTTTCATCCAAGTATTAGAAATAATTAGAATTAGCAGAGATTCACTGTAATTACTTCAGATTTCTTTCTTTTTTTGTATTTTGCTTTTGTTTTTATTTGATTTTTATCTTTTTAATAGTCTCTCTCTATGTAGGGCTGGCTATCCAGGGACTCACTATGTAGAACTGTCTAGCACTGAACTCATAGAGGTCTCTGCATCTGCCTCCTGGGTTTTGGAAGTAAAGAAATAGTCACAATTTCAGATTTCTTTTATTTTATTGTCCCAAGTGATGACTCCAATCACTTAAGACATTTTATTTTATTTATTTATTTTTCTTACACCCCAGGTTTTAACCCCCCCCCACAGTCTACCCTTCTACTGCTCCACACCCTATACCTCCTCCTGTATCTCCTGTCTCAATGAGGATGTCCATATCACACTTCTAAACTCTCCCCATCACTCTTCTAAACTCTCTGAGGCCTCTAGTATCTTGATGGTTAACTTCATCTTCTCTGACTGAACCCAGACCCAGAAATCCTTTGCTGTATATGAGTTGGGGGTCTCATATCAGCTGCCTGGTTGGTTATCTCTCAGGGGTCCAGGTTAAATTGAGACTGCTGGTTCTTCTTTTACAAGGTTGCTCTCCTCCTCAGCTTCTTCCAGCTTTTCCATAATTAAACAATAGGGGTCAGCAGCTTCTGTTCATTGTTTGGGTGCACATATCTGCATCTGACTCTTTCAGCTGCGTGCTGGGTCTTTAGGGAGGTAGTCTTGACAGGTCACTTCTTTGTAAGTGTTCCATAGCCTCTGTAATAGTGTTAGTCCTTGGGGCCTCCCCTTGAGCTGGATCCTACTTTGGGCCTATCACTGGACCTTCTTTTTCTCAGGCTCTTCTCCATTTCCATCCCTGAATTTCTTTCAGACAAGAAGAATTATGGGTCAGAGTTTTGACTGTGGGATAGCAACCCCATCCCTCACTTGATGCACTGTCTTTCTGCTGGAGTTGGCCTCTACAAGTTCTTTCCCCCCAATGTAGGGCATGTCATCTAGGATTTCTCCCTTTGAGTCCTGAGAGGCTCTCACCTCTCAGGTCTCTGGTACATTCTGGAGGGTCCTCCCAACCTCCTTCCTCCCAAGGTTGCCTATTTACACTCTTTGTGCTGGCCCTCAGGGCTTTTCAGTCCTTTCCCCCCACCCAATACTAAATGATATTCCCCTCCCTTTTCCCTCTCAGATTCCTCCTTCCCTCTCCCTTTACGGTTGCTTTCTTCTCACTCCCAAGTGGGACTGAGGTGTCCTCACTTGGGGTCTTCAGCTTGTTGATATTTTTGAGTTCTGTTGATTGTATCTTGGGTGTTCTGTACTTTATTTTGGCTAATATCCAATTATTACTGAGTATATACTGTGCATGTCCTTTTGGGTATTAGTTACCTCACTCAGATGATATTTTCTAGTTCTATCCATTTACCTGCAAATTTCAATGTTGCCTTCAAAGATATTGGAATTTTGAACTTAGATAAAATCAATATTAATCCCCAAGTGCTTATTTTTCTGAGAGAATGACATTGAGATATAATCCAACAAAATAGTTCTTTAATAACAGTAATGTAATCTTTACATTGTACACAATTTCACTTAGAAAAAAAGAGAAAAGATAAGTGAGATAGTAGTCATTGACTGTACAGTTAAGAGAAGAAATATTAATTCAAAAGATAGGAAGAAAAAGACCTCTAACCCAACTCATAATGGCCAAATTAATTAAAGGAAGCTTTTTATTTGTGTACATGTGCTATTTCCTCATAAGGTAGGTTTCAACGTTTAGCATTGGATATAAGGAAGTCAGGTTTTTATAGTTTAGATTTAGAGGGTTTTCAAATGGTAGTTTTGGCACAAAAATTTAGGTGGCGTAACAAGAACAGGACATAAGTAAAACAAGTTAGTAAAAATGACCTCCATTTTGACATTGTTGACTTATGGAAACATATTGCCTTCATACTTACAAATTAATGAAACATTTAAAGTTCACTATAACTGCATAAATTTAATGCAAAGTAAGAATATACTTATGATGTGTAACCTGGAGAAGATAGAAAATATTTGTATGTAATAGCTTTAATATATATACAACATATATATTAACTACAAGTTAGTTAAAAGACATAGTTGTAATGTAAGATTAACAAGTTAATCATAACAAGTTAACAACAGGTGGTCATAACAAGGTAATCATAACAGCCTATTGAAAATAAGATAGTATTGCAAATGGGTTTGCAGCAAAGATTTGGTTGCTCTTTCCTGGAACAGGTAGTATAGGACTATTTGTAATTAAGGTTAGAAGTAGGACATAACACAATCCTTGAGAAACAGATTTAACCATAAACAGGAATGAACCTAATTTTTCTTTACTATAAGATTGCTTTCAATCTGAAGATGGAGGCAGGCTGGTTACTCAGAAGCATCAAGAATGCTTAAGAAAATGAACATTTGGTTTTGAACAAAATATACAGGAACAGTTATTTAGTGTGATGTGTCAAGACTTTTCCTAAGGACATACAACACAAGTCTACTTGCCCCAGATAGGAAGCCCAAGGAAAACCAAAGTAAAGACTCAAAGTCCAGCTTGGTGAACCAATGAGTTCTGTTGGAGTTAGTGACAGTGGCTACTTATTGGGAAGAAATGATTCAAAGAAAGCTTCACCATCAAAGGCTACCACGGCATAGGTGACAATTCAAAAGACCTAGGAACCTGGAGCAGACAGCACAGCCTGCAGTCAGCTCAACAGAGAGTCACTCTTCCAAGATGACTGTGGCCTGAACCTCTTCCAGGAAGCTTGGCTGGTTACTGTTTTCTTCTAGAAAGCTGTTTTCTGAGTTTTCACTGCAGCTCCCATGTCTTGGTGTATTCCTTGAATTTTGGATCATCAGATTTTTATGTGTAGCTTGTCTTGTCTGAGAGTGACTCTCTGAAGTTCTATTGCTTATACCAGGTTTCTAGAGAAGCTGGTCAGTTTCAGGGACTTCTGCGAGCTATTTTGAGCTGTTTACTTCCATGTTTAAAGAGCTTCCCTGCATCATAGAATGCTTCAATTTCAGAAGAAATTGTCAAACAGTATTCAGAGGAGAAAAGAAGGAATGAAATCAAGCAAAAGTTATCAAACTCTGTGTGAGTGTGGTGTGTGTATGTTATGTGTTGAGATAAAGTGTATTCCAGGATTTACGAATGCTTACAGGTCACATCAAGATTCTTTCTTTGATTAAAACTGACATTTTCTTCTTAACTTTTTTCTTCAAATCCAGTGTGTAAGGTAGCATACAAAAGGTTTCACTTCCGTGCATATTCCATGAACTTTATTTTCAAACATCCCTTCACATTCTGCCTCTTCCCCAAGCTTCTTGCCTCATGTTTCATGTGGTTCCTTTCTTTCCCACTGTTAGTCTCCACTTCTACATTTATACATATTTGACTTACCCGTCCTTAAGATGTTTTTCTACTCTCTCATCACCTCCTTTCATGAGTCAAATATACAAACATAAATACCGCCCCCCAGAGAGAGAGAGAGAGAGAGAGAGAGAGAGAGAGAGAGAGAGAGAGAGAATTAAACCCTAAAGTCAATATGCATTAGAAAGTGTGATGCTTTTCAGAGTTTGGATTATTTCACTCATGTAATATGTAAGCATAATTTTTAAAAATAAACTAAGAGAAAAATTAGCCTCTTCAATATATGAATTTGTTTATGGGTTTCTCCAATGTATAGCGGTCAGACCTGAGACCATATATAAAAACAAGAAAAATGTGCTCAACAGGCTGTGTGTGTGTTTGGGTGAGCATATATGACATGCAAGTATATGTTTGTATGTGTGTGCTTGTGTAAAAACCATAATCAAAGAAAATGAAACTGTTAATAGAAGGATTTCAAGGGACAGTAGGAGGGGTTGAAGGAAGGAAATGGAAGTGAGCAAATGATGAAATTTTACTTTCATTACAAACAATACTTTAAAATTACCATCAAATTTGTGTCTTTCAATTGTCTAGCTAATATTTTATATCTGTAGGCATAAGACAATGGATTTAGAAGAATGTAGAATCAGACAAGCAGTTCAGTATTGTCTACTGTCCCTACTTCTTTTTTTCTAGAGAAGATGTATAATAGAAAGGGGAAACTGATACTTTCCACAATATACTTATTCAATAAAAATTAAAGTAAAAAAAAACAAAGGAGTTGGGATTGCATAAGGGAAAATGAGAAGGCTGACCCAGGTAACTTCAAATTCTTGTGCACAGGAATTTAACCCAGGAACCAGTTTGCTATGATCACATTCAAAGTCTTTCTAGGTCTCTGTGATTTGGCTGGAATGCAGACATACCCTTAGTACTCACCTTTAACAACTCTCGCTGGAATCGTTCAGTACATACTTTAATTCCAAACAATGACATTTAATTGAAGGGCAGACAAAGTGATGAGTCAGAGAAAGATTTGACAGAATGAATCAGAGATAGCATACGCCCACCTGAAAGAAAAATTATTTAAGAACAGTGCAAGGAGAGAGGATCAGTCAATTCTATTCAGTCAGTCGTATTCAGTAAAGTGGACTTGAATCATGAGTTGGGAGTCAGTGCAGTGAGTCCCATGCAGTGCAGTTGAACTCCTGCAGTTCAGTGCAGGTCAGCAGAGTCCCTTGAAGCCAGAGAATGAGAAGCACCCAGAAGATTAGAACAAATTGCCAGAGTTAATTTGAGGCCAAGCAGAGCAATTCAGAGAGAAGATGAGAGACGCCACTTTAAACTAGTGAGATTAGATAGGAGTTTGAGTCAGAACAACAGAGTTGAACAAGCCATGTGCAATTTAAGAAAGAACAAGAAAAGGTTAGCAATTTTTTCAGCAGTGATCCTCCAAGATGACAATTACATCTGGTGAAATAAAGTTACTTTTGCAATGTAGTTTGAGTGATTAAAAAAAATGGTGCTACTTTTCATTAAAATAAACATCAACACAGTTGCAAGAGTACAAGTCCATTGTCACAAGGCTGACATCAATGCCCAATGCAACAGCAGCTGTCCTGGCTCCTCTTTAAAACAACCCTTAATTCATAAAGTCAAACAAACATAGATATATCCTCTGTGTCTGACCCTTAAATATCATAAAAAATTATAAAAAGCATACACTTACTAGATATCAACATTTACATGTATATATAAAAATACTTTCATGTGGTTAAGAATTGTCTGATTAGAAACACAAGAAATCAATATCAAAATCATTATTGTTTTACTTACCATTTTATTTTCATTTTAAGTCACTTTATTAAAAAAAACTTCAATGCCTAAGAACAAACACACTCAAGGACCAGCTCATGCTAGGTGGGATGTGGGGGAAGGGGAACACTCCTCCTTTACTGTTGGGAGTGCAAGTTTGTGCTACAATATTGGAAAACTACTTGCATATTTCTCAGGAAATTCAGAATAGTTCTACCTCAAGACCCATCTGTATCACTCCTGGGCATATACACATATAAAGCTCCACCATACCACAAGAACAACATAGTTCATCTATGTTCATACCACCTGTGTTCATATTAACCAGAAACTGGAAATAAAGTAAATGGCCCTCAACTTAAGAATGGATGAAAATCATTGTGGTACATCTATATAATGGGATAAAATGGTGGTATCAGGCAAATGAATGGAACTAGAAACTATCCTGAGTGAGGTAACCCAGACCCAGAAAGACAAACATGTTATGTACTTACTTATAAGAGGATATTAGTCAGAAAGGATAAAGATTCTACAAACCCAATGAAGCTAAATAACAAGGAGATCTTGATTACACCTGAGTGTCTTCTGAGAATTTAGGTCTTTTGGGGACTAATTGTTGAAATTCTCATGTTTATGCAATGTCTACCTCCTTGATTTTATTTCTGACTGCTTGCCAGTCCTTTACACAGAGAATGCATTTAGGAGTTAAGTGTTAATATATGGCACAGCTGCTTCAAGCAACTGATACTTGGGCTGCAGCTGGCAACAACTGACTTCCCCACTCACACTCTGATTAGCATTTTGATCTTGACAAGGACATTCTTCTCAGAATGCCACTCCAGGAGTGATTGTTGCCACAGCCACACCTTAGCGTTCTACAGTACAAACATTCTGTGGCTTGCCTCTGCTTATGGAAAACACAATCTGTTGCTCACACCTTCTAAATGTGAGAGATTTCCCCTGGGTTGTAGATGTGGGCACCCTTCCTGAAAGAACTAATTTTATTCAGACTGTACTGGGAATAGGATAAGGAAATACCAGGAACTGAAATAGAATACAGGGTTGGAACTTAAGACTTGTGAGTTTCTTATATCTTTATTCTTTGGATGGCCAGCTTGTCTAATGTCTACATGATGAGGTCGGTAAACTAATAATTCAGTATGCAATTTTGCAATGGTAACTGGTACAATTCCCACTTTATTCAGCACTCTCCTGAGTTTGGAAAGACATAAGGACACCAATCAGCTTCTCAAAATTGCATTCATACTTAGTCTGCAAAATGGGAATAATATAGTCTAGCAATAATCAGTAGACTGGGACATAAAAGACGTTTGCTTGCTTTGTGGTCCAAAACATGAAATGGTCAACTGTTATCTTATGCTTACTACTACTATGTAATCCTTCCTTCTCCTCCTCCTTCTCCTCCCCCTTCTCCTTGGCAAGAGTTGAGGTTTTGGAAGTCTCAATGAACTAAGCTCAGCCACCTGTCTCTAGTATGACAATCAAAATGGTGAAGAATGAAGAAAAGCAGATGTAAAAGATGATCTGTGACCACAGTGGTAACAGAAATAAATAACAGTATCTAGGAAAATGCTTGTGTTATTATTACCAATTGATGACATAAAATTCAAATTCTAACAGTTATATTCTGTTTTCATTTGATAAATAGGACTTTAAAAATAAAACCCTGCTCCTAGTTCTTGTTTTTTTTTTTTTTTTTTAAATACGGTACATTTATACAATGGAGTACTTTTCAGCTACTAAAAACAAAGACTTCATGAAATTCTTAGGCAAATGGATGGAACTAGAAAATATCATCCTGGGTGAGGCAACCCAGTCAGAAAAGAACACACATAGTTTGTACTCACTGATAAGTGGATATTAGCCCAAAAAGCTAGGAATACCCAAGATACAATTTACAGAGCACATGAAGCTCAACAAGGTGGAAGACCAAAGTGTGGATGCTTCAAGTCCTTCTTAGAAAGGGGATTAAATACTCACAGAAGGAAATACGGAGACAAAGTGTGGAGCAGAGACTGAAGGGAAGGCCATCCAGAAACTGTCATACCTGGGGATTCATCCCATATACAGTCACCCAGACACTATTGTCAGTGCCAAGAAGTACATGCTGACAGGAGCCTGATATAGCTGTCTCCTGACAGGCTCTGCCAGAGCCTGACAAATACAGAAGCAGATGCTCACAGCCAACCATTGGTCTGAGAAGAGGTCCCTGATGGAGGAGTTAGATGAGATGAACAGGCTTGCAACCCCATAGGAAGAACAACAACATCAACCAACCAGACACCCCAGAGCTCTTACAGACTAAACCACCATCCAAAGAGTACACATGGACAGACCCAGGGCTCCGGCTGCATATGTAGCAGAAGATGGCCTTGTTAGGCATCAATGAGAAGAGAGGCCCTTGGTTCTGTCAAGGCTAGAAGTCCCCGTGTAGGAGAATGCCAGGGTGGAGAGGAGGGAGAAAGTGGGTAGGTGGGTAGGGGAGGGGTGATGTGATATGGGGTTGCCTGAGGGAAAACCAGGAAAGAGGATAACATTTGAAATGTAAATAAAATATTCTAGAAAGAAATAAAAAGTTTAAAAAATTAATTAAGTGAAAGTTTCTTGCTTACCACAGAGTTTTTTTCAGTTCTACTTTTTAAAAATAATTAATCTATTAACTCATTCATTCACTTTAAAACAATATCAGCCCCTTGTATCCTCTCAGTATTTCCTCATACAAGTCCTCACCCCATTCCATCAAACCCTTTCTTTTCTTGAGAAGACTAAGTACCACCTCTGTGTGTCATGCTCACAACTAACACTTCCTGCCCTGAACTCCTCAAATCCTCCATTCTTCCACCATCCAACCCCACCCCCTTCCTCCCCCCCCTCCTACCCATTCCCATTGCCCCACCCTTCTGCACGTATGTAGCTGCTTATCTGCTACATATGTGCAGGGGTCTAGGCTTAGCCCATGCTTGCTGTTTGCTTGGTGTTCACACTCTGGGAACTTCCAAAGGTCCAACTTAGTTGACTTTGTTGATGTTTCTGTGGATTTCCTATCACCTTAGGTCCCTTAATTGTTCTCCCAACTCTTCTGTAAGAATCCCAGAGCACAATTTAATGCTTGGGTGTGAGCATCTGCATTTCTTTCCATTGCCTGCTGGGTGGAGTCTTTCAGAATTAAGCTAGGTTCCTATGTGCAAACGCAACAATAACAGTATCATTGTTAATGTCAGGGATTGTTTCTTGCCCGTGGGATGAGTCTCAATTTGTGTCAGTCATTGGTTGGCCATTCCCTCCCTTCCTGTAGGCATGGCACATTTTGGGTGGAAAGAATTATGGATAGGTTGCTGTCTGTTCTT
Organism: Rattus rattus; assembly: GCF_011064425.1. Taxonomy (NCBI): domain Eukaryota; kingdom Metazoa; phylum Chordata; class Mammalia; order Rodentia; family Muridae; genus Rattus; species Rattus rattus. Next base: position 7,416,038 of record NC_046170.1, on the reverse strand, counting down.
ATCCAGCCACTAAGAGTCCTGTCTGGCTATTGGATGTGGCCACTTCAGGATCCATATCCCCTCCTGCTACAAGTCTCAGCTACAGTCACCCCTATAGACCCTCTAGGGCTTCTCCTCCTCCTAGGTATCTATCATCTCCTAGAAATTGCCTGTGCTCCAGCCACCACTCATCTTCCTGCTCTCTGCCATGTTCTTCCTATGTATGATCCCCTCCCTTCCCTGTTCTTCTCCCCATTTCTTCCTCCCCCTAGTTCTCTCCTTTCATTAACTTCTGATTTCCATTTTGTTTCCCCTTCTGGGAAAGATTCCATCATCCTCCTTTGAGCCCCTAGTTATTTGGCTTCTTTTGATCTATTGATTTATCATGGTTATCTTGTACTTTGTCTAATATCCACTTATGAATAAGTATATACCATGTTTGAACTTTTAGGTCTGGGTTACCTCACTCAGGGTTATATTTTAGCTCCATCCATTTGACTGGAAATTCATAGTGTCCTTGTTGTTAATAGCTGAGTAGTGTTCCATTGTGTATATGTAGCACATTTTCTTTATCCATTCTTCAGTCGAGGGACATCTAAGTTGTTTCCAGTTTGTGAATAAAACTGCTATGAACATGGTTGAGCAAGTGTCCTTGTGAGACAGTGAAGCATCTTTTGGGTAAATGTTCAGGAGTGGCATAGCTGGTTATTGAGGTAGAACTATCCCCAATCTTAGTAACCACCAAATTGATCTCCAGAATGATTGTTCAAGTTTACATTCCTACCAGTAGCAGAGGAGTGTTCCCTTTGCTTTACAACTTCTCTGGCATGTGCTGTCATTTGAGTTTTTCATTTTCACCATTCTGTTGAGTGGAATGTGTCCTATCACTTTGGCTTACAATTTTCTGATGACTAAGATTCCTATGTTAAGAATTGTCTGTTTCATTCTTCACCCTATTTTTTAATTTACCTTCTTGGGTTGTTGATGTCTAACTTCTTGGGTTCCTTATGTATTTTGGATATTAGCCCTCTGTCAGATGCATGATTAGTGAAGATCTTTGCCCAATCTGTGGGCTATTGTTTTGTCCTATTAATGGTGTACTTTGATTTACAGAGGCTTTTCAGTTTCATGAGGTCCCATTTATCAATTCTTGACTTTAGTGCTTGATCTATTAGTGTTGTATTCAGAAATGAATGTCCTGTATCAATGAGTTGAGGGCTGTTTCCCACTTTCTGTTCTGTTCAATTTAGTATATCTGGTTTAACATTGGGGGTCTTTAATCAGTTCGAACTTCAGTTTTATGCTGGGTGAAAAATATGGACCTTTTTGCATTGTTCTACATGCAGACTTCCAATTAGACCAGAAAAATTTGTTGAAGATGCTCTCCCTTTTCCAAGGAATACTTCTGACATTTTTGTCAAAAATCAGATGTTTTGTAAGTGTGGATTTATTTCTGGAACTTTCATTCCAATCCATTGATTCATCTGTCTGTTTCTATGTATTCCATGTAGTTTTTATTACTATTGCTCTATAGGACAGCTTAAAGTCAGGGATAGTAATGCCTCCAGATGTTCTTCTATTGTTCCAAATAATTTTAGCTATTCTAAGTTTTTTTGTTTTTCCATAGAAAGTTAAAAATTGTTCTTTCAAGTTCTATAAAAATACATTATGTTAGAATTTTGATGGGGATTGCATTGATCTGTAGATTGCTTTTGGTAAAATGACCATTTTTACTATATTAATTCTACCAATTCATGAGCATGGAAGAAATTTCCAACTTCTGATACCTTCTTCAATTTCTTTCTTCAGAAACTTGAAGTTCTTGTCATACACTTGCTTACTTAAAGAAACACCAAGGTATTTTATTTGTGGCTATTGGGAAGGGTACTATCTAACTTCTTTCTCAACCCACTTATCATTTGTATATAGAGAAGGGGTACTGATTTTTTCGGCCTAATTATATATCCCACCACTTTGCTGAAGGTGTTTATCACCTGTATGTGTTCTCTGGTAGAATTTTTGGGTCACTTATGTATACAATCAAATCGTTTGCAATAGGAATTCTTTGACTTATTGCTTTCTAACTTGTATTCTCTTAAAAAAATTAAGAACTCAAGTAAAGATCCAGATCAGTTGTATCCAACCATGACAAGAGCTTGATCAAAAACTTTGGAACCTATGCAAATAAATCAAATACCCTATCTCAATAAATAAGTCTTGTCTTGCACCTCAGTATTCTTCCCCACAAATAAAATCATCTAAATTATAGAAATGTCTCCACCTTACATACCTCTTATTTTATGGCATCAACACTATAAAAATGTGATTATAAATACTTTACTTTCATTGGTTATAATGGCAAAATAAGAGTTGATTACAGCTCTCTAAGGAGCTCTACTTTTGAACAAAGTTGCTTGGGCAAAAGAATTACTTTGATGAAGTTAGTTTTGTTAGGCCTAACAATAGAGATTGGATTAATGAATAAGTACATCAGCCCCTTACGGTGTTTTGTCCTTAGAAATCTTGCACTCTGGAGACCAAAGCAGAAAGACTGTACACATACATTGTGCATCTAGTAAATTAGAGGCTAGATCCAGTCTTGCAGCATGATCCTATCTCAATAAAATAAAATTGAGAACTTTTCAAGGTAATATTTCTGTTTAGTGCTATAAGTATCAGCAGGAAATTATTAAACTCATGCCTGTTGACATACAAACCTGGTCCTTCTCAACCCTGATGTGATGAAGTACGTGGCTTGGGGCTTTGTTATTGCTGCTGTTCATTATAAATCTGGATAAAAATCCAAAGTTGGATGGACAAAAAATGTTGAGCTCATATCCTGAATCTCGTATTCTTTACATTGAGAGAGAAAGAGAACAAATTGCTTACACATCTAGATGATAGTCAATGGATAGATTCAACTCAATTTTGTATGATGATCCAATTAGTCCATATTTACATAAATCAAATCAGTAGAAAATGCAGATGTCAGCAAAATCTTAGGCAGTCTTTCACATTTCTCTCTCAGTTCTCATTGCAAAACTCTCGCTCTCATTCCAATTCCTATTCGCTGTGGCAATGATGAAATCTTTTAAAATTCCATCAATCTGAACTACTTTGCATAAAGTTTAGATTTAATCCTAAAGATTTTCTATGGCAAAAGAAAAAAATGCCTGATCAATAAACATTTTGAATGTTGAAAAGTAGCAAAAGCCAGATTGGTAAAGAGAGTTTAAGTTATTATTCCGGTGGACCTTGCAAAAATTTAAATAATTGAATTTTATTGTTGTTTGACAAGTCATTCTCAAACTTGTGTGTCAGCTGAAAATTATTTTCTGAGTAGGGAAAAAGATTTTTTTTAAAAAAAGCATTATTCATTGCTAGAGCCATCTGAACATTTTTTAAACATATTTGTAGAACTACAGAACTAATTCAATAATTTATTGAAATTATCATAAAAGTTCAGCGAAACATGCACTGCACTCACATCCTGATATATGGAAGATTTCCTGTTTTTTACGAGTCAGCAGCTTTATAACTATTACCATTTGAATTTCAAATGATAAATTTATATCTAGCATAGCCTTCGAATCCATAAAAATGATGAGAGGGCACCCTTTAGAGAAATTTAAAAAGAATTGTGCATTTCATAATTTGATATATGAAACATAATCCATTATAAACTAGTGCTTACATGGTGCCAGTAACATTAAAAAAAAAAAAAAGGAATTGCTTGCAAGCTCTTGTCGGTGCCCTTCACAACGTAATACAACATAGATATGTTTGAGTGGCTCCCTGGTATTTGGCTTGTTTCATTCTCTATCAGAAAAGGGGTGCATATGTAGCACACTGAAGGGCTCTGAGGGCTTAATTACTATGTTGGAGCTTAGCAGAATGAGAAAGAGGAGATGCCAATCATACTGAGAAAAAGAACTTGTAGTTACTTCTCCAGGGTTGTAGAATGTATAGAAGATTTTACTCTGTGTCTGTGTTAGTTTATTAGTTACAAAACACCAGACACCAAAAGCAACTTAGAGAAGGAAAGAAAAGATTCATTTTAGCTCATGGTTTGAAAGTATAGTCCGTGATGGCAGGGAAGGCAGAGGAACAGGAGTAGGAGCCAGATAGTCACATTATACCCACAGCGAGAAAGCAAATGTGTGCATGCTTACACTTTACAGGTTTGCCCAGGCTGTGAGGTCAATGCCTAGGATGGTATATCTCTCATTTACAGGGAGTCTTTCCTTCTGAGATTCTCAGAACCTGGCCATAAAGCCTTTCAAAGACACACCTAATCTAATTCTAAGCACACTTGCTTTGACATTGAAGAATAACCCCACCAGGGCTAAAGAAAAGGGCTGTATCTTTTGGCCCTTTGAAATACCTTCTCTTTGTCAATTTTCTTTCCAAATCCATTTCCTTCTCCTATAACGTTCCCTTCAATGTGGTTACTACCTTATCTGACTTTTCACGCAGCTACGTTTGTTGGACCCTATCATGAAGGTATATGAAACAGATAGCTTTTAATGTGATTCAGTTTTACATCTGCTAACTATTAAAGCACTTGGGAACATACTGTAATTCTAAATCCCACAATAACCCAAGTACTTTTCCAAAGGCAACAAAAGTGGCAGGGATTAGTAATCAGCTGAGTGGACCACAAAGGTAGGGACTGAATACTGAAAATGTATCTATGGTTTTAAGTTAATTATCTCAGTTCCAGTCGGATAGATACATCAGCAATATGATGACTCGCAAGGCACATTAATCGAATGTGGATCCCTGCATAGGCAACTGCAGCCCTCACTTTCCTGCTTCACTTTCTCACTTCCATTAAAGCTGTTGGGATTGTTGTTTGATTGGTTGCTCCTTTTGTTTGGTCTTGATTTGTTTGTTCTGTTTTAAACCTAGCTACATAGTATAAACTGTGTTTCAAGAGATGGAAATTTTCATTTCTTATCATTGGGTTTCAAAAACATCTTGAATTCAACATGGTGAGTATTTAAAGTAAAATCTCTCTATTCTATTGGAAACCATAAGACAGTACATGGCTTAAAGGATGGAGAGATGATCAAGTCCAACCTTGTGACATCATGTATATGTGAAAAACGAAGGCACATTTGTATTTACAAAAGGCATCCATAAACACATTGTTATCTATAATGAATCAGCCTTGAGAAACACTCAATATAACTTGTCTCTGTTTTATTTCCAAAGAACAAAGTCAAAGTTTATAATGAACATTACCCAGAACTCAACAAAAAACATGGTTACAGGATGTTGGTCCTAAAATGTTAATGCTTCCTCACTTCCATTCATGAGGTTACTGAATGAGTGAATATATGGTGTGTGTGTCTTCGCTTTGTATCTGTCATCTTAGGTTGATCCTCTAACCTAACGTAACAAATCCTTGCAAGACTGAAAACACTGATACAAGTACTAAACTTGTAGCCATCTAAGATGCCACAAAGAGCTAAACTTCACAGTACAAACCACCACTGCAGACAGGGGTAACTGGCCATGAAGGTGAAGACTGCAACTTGAAATAGAAGCAATCATTTCCCACGAAAAAAAACCTTTTTCCTCTAGAAATGAGAACCTGTTCAAACTGCTTGGTTGGGCTGTAATCAAATTACAGGCCAATGGAAACAAAACACTGAATTCATCCCATTTTTTGTGCTGGTTCTCCAGTTTGAACCCCAAATTCATAGCAGTACCCAAAGACAGATCTAGGATTCTGATAGCTCTTTACTTATTCCTCTTGCTAATGTGACTACTTCAAATAACCATCCTCTTCCGGATTTTCAGTATTACTCATCTCTTTACACTGGCGATGGCTGGCCAAGGCTACCTTGCTGTAGTTGTACCAGAGGGTTGCTGTGGAACTTCTGATTTTTGCTAAGAAGTAGCACTTGGTAGTGAATCTACAGAAGTGATTGTGGCTATTCTCGTATTAAAACAGAAAAAAATCTAATGAAAAGTGAACATTGTGCCAAAATATAGAATATAAAATCTTCTGAAATGATAACTACTGGGACTGATTGAATTGGAAAGAAGGTAACCCTTGGCAACCTTTGATACATTGTAGCTGCACAGGTCCTTTAGACATGATGAACCTGATGCTCTAGTCTGTTTCTTGCTGAAGAGCACACAGCCCTGTGTCCCTTAATTAATTAATTAATCAATTAATTGTGTGTATGTATGTGTGTACGTTTTAGCTTCCATACATCAGACCTTCATTTGGAGAGGAAAACAGGAGGAGGTGGAGGTAATGGATGAAGCACACTCTGTTCATATGAGACGGAATCACAGGCCTTCATGCTGCAAGTGCTGAAGGGAGCATAAAACACTGTGAGCATAAAACAGATTAAGACAAATCAGAGTGGAACAGCCCAAAGTAGATAAGATGCTGTGATCACATTCAAATTATTCAACACTTACTCTCCCCAGATTTTCTAAAATTCTATCTTCTCCCTATCTCTTTCATTCCTCGTCCACCAACACGTGTCTATTTTCTTATAAGCTGCTTAGCGTGCGAAGAATTGATGCTGAAGTCATCAGGAACTTCAAAGAATGCAATTGAATACTAGGCTTCCATGGGAGGATTCAGGCTTCCTAATTTGGAAGTGAATTTAGCTAATAAAGCACCCTATAACTTTCCTACTTTCAAAAAGGAGAGAAGAGGCAAGAGAGAGCTAGGAGGAGGAAGAGGAGGGGAGGAGGAAGGAAGGGAAGAAAAGAAAAGTAAGGAGTAGGTTAAAGAAAGGAAAAGAGAAAAACAAAAGCCTCTGATTTTTCTTTTACCGTCAGGCAAACACATTAAATGTATTTGGGAATTGGCTACAAGGACCTTCCCATCTGCTGAAGCAGTCAGCAGGCCACCCTGCATACCCGACTGCCTTCCCTGAATCTGAAGGAACTCGCTGGAGACTTTCACTCTAGAGCTGTCAGTTGGCGAGGCACTCCATGGCCACCTTTGACCTCTGTCCCTAACCCACACAGACTCATTCCAGGCTGTCACACTGGATCATCCTCTCTGGTTCATTGCACAGCATTCGAGCCAACAATCGGCATGTCCTTTCTCCCATCTGTACATTCTAGTTTAGGCTGGGTCAGGAGAGATGTCACTGTTTCTCTGCCTCATTCCTGACAGCTCTCTGATTTCCAGCATTTAACTTTATAAACACCCACTTGCAAAGCCCTGAAGGCAAGTGACAAACACTCTGGTAAATTCAGCATTGTGAGAATATTTGTTTGTTTAAAGGGGCATTGACGCACCCTTGTAAGCACAGCCAACCTGTTTGTCTCCGATCCTTTCCATCTTCCTGAGTATTACAAATTGTTAGCATCACATGCTAGTTTTCAAGGCTCATTTCCAGTGCCACCTGCTTTTAAGAGCTTTCCTCAGTTGTCCCACCGCCAGTGAGGATTAATCACTGTTGTGTCATTTCTAAGCATTTGGCAATTCATATTTTCTCTACATATTTCTTTCAAACAAACAAGGATTTACTACTCCACTGTAACTCTCCTCGGGTCTCTCATTAGCTGCTCAGTATATCGTTGTGCACAGGTAGTCTGATACATCTCTCCATCTAACAGGGTATTTGCATGGCACTCCTTACTTACGAAAGATGAATCTAGGTTATTAAAGGATCTGTAAGGAGAGAATTATTTATTCTCCCATGGGGAGGGGAGTTTGAACAGAGTTATATAAAACAAAGGCAGTAATTTTTATAACAAAAAAACCTGAATAAAAGTTTTCCCAATTATTACTAGTTCCTCAATCTTGAGCCAGGTATTTTGTATATTTGACATGATCTGTAGCATATCCCTCATTAAGTATAACTTGCCGATATATCTATACATCTACATCTATATAGATATATACATAGATATGGCTAAATCTACACACAATTAAAATAATAAAAAATAAAAATGATTGATCACAATAATACTTAAGTCATATATGCTTCATCCATATTAAGGAAAAAAGAGAGAATATCAAAGCAGGAGTCCATGTGAGTTGACTATTAATTTTGATGCCATGGGGATATGTCAAAGATACACTGGTTGAATCCACCTTTATCAGTGCATCTAAAGTAAATGAAATTTAGCGACACTGTCACTTTGTAAAATTCAGAGACCATTCTCCACTGACTTCTCCGATTATTCAATATCTTAACACAGCATTGAATGAAAGATCTCCCCTCCGGTGTATAAGATGTCAGCGTGAACACGTGTGCGCGTGTTTGTGGATTTTTTTGCATGAATATATGCATATATAGGCTCATGTGTGTGTGTATAGTGGTATTACTATATTAAACAGGAATATTAAAGTCTAAGTGGGCATGATACTCTTACAGTCCTAGCATGAAGAGATATCTCTGACTTTATAGTCATTTTATTTTCACTTTGAAATGCATTATTCCAATCATAAGATGTATTTTCATTGATTTAAGTTTCTACGTTCAGAAACATCTGGTCAAATTCTTTCTGTCAGAAAAGAAGCCTGTTGTATTCACAGATGTGAAGATGGGAGGGCATAGTCTCTGACTTCCGTGTGTTAGAGCTTCAGGCTGAAATCATCCTGACAGACTCGTCTTTTAAACGCTACTACTCTGTCCGGAGTATTTTTGTGGGAGACTGAAAATTTCAGACTATAGACGGACCTAACTGGAAAAAGTGCATAGAGATTAGATTTAACATTTATACTTACCCTTGCTTCTGAACTCACCTTCTGTCTCCTTGTCTACCATGAGGAGAGTAACCCCTGCCACGGACTCAGGCAACTGCAAACTGAATTGTTCAGGCATAGTTGTTTGAAACCAAGAGGCAAAATAAACCTTCCTTCCCTGACGCTATTTCTGGGAGGTAATGTGGTCACAATAAGGCAAAAGTATTAATTTTGATGCGGTGGGGATATGCCAAGTGTTTAACTATATTGCGTGGTCAAGTTACGGGTCAATGTCTGGTTTATTTTTCTACTCCTGAGACAGACTTTTACATGCGTATTCTTTTCTAAAATGATAGTTTGGGCAGTGAAAAAAAGTAAATTCTATCTGTTTTTCTTCTCTTTTTATAAGGATTTAGTCCTATAGTATGCATACTGACATGGATACTAAAATATAATAGCCCAAGGAAAAGGGTGTCTGCAAGGGTCTTATCATCTAATGACTAGACAGCATGCAAAGTTATTAAAGAAAATAGGAATCGAGTTAAGGTTCCAAGGCTCCATATCAGAGAAGCCCACATGAATAAGTGTTAGCTGTATGTTCTGCCCACGTTACTTAAACTCTTTGAACCGTGGTATCCTGGTCAGTATAGGACTAGTGATACGCAATTCAAAGCATTGAGATTTAGGCAATTTTGTGAGATATTCGAGATAAGGATTCAACATTGTACTGTTTTCCTTTGTCTCTTGCTTCTGTCCATGTAAATAAATACATAACACACATCTTAGAGTTTCAATGAAGAACAGAAATGCAGCAGTGTGAAGTTTGTAGTACACAACTATGAACATAAAGATTAGCAGTCCAACATCTGGGGGGAAAGTTGTTCCTATCTTTTGTGAGATAGTGTAAGTACTTCTGACAGAGACATGATTTTCTTTCAATCTGGAAAGCACACAGCATATAGAACACAACGTTCTAGAGCTGAAGAAAAGTCAGTACACAGAACTGATTTGAGAACTCAGCATAGTGAGAACAAAAAGAGCTCCTATGATTAAAACATGGAAAAGTATAGAAAAGCAGATTCTCAGAGAAAAGCCAAAGATTTAGAAGCCACTGTAATTAGAGTAACAACTTGAAGGGATTTAGGAAAATCCCATATAGGGCAAATGCAGGTTTTCAGTCGATGTGACAGGAATTCCCCACCTAGATTTTCACATTTCTGACTGTGTCTCTAATCTCTGTAGTCTCTGGAGAAATGAGTGCTGCTTCTTCTTCTTCTTTTCTTCTTCTTCTTCTTCTTCTTCTTCTTCTTCTTCTTCTTCTTCTTCTTCTTCTTCTTCTTCTTCTTCTTCTTCTTCTTCTTCTTCTTCTTCTCCTCCTCCTCCTCCTCCTCCTCCTCCTCCTCCTCCTCCTCCTCCTCCTCTCCTCCTCCTCCTCCTCCTCCTCCTCCTCCTCCTCCTCCTCCTCCTCCTCCTCCTCCTTCTTCTTCTTCTTCTTCTTCTTCTTCTTCTCTTTACTCTGAAGGTAGAAAAGACTTTAAATTTCCCTTTCCTATCTCTTTGTTCAGAGATATCAATCGAGGGACTGGGTGACTTACATTTTTGCTATTAAATATTTTTGAACTGAAGGAGTAGCCGTGGAAGGTGTTCTGGGACACACCAGATCTGCCATGAATTGGAACTGAATTAAAACTCTATTAATGCCTTGGACTTTGTACCCCTACAGTCTATGTGCTATATTGGCATTTTGTGCATATGGTAGAACTGAGTGGCAGCTATGAGTAATACTACAAATCACTGAAAGGGCTTACTAGTCTCCCTTTCCTGAAACATGACAGCTTTGAAATTAGGAGATGATTTGGTAAAGATAAAGTGACACTTACATTGTGTAATATATATATTAAAAGCATGCATCATATAATTCCTCTAACAAAGGCCCTGAGTTAGAGAACTAGGTAATATCTTGGGCTTATGTTGGAAGCCTATTTTTTATGGTGATTATTTAATCCCCACTTCTGTTCACCAACCAAAGGGTTATTTATTTCATGACAATTATATTTACTTTGAATCTGCAGGTAAGGGTCATGTTTCAGTCACTGTCACTCAGGAGCACCTCCCCCTAGGTTCCAGAAATCTGTGATGAATTAGTTATTTTTCTTGTTACTCTGAAAATACTGATAGAATACTGTCAAAAGAAAAAGAGAGTAGATTTATGTTACTTCCTGGATTCATGGTAGGAAACACATGTTTCTTTTTTTTTTATTTTATTTTTTTTATTAACTTGAGTATTTCTTATTTACATTTCAAGTGTTATTCCCTCTCCCGGTTTACTGGCCAACATCCCACTAATCCCTCCCCCTCCCCTTCTTTATGGGGAAACACATGTTTCTTAAAGGGGTTCAGTCCTTGGCAGTGGGAACTTGAGAAGTGCTTTTTCTTTTGATTTTTTTTTTTACTGATGTGGCAAATGTTATGATCAAAATCAATTTATTAACAAAATGATTTGTTTGTCTTACATGTCACAATCATAGTCTGTCCTTGAGGAAATCTACAACAGAAAATAAAGAACTGAACAGAAAAATAATGGAGGGATGCTGCTTACTGATTTGTTCTCCATGTCTTCATTTGCCTTATACATTCCTTTATTTTATATATTTTAATTAAAATGTAATTATGTCATTTTCCTTCCCTTGTTTCCCTCCATCCCCATATCGTTACCAAATTGAAAGGCTATTTTCTTTTATTATTATTGGTACGTACATTATTACAGATATGTATTACTGAATCTATATGGTTTTTGATGTAAGGGCTGACCACTGTATACTAGTTAACAAGTTAGGATGTCCATCTTTGGGTGAGGCTAACTTTACTTCCCTTGCCTTCACTAGTATGGGGTATAATAATAAAGGGCCTCATAGGCTCATATATTTGAATGCTAAGACATCAGGGTGTGGTGGCTCTACATGAGAGATGTAGCCTTCGTGAGGTACTTGTAATCTTGTTGGAGGAAGTTTGTCACAGGAGATGGGCTTTGACGTTTCAAAAGTCCAAGCCAGGCTCAGTAGATTACTTTCCTTGCTGTCTGTAGATTCAATTATAAGACATTCAGTTACTTCTTCATTATCATGCCTTCCTGCATGCTACCCTGCTTTCTACCAGGCTCCCTGCCATGACAATAATGGACTGAACCTTTGAAGCGGTAAGCTTCAAAGTAAATGTTTTCTTTCATAAGAGTTGCCTTGGCCATGATGTCCTTTTTCAGCAATAGAACACTGACCACATCAATTAGTCACCTACAATTCTTTGTCTAAGGGTGAGTTACCCTGAGATTTCATCCCACGCGCATTAGTTATCTCTTAATATTGTCACTATTCAATAATAATGGCACTATTCAAGACATTAGGTCATTATTTCTGGGAGGTAAAGTCTCACAGCCAACCTCCTGGTTCTCTAGCTTTTATAATCATTTTACCTCCTTGTCCAAAATGTTCCTGAACTTTAGATGTTAAGAGTTATGTTGATTATATATCTAGTGGTGTTGAGCTCTCTGTGATCTGTCGATCTCTCTGTATTGTGACCAGTTCTGGTTTTCTATACTGGTCTCCAGTTCTGAAAAGAGAACTTACTTTAATGGTATATCACAGCTCCATCTGTAGGCATAAGTTTTATAATGTTGTAAGACTTTATGCTATGATGATCTCATAAAATGTTGTTAGTGGGTTTTCTTTTAAATTTCATATCATTAGCCCAAGGAAGGTGGCAATATATTCATGAAAGAGACTTAGGTCCCACTAGATACCTATTGGTTACACCAAGTTACAAATATACTATTCTAAATTTAGGGAGACTTTGCTGTGCTGTCAAAGTAGTGGTTCCTACACATCTCAGAGGGATAGAATTATTGATTACTTACCATCATTGAAAGCTTGCATTGTACTTTCTTGTAGAATGAATGCTATACATAGGAGGGAGGCTTCTAGGTTAGACCCTGCGTTTTGTGTTCTAAGTATGCAGTTTTTCAGAAACATAGCCTTACCTTTGGATTCTGAGAGGGAACCAAAGGGAACAGCGATCACCTACAATGCTTGGTGAGTTGACTACCATGTCCAACAACTTGAACTGATTTTTCTTATGATTGGTATTAGAATTTTTGGTTGAAAGTCTACAGATCTTGGGGAGAGCATTGCTGCATCCAGGTATGATGTCCATGAACCACAACCTGACCAGACTGCAACCTACTAGGGTGAACACTACAGCTCTATGCTTCACGTATAGGTCAGGAAGTGATGCTATATAAGCTCCAAGAGATTCTTTATCTCCATTCCAAAATCAATGCTTCCTGTAGCTCACCCAAACTCCATCTTGGACTAACTCCGCTTAGTATCTGAAATTTCTATCCATAGGCATTCAATATTGTAGCAATGTCTAACAATGCAATTCTCCTGAAATTTAGTTTTTACCCTCATGGCTTTAAATATTTGGGATTGTAGCCTGTCTCTCCATGACCTACCTTAAGATATATCGTTTTACTTCAGTAGTTTTTTAAATGGAACTTTGGCCCTAGTCTATATAATCCTTTTCTTATATGTGCCTACAAAATTAGACTACATAGATGGCTTCAAGCTCCACTGCCATCACATGGAGACTATGGGGATTCATTGAAAGCAACAAGTCCTGTTTGGCTCTTTGCTAGTCTTCTACCTAGATTTATGTCAAGTGGATACAAGCTCTAGTCATCTGAGATGCTGAAACCTTATTTGATGAAAGTCTCCATAATTCTAGGCTGTAGTCCAGCTTTCAGAGCACGTTTTTAATTGGAGATTGATGTGAAATGACCTAGACCATTGTGAACATAGAAACTCCCGGGCATGTGGTCCTGTGGTCTATAAGAAAGTAGATTAAGAAATGTAAAACGAGCAATCCAGTACGGACTATTATTTTGTGGTCTCAGCATCACTAATCGGCTAACCTGTTTGAGTTCCTATCCTGACTCCCTTCAGTGATGGACCCTGATGTGAAAGTATAACCCAAATAAAACATTTCCTTCCCAACTTGCTTTGGCCATGGTGTTTCATCATAGCAATAATAACCCTAACTAAGACAGGGTTATAGTTCAGGAGATAGGCTGTCAAATACAGTCGCAAATATTTTCTGAGTCAGTCACTTTTGGTTTCATGTAAAATAGATTCCAAGAAAGTTATTCAGTGACCACAGAGGTTGGGTTTTAATAAGAAGTGTTTTGTTATACAGAGTTTAAGAGAATTAAGAAACACAGAGGCTCGACATAACAGGATGGTTCCCTAAGGCTGGGGAACAAATGGAGCCTCACTTACTTGGAGTTAATAAGGCTTTCTTTAGTGAATAGAAACATAGAAGAGGCAAGGAGAAAAGCAGGTCAATCCAGTTCCCATTCTAGTCTCCAGTTGTTTCACAGCCTCAGTTATATCCTAGTCTCAAGTACTGTTTTTGTCTTGTTTTGTCTTTAGAAAACATAGATTCCTTTAGTAGGAAAGGGATAAGGAAAATTCAGACTTTGCGTTCTGTTTCCCTAGACAGAGGTTGGGGCAGAACCAAAGATACATGATTGTAACAAAGAAAGTAATGATCCAAGGAAGGCTGTCTGGGCTCCAGAAAACATGATCAGGAAAATAAGTAAATAAAGATGATTAGGCATGTGGGAAATAAGCAGCCTTTCTCAAAGCTTTCCGAGGACACACCAGTCTACAAGCAATTACCTGGCATGCATTATAGATTATATCAGGGACATCATGAAAGCAAGGCAGAAGGTCATATCCAGATCCAAGGTACACTGATCAAATTGGATTCTATACCTGTGCTATGACAGCCAACAAGAATAAATTTGTCTTATAAACTATATGTAAATGTTTGTCACAGGATTCATGAAATCACATTCAATAACAATCAACAGAACAAAATGTGCCTGAGGTAAAATGCCCTTTGGCTTTTTTATTTTGTTTGTTGTTGTTGTTGTTGTTGTTGTTTTTTGTTTGTTTGTTTTTTTCTGTAGCCTCTTTCAGTTGCCTAAGGCATCACTCACCATGCATTTTTTTCTTTGGCCATGATCTGTCAGTAAAGAATGTGCATGGTTGAACATAGAAGACCTTCTCTCAGTAATCTTCTCCAAGAAGAGTACCTCTGCTTTCCTGATCCAGGCAGCCTTTATATAAGACACACTATTTTTATTGATTTAAATATTATTTCAATTGTTTTGCCTTGCTCTTGCCCTGTTGTGGATCAAACAACCCTACTCCCCACTTTCATAGCATTTCATATCTTTATTCTACAACCTTTAGGCATTCTCCTAAAGGTAGGTATTTCCCACGTTGGGAACTTAGCTCATTATTACTGCTAGCCTAGCATGCAATGGCCCCTTGATTCAGTGCACAGCTCTGCCAAATATACATATATGCAGTTTTGGACTTTATTCCTTCTATCGAGAAGTACTTATTTTCAAGCCACTTGTCCCATTTGGTCATGGTGTGTCATCATAGCAATAGTAACCCTTAACTAAGACAAGTGGGCTTGTATTTCAGGAGTGAGTGTGTTAGATATAGTCAAAAACATTCTATTGAGTCAGTAAACTTTAGGCTCATGTCTCACAGGATCAACGTATCCTAGTAAAATGTATCAGCCTTTGATTATTACAGTTGCTTTGCCCAAACCTGCTCACTCAACATGTCCTCAAATTCAAATGCACTTAAATTCCTTTGCTTGCTGAACTACACATATTTTTTCACCATTCTTCCCCGATCTTTTTATTCCTGAGTTATTACTGTAGATATAACTGTAACTGCTAATTACATACACATACTGGAGGGTACCCTTCCTTAACATTCCTTATGGTTGTTTCAGAAAAACAGGTAGATAACTTCTACGCTGCTGTACTGGCTGGTTTTGTGTGTCAACTTGACACAAGCTGGAGTTATCACAGAAAAGCAGCCTCAGTTGTGGAAATGCCTTCATGAGTCCCAGCTGTAAGGCATTTTCTAAACTAGTGATCAAGGGGGGGAGGACCCAGCCCATTGTGGGTGCTGCCATCCCTGGGCTGGTGGTCCTGGTTCTACAAGAAAGCAAGCTGAGCAAGCCAGGAGAAGCAACCAGTGAAACAGCACTCATGGCTCTGCATTAGCTCCTGCTTCTGGGACCTGCTTGAGTTCCATCCTGACTTCCTATGAATGAACAACCAATATGAAGTGTAAGCTGAATAAACCCTTTCCTCCCCAACTGTTCTGGTCATGATGTTTTAGCAAGAGAGAAAACCTGACTAAAGACACCCACCAGCCCAGAGACCTGCTTCTACTAGCTGCATGACATGCAACAAAGGTTTCCGAAACTTTCTCAAAGTACACGATTGGGGAAAAGAGGTGTTCAAATATACCATTTAGATATATGGGGATGCATTTTACATTCTAATCAAGACGCTAATATTATTTGTATTGTGTAGAACATAGTTCTTACTGAGTTTGTGAAGAATGTATCTGTGTTCCTAATTGGAGTTATTTCTCCATTATACCCGCTAACAAGTCCAACTCTGATTAGCTTCAGATATCAGAAAGGATCAAATGGTTTCTCACTGGTACAGCTGTAGTGAAGGTAGTTCCCAGTGGTAATGTAGAGGGTGTCCTTTAACCTACAAGAGCACATAGTTTGAAGACGACTAAAAGGGTCAAAAATAGTCACGAGAATTCCCATCTTTCTCAGCTAATAATTTCCTATTTTATGTCAATAATGTTCAAGCTGACCTCAGAACAGATTTCTAGGGTTGGCACTTCTGTATCAAAGCAACTTTTCTAGTTAATGTATGTTGTGGTAAGTCCCCATCTATTCCAACCTAATTCTAGAATACTTTTTCGAGAAGACCTTGTATTGATCAACCAGATCAGGTTTCATACTCTCACACACATTTTGATATTTTTACCTTTGAACACTTATCCAAAAATCCCCTTAGTTTTCGCCACATATGAACAGGTAAGATTATCTGTTCTTTTCCTTCCCCGTGAGTCATACTTTTGGGTACAACACTAAGGAAACTGCTGAAAATGGAGCCCATGCAAATGGCTGGACCATGGAGAGAATGTGAGAACTGACTTAGGGAAGAAGAGTCTGAATAGGAATTTACTTTGTCTTGAACAGAACAAATACCCATTTTTTTCAAGTGAGGAGATATTAAATGGAACTAGAGGAGAAAATACTCAATGTGGGTCTGTGAAAGGTACCCTGATTCTTGATCGAGATAGGTAGAATCCCCAGACACCCTAATAGGGGTGGTAGGCGCATTCCCATGTCAAGTCCTCACTAGCTGCAGCCCCCCTCAGAGATTTGAGGCAGACTGGCACAGGGCAATGCCTCAAGCCCCTCCTCCACAGGTAAGGATGCACCACACAGGTTTAAGACAGGATTAGTCACAGAGGACAATGGCCCAAACTCTCCTCCCCAGGTTAGGACTTGACCACAGCTCACATAGGCTCAAGATAGATCAGTGGTAGAAACAGGACCATGCCCCTGAACATGTGGATGAGGTCTTCCCAAGCTCTCAGGCCAAACCAATAGGAAGTACCTGCTGTCAGACTCTGACCCATCCAAAAAATTTAAAAGTTGTGTTCAGGATTAAAAATGTTCAGGAATTATTCCATTGTCGGAGAGCTTCTGTCATAAGAGCTGTTAAACATCACTGCTTGAGGAAGAGATCTGCTCTCCTGAAATTATTGCCAGAAGCTCCCCTACACCCCTCACCTGCTAGTCAGTCTCCTGCTGGTTCAGCCTGGCTCGGGCAACTGAAGCAGCAGTGGCAGAAAGAAGGACCAGCAGCAGGGGTAGCGAAAGCTGTTCCCTGTTCCTGCCTGAGTTCTCCCCCTCTCTGGACACCACGCACCTAGCTGGGCGAGAGATCTCCGTAGGAGAGGCCCCCGGCGCCAGAGGCCCACATCTCAGTATCTTACATTTCATATTAAAGTTCAATAGACGAGAAATGCCATGATTTTACATGAGGATCACCAAGTTGTGATTTCCATTTCAATTGTAAATCAGCTATTCACAAGATTGAATCATATATGGAATTTTCTGAAAATAATAAATCCGTTCCTATGGAAATGTTTCATTGATCGGAGACCCAGAAGCATGGAAACTCCTTGGAATTCTAAAGCTTAGAGCTCATCATTTTCCCCTTCCAAACTTTCTTATGTGCTTAGAGAGCAGTCAGCGAACCTCGTTATAATATTTGTTTTCATTTAAATATTTCTCTGGCACTCAAATTCAAAAGACAAAAGGTGATAAAATCAGTAACTCTTTGTCCACTCTCTCCTCAGTATCGATATCAAACATGCTAACAGCAACAGAGCAATGAATAATTTTAAAATCTAGTCATAGTAATAAGGTCACTTTAGATATGCTCTTTCTCTGTCCTAAGGCATTTGTTGGGGGGAAAATGTCACTATGAGCATTATGGAGAGGATATGTGGGAGAAGAGAAAAATAAATTTAGAGAGTATTAAATTCCATATAGGTATTTAAGGCTCAGAGAAGCCAGTATGGAGAGAGAGAGAGAGAGAGAGAGAGAGAGAGAGAGAGAGAGAGAGAGAGAGAGAGTAAATTGATGCCTTCCATGCAAGACTGTAGTTTCTGTCTCTAAATAGCAGTTGACCTGTAGCTTCTGGGAGCTCTCGCTGCAGCACACCAGGAAGCAAAGAGAACAGAAGACATCAAGCATAATTTATAATTCTCTCCTCCTCTAGCCATCTCTGTGTTGACTCAATTAATTTGAAAGAACAAAGGCCACTGTCTCACTTCTATCTCCAATTTCAATGTACTATTTTAAAATGGAAGGCTGAGTAGATCCTTAGGGGAAAATGACAAAAAACCACAAGATTTTAGAACGGAGACAAGTAGGTATGAGGTACACCTATGAGAGTGGACACAGGTAAGAACCATTGCAATTCTTAAGTAACAGCGACTGTCAGATAGAGGCTTAGTACAAGGACAAAGGAACCACACTTAAAAGGAACCACACTTGTTAGTAAGTTACAAGATACCTGAAGAAATAAATCATGTCACCATATAGGTGTAATGCAAAATTTTCAATACATTTCTATGAGGTTTTACTCTTAAGAAATAGTGGAAGCAATAAATAAATGAATAATTAAAGCCAAAAAACCGTAAGTTCCATAATGAGGAATTCTGAATAGCTATAAAGGGACTGTGCCCTTTATTAAGGGCAATCCATCTTGTTTCCAGTATTGTTCATGGACATTGTTTCAGTAGCGAAGATAAATGTATGGGAACGAAGCAAGACTGACCCTATAGCATAGAGGATGTCCAAACCACCAATATTAGTTAGGGACCTCGAGAGGAATTGAACATACAGACTAGAAAGCACTCACATTGCAAAAAGGATTTGTTATTCTAGTTCCACAATAATGATTAAGTGTACAGTGGGGAGGAGAAGCCCTTGGTCCAGCCAAGGCTCCCCCCTCCCCACCCAGTAAGGAAGTGTCAGGGCAGGAAGTCAGGAAGGGATAGTGGATGGGTGGGGGAGCACCCTTATAGAAGAAGGGGGAGGGAGGACAGGATAGGGGGTTTATGGATGGGAAACCAAGAAAAGGGATAACATATGAAATGTAAATGTAAAAATATCCAATTAAAAAAATAAAATGTACACTGGAGTGGCCGAGATGTCAGTAACTGCTCAACGCAGGAGACACTTCCTGCCTGGTACTGGAGGCCAGGAAGATACCTTGAGAAGTGCTTGGCATTAGTCTATACTGAAAAGTTGAAGAAGGTGGATTCTGTTGTCAGACTCCTGTGATGGCAGCTTGTAAGGTGATGATGCCCTCGTTTGCTCTGACACAGGGATACAGGGCACAGGAAATGACTGAGCTTACCCCACACCGTCAGACAGGCCGTGTCTGGCCATAGGGAAGCCTCGAGACACGCTGGGGGGCGGGGGCACTCTGAGGCACGTGAGAGCGGTAGCTGGCCTGGGGTTCCCCGGGTCTGTGAAGAGGCTGGGGCCATCCTGTTCTTGGGTTTTCAGATATCCAGGCTCCACTAGGATCAGCAGAAGAGCTGAGAATGGAGTGGGGGGCTGCGAGCTGGATCTAGCCTGGGGCCAGGAGGGTAGAGAGGGGTCCAACTGGTCTCATGGGGAGAGGCTTTGGCTTGCCTGTAGTTGGCTTGAGCCTAACAGTTGGTTTAGTTGGGAGCTCAAAGCCTTCTATGGGAGAGTAGGGGGCATCTCCGTAAGCACAGGCTTCTGTAGCTCCCCACAGCAGATCCCAATGAAAAGAGGCAGTCCATGGTTTTAAGGCATTTATTGTCATGGCAGAAAGTGGATGAGTAAAACCGTACCCCACTTCTCAGTGTGGGCCTGTAATTAAATACCTTTTTCAGGGAGGAATGTCTGGGAAGGAAAGCTTATTGACGAAACCCTTCAGGCCTTTAGATACCTTATTAAAATGGAGATCTCTCTTGAGCCTACATGACTACAGATCACATTCATTGCACGTGGAGGGGCTTGGGGCATTGCCCTTACGTGACTGATGCCCACAAACCAATGGGGGGCTGTGGCTTCAGTGTGTACAGGGTTTCAGGGTTTCAAGCCTTAGCTCAACTGGGAACCAGGCTGCCTTTCATGGTCCCACAGCAGCTGTGGCCTTAACAAAGTAGAATCACTCACCAGCAGGTAATAAAGGCAGAAAAATAAATAACAACACTGATTTTGCCTCAAACCATTTTATATCTGGGCCTTGGGCAATGCTGCTGCCCACTCTTAGAACAGGTCTTCCCACCTCAGCTACTGTTCTAGAAAATAGACCCATTGTCTTACCTAGAGTTATTTCTTTTACTTGATTACAAATTGTATCACTTTGAAAGTCCAGACCTACTCTCTCTTACTGTAACCTGAACCAAATGATAAAGGGTAAAATCATCAATGGCTAATAATGCTGCCATCAGTTACCCTATATACCAAAGCTTGCTTTTTTGATTCTTATGCCAAAAAAACATAACCACACAGAAATAATAACACATCAGTCACCCAGTTTGATGGGCATTTTACCAAGCAACAAATATGTCACAAAACTGCTAAGTTCACAAAAAAGAAAACTGAAAGACATTTATAGATCAGAGGAGACTGAAGTCATGACAGCTGAATTCAACTGAATAGTTTGGATGACATACTAGAACAGAAAAATGACCATGGATAAAACAGGAGTGTATAGACCACTAAAGTCTATTATAGCAAAAGTCACTGTCGGTTTTGGTAATACATACCACAGTTTTATTGTTACACAAATTCATATGAAAATGATAGGATTTTTGCTATGATAGTTTTGTGAGTTAAATAAGCACTCGGAAGAAAACGTTTTTAAATGTTTAGGAAACTATTATTTCCCGCAGTGCTTTTGACCTACTCTGAAATCCCATGGAACACAATCCTGGAAAAAAAAAAACCATGTTACCAAACCTGATCAGAGTTGAATTTCATAATCAAACAAAGAATTAAAAGCCAATGTCAACTTAATCTTCTGGAGTTTAACTATTGATGGCCCTAGTGGTGTCACATCTCATAATACTGTTTTAACTCTCTTTATCCCCAAATGTTCTTCAAATGATGACATTTATCCTTTCATTGACATAGGCTTCTCTTTGAGAGTAAAACTCTTAGCTAGTTAAATTTTCATGGTTTCAACCAATATTTGCATTGTTCACTATTTATATATGAGATAGACAGTTGTCAGTGAGAATCCTGAATTATGAATTTTGCAGAGTTTAGAAATGGAAGAAATAGCAAAGTCCTGTTTTGAGAATTAATAATATTTAAGGATCATACAAAGAGAAGTTAGTAATCAAAAGTTTACTTTGTTTTTATAAAAATAAATGGAAGGGAAAGGAGTGATTGCCTAGTGGTTAACCTGAGTACAATTACCAAGACCTACATAGTGACTTACAGTTATTAGTAACTCTAATTTTAGGAAAGTCAATGCTGTTTTCTGACTTCTGTGGGTACTACATACAAATGTCAAACAGAATACATGAAAACACACACACACAAAAATGAATAAATGCAATAAGTGGATAATTAATAAATATTCGTTTGCCCCATAACTATTAAGAAAGACACTTCTAAATACACTCTTGTAAAAATGTTATTTTGAAAAGGGCACCGAACAAATTTAGACAAAAGTTGGAGGAATAAGAGAAAAATATGCTGATCTGTGTCCTGAACATATCAGTTAAAGTTCTGTCATGTGATCCTCCTGACTTTTATCTGCTTGTGTGCATATTCATATCTATCCTAGTGTTAACTTGCAAAACTTAGTAGATAAAGCAATAGGAGGACAGTTCTAATATGTTCACAGTCTCACAGGGAACCATTATTCAGAATTTGTGCTTACAGTTGTGATGCTCATAAAAGCTAGGTCCTTTGAAAATGTGTTCTCTGGTTCTGTTATAATTAAATTGTAACAAACGTGATGCTCAGACTGTTTACTAATAGTTAACTTACTCATAGTTAAAAACTTTGTCATGTTTCCATCTTCATGTGTTTTGCCTGTTGGCAGTAAAATATTCCTTTCACACTATTTCATTGAGAGAGAGAGAGAGAGAGAGAGAGAGAGAAGATGTTTCTCTCTCTGTGTCCCATGGCATGATCAGTGCCCCCAATACAGATATGAATTGCAGGGGTCAATGTTTTGAGCTGGATTCTCCTTTCACTCCCCTTTCAGTCTTCTTTTGGGCAGAATTTCTTTTTGTTTCACAGTTTTACATCAGCAATTTTCAAGTTTATCCTCGAACCTTTAAAGTAGGAGAACTGGGATTATAGTTTTGAATTTTCCCTCTCTAATGATTTTCTCTATGGTATCACTGGATTAGTACCTTTCTTTTTTTCTTCTTTTTCCTTGTTGTTCATATATTTCTTTCTAACATTAACTTGCTTGTCTACTTGAGATCTGTATGTATGCAGCTATGTGAGTTTGCTCTATATGACTAGGAGTTTGCTCTGTTTGCCTTGACTGACTTAATCTGTCTTTTATCTAAATTCTTCTTTGCATTTCTTCTTCTCTTTCTGAATAAGGACCAAAACAATAAATAAACAACTTTCTAAACCAAGACACTTTCAGACAATTGGAAATGACGAAACCCCCATTCACAGTCCTCTAGTTACTTCAGGAAATCCTTTTATGAGATTAACTTCATGTTCTTAAGTTCTGGGATACCCACGCTTTAGCCCTATAGACAATTTTGCTTCCAGCCTGATTTATCATGCAAGATAATTATCACAGAAGTGAGATACACAGAAAACAGATCTTGTATTTCTTTTAACCTTTGCCTTGATTTTTAACACAGAGAATTAATCATCTTTATTGTGCAGTGTACAAAAGTATTAACAAAATAATAGACTAAAATATTGGATAATATTCTAGAATCACATGTAGATTTCAATAATTTTTCATGGGTTACATATCTAGTCCCTGTGTGTTTGTAATGATCAGGTAAATCTCTCACTTTAACACAACAGATACATATTCCCATGCATAAAAGAAGATATGAATTCTCAGGGATTAAAAATTTAGTTATATAGAGAAATAATTACTTGAATCACAAGATTTATTACAATAAAATATTAGATTATATGTGGATTAGCTACATTTTAATCCTCATAAATCAGAAATGATAAAGTGATAATAATTTACATAAATTATTTTATGAAACACATACAAAGATTTAACAACACACAAGAATATTTAACAAACACTTATTTTATTATTAATAAGAATTCATATCTATGAAACAAGAATAAGTAATAGCCAAGAACAATGAGCCTGGATCATTTTCTTAAACTTAGTCAGTCATAAAATAAAACAAGTTGACAGGAAAAGATTTGTATGCAGCAGGGAAAGGAACAAGGGTGGTAAGTTGTTGAGAAAGTGTATTGTGTGATAGGGGTCAACATACATTATTTTCACTTATGAAACTGCCAAAGCACACATTTAAAGAATAAAACATGGAAATACAATGGTATCATCCATTTCTATGTAGTATGTTACACAATTCTTTCTGTATATGTAATACTGACCAACATGAACTATAAGAGAAAATTATAGATTTGATGTAAATGAGAAATTTACGACCCAGGGAATAGCTCAACCTTAATAAAATATTTCTGCAGAAGCTACTTGGGAATCTAGATTTCATAATCCAAGTAATAACTATAAAAGAGGGGACAGTAAAATATGTGATGCTAAAAAATAAAGAGGAAGGAACACAGAAGTCAAAGATTTAAGAAGGTCATGGAACATGGTAATAGTAATAGTAGTTACCAAAGCTAAAGATGTTGGAAGAAATTTTATGAAACTCCAGTAGTTTCTAAAATAAGTTTAACACAATTTTTAAAAGGGGAGTTTAAATGAAGGCCCTCCACGTAGTGACAACATGGCTATCAGAAGACATGGGTTATTAAATGAGAATCTCAGAGCCATGCACAGATTACATCCCTAAAAGCTAATGGTCCCAGAGAAAACATGGGTACCTAAAATGATACATCCTATTGTCAATGATATTAGCCATAATCTGTAACCAGGTGCTGAGATCCTGCTTGTGAAAACACAGTATACTTTTGTTACAGTGCACAGAGAAATCTACTTTAAATTGAAGTAAAATCTCTCCTGGCTAGCTAGCATTCAGAGTGCTATGCAGACTCCTGGCAAAGTAAAGAAATCAATGGTCTTTTCCAGGCCTGGACCCTTCAAATTAAAACATACTGACTTACCAGGCAAGATATATGCAACAGTATAATAGTGGCAAGACAGTTTATGGGTGGTAATCAACTGTTTTCTTGATTATATTCGAGACCTATTTCTGGGGAGGGAATTCATGCCTAATACTGTAAATGAAATTAAACTTCCTTGGTCCAGGAAGTGATAAATATTTTGTTCAATAAGATCAGGTTAACAAGCTTCTGCTTTCGTATTTCTGCTTATCAAGATTTCTCCTGGTCCTAATCCTAATAGTCAGAGAAGCTTTTATCAATAGTGAGATGGTGAAAGGGACAATAAGTGACTGTCAATTGCTCGCCTTAGATGGAATATTTGTATCCTTATCAGCCACTGCCAAAATCTGAGACTACTTAGAGATATTAGAGCTGGATTTTGAGGAGAAGGGCTGCAAATACTATGGTCTGAGTATGACATAGCTGTTGTACAAATGAACTCATAGTAGATGTGATTATCTGTATAAGATCATGCTGGTTAAACGTTCTAGCATGGAGTGAATGGGTCTCTGGTTGGCCATGAAACTTGAAATTGACAGCTGATGGGGGAAAGAAAATTACTAATATTTGGAGTATGGCCATGTGCCCAAAAGGTTGAGTTTATACTAATTTGAATCATGATCTTTCAATAAATAAGTAAATTAAAAGGAAGACAATGAAATCAGGCAGTAGTTATGATAAGGGATCTTCCATTTACTTGCAGAGCAGAGTGAGGGCTGAATATGATTAATATATACAATACACAAATAAAAGTACTATATATACATATATATGTACACATTTAAAAAGTATATATACATACCTACATGTTTATGGATATATGGATACATAAATACCATAAAGATATATGCCACATGTATATATAGTATTTGTATATATGTATATGATCATTTTTAATCATTGAAAATTTTATTTTACTAACTCATTGAATATTGGTTAAATGTTGACCATATCTCAGGGCTATTAGTTTTGATACTGTGTAAAGAATAATGAATAGACATAAATTCTTTACTGTGGACTTATGATTACTTGGATGTAGTATAAAAGAATAACAAACTGTGAGAAATGTATAGCATATCTTCCAATGGGGAAAAGGCGAAATGAGTTAAGTAAACAGGACTGGTAAGAGTGAGCACTCCCTTCGATGGCAATGTTTATGCACCTGTAGAAACCAACTTGCGGTAGTGATAATTTGCCGTTACTCAATATTCTGATGATGTAGCTCACCTGGAGTGAACTTGGAACAGAAAAGCAAAAGAACATGCAGTGAAAATGAGATCAGATATGGGGTCAATCTATGCCTGGAGGGGGGATAAAAAAGTATGTAGTCATTAGAAATCAAAAATGAAACTATTGGGCAGCTTCAAGAATTTGATTTGGCATGAGTTCCTTATTCCTGCATTACAGGTAATATTGAAAGGCTCCCAATAGAGAGCATCAGCCCCACTTTTTCACCATGGGAGACTGGGCACATTAGTATGTACACAGTTTATTGACACACATGAGACCAGAGGGTTTTATGCCACGATAAATTGATCAGAATGTGCTCATAGGTTCTTTATGTAGTTGACATGAATTAAAACAAAATGGTAGGGGTTAGGGATTTAGCTCAGTGGTAGAGCGCTTGCCTAGCACGCACAAGGCCCTGGGTTCGGTCCCCAGCTCCGAAAAAAAGAAAAGAAAAAAAAAATGGTAAGGGCAAAATTTTGTGTGGGATTAAAAAAATGATAATTGCATGGGCAAAATGCACACTCTCTTCTGGAAACTTCTGTGTATTTTTAGTTATTGAAATTAACCACTTTTTTTTTTTACGACTCCTGAGTAAATGGGTATTTATTTAGGGCCACATGTTCTGTCTGGTCTCAAGTGTTTATGCATTTAATATTTGTTTAACAAGAAATCTATAGCTAGTTAATTAAATAGCATGCTTAATATCTCATTTTCTTCAGTCGTATGGGTAAATGCTAATTAAATTCCTGAGAATGCTTCAGAATGTAATGTAATAATAAGAACAGCGTCATACACATATTGGTACTGCTGATTTGAATTAATTACATTGCAAGTAGATTTATCTTCCCTATGTTTATACCTCAATAGGTCCTTTTCTCTGACAACCATTGGGGATTTAATTTCCATATGACTGCCTTATTAATTCTAAATTAAATATGTTTAGTAGGTGTTTAAAACTTATTGAAGCTAGAATTTCTGATGTTTCCTCTATGTATTCTGATTAGAAACCTAGTGTTTAAAATTCCTGTTGTTTTATGCTGCTATGACATGAATAAGGATGATCAGAAAGGAAATAAAAAAATATACAGATTTTACCTTGGAAGTACGTAAGGAGTGTGCTGAATGGTGTTCATCGATATCTTGAGGGTTGGAGCTTGACATTTGGCCAACCATGTCCTTCAGAAATGATTGTGTTCTCACCTAGGTTCACAGTTTCTCTCTGTCCTCACTGAGGCTGCTGACTGAATCATGATCCTACCCTCTTTTATCATCTATAAAGACTTTTCATATTTCTTTCCTATCCACTGTGTATCTACTCTCCATACATCACTAGAAGGATCATTCACAAGGAAATCCTGAGACCATCATTCCTGTAGCAAAATGTTTTACCCTCAGATATGCAAAGGTGCAAAGGAGAGGAGGTTTTTGGACGGAGAAAAAGTGGGAGACAGAGGATTAGAGAGGGAGAGGGAGAAGGAGAGGCATAATCCAGATAGCTTGGAATTCACAATCCTGCTGTCTCATTTTTGGCAGTGTTGAGATTACAAGTGTCTGCCATCATGCCTGGGGTTCTTCTCCAAGTACACGTAACTGCTTCTTTCTCTGTTTAATAAATTCTTCATAATAAATATCACCTTTGCTTTTCTACTTTAACCTTCCCTCCCTGTCTTTGCTATCTGTGATCCATATCTGGCGACATGCATGCAAGTCAACCGAAAGCAATATAAATATGTGTGTTTAGCCTACATTAACTTGTATCTCATTTTTCTTATTCTTGTTTGGGGAGCGGTCATTACCAATGAATGAATTGGATTGTGAAGAGAATTATGTGCTTTCCTATAATGTCAGGATTAGTTTTCTCATTAAAATTTTCCTGGAACGCTTTCCTACTTTGGAATTTTTATATATTTTCTGCTTTCTGAATTGGCATTATTCTTCAACCCAGGGACTTCCTGGTGAATACTTGTTAACATTTATTCATGAGCCATTCATTGTTCTCATTTACTGTCTGAAAGCAGCTTGAAGAAAATGTTTGTTTGTTTGTTTGTTGGCATATTCATCTTAATCAGAGTCAACCATTGAAAGAAATCAGGACAAGGATTCAGAGGAGAGCACAGACAGGAATCATGAGGAAAAGATACTGACTGGCTGACTGGCTATGGCTGGCTCAGGTTTTCCTCTCATACAATTCAGGGCCATCTCCCTAGCTGTGGCATCATTCTTAGCGGTCTGAGCCAGTGATCTGAGCCTTCCACTATCGATCGTTAATCAAGAAGTTGCTCCAGAAACTTGCCTACAGGCCGGTCTGATGGTGGTATCTTCTCGATTCTGGTTCTGTCTTCACGGATGACTGTATTTTGTTTCAAGAAAGCTATTCAGGATACCTGCAAACTCTGATGCATGCGGTATGCTGGAGAAAACATTCGTCATGGAAATAAGGAGGGAGCACACAAATTGATAACCAGTAATCATGCTCTTATTCACGGTACTAGTGGAGTAATTTAACACCTTTAATGGTGGGTTGATTTTTAATAGTAGAAACTGAGGAGAATGTAAACAGGTCAAATACACCTGCAAGATCTACATACAGGCAATTTACAGTATGCGTTCTAACCATCAGTATGTATTCTAACCATCTGATCAAGGCGTAAAGCCTTTCATTTTAACAAACTTAAGAAAGTATGCAAAGCAGGTCCTCATAAGTATTAGCTTTTATTATGATAAACAATTTGCTTTATTGATAACAAAACAAATTCTCAGTGACTTCTTCAAGGCAAGTACTATACAGCAACGATAACAAAGCCCATGCTTTTACTTGTTCTATAATAAATAATAAATGCATGGAACTTGTAAATAAACAGGAACAAATGAATAATTTAAAGGCTGCAGTGCCATAAATAAATCATACGTTTATTCAAAGAAGATTGAAAATTTATTTCTTATTGATGCTATTAATGTTATAGTGATTTTTAAAAGAAATTTACAGTAAGATAATTCAACAGTTATGATTGCAAATGAAATGACAATATTTTATAAATGTATATACATATATTTCTGAAGTATGATTTTTTTGTAAACGTTTGAAGAATCAGGGAAGGAGAGAATTAGAAAAAGAAAACAATCAAGATTTGTTTTATATCAGTTTCTCAATAATACTATATAGTCCATTAGAAGGTTAGTTGTACTTGTCAATTATTTTTAGATTTTTTTCATATAATATATATTGATCATATTATTTCCCTCCTGAATGTTCTCCCAGATCATCACTATGTTCATTTCCAAATAGAATCATACATATTCTCTCTCTCTCTCTCTCTCTCTCTCTCTCTCTCTCTCTCTCTCTCTCTCTCTCCCCTCTCTCTCTCAACCAAACCAAAATGAAAACCATTTGACGAAACTTCAAACCATAACAACCATAATAAAAATACTCATAAAAATAGTATATAATCTTAAAACACCTTCCTCAAACCTTTATTCATTTCATACAGAGGTTTGTGATATTCAACATTAAGGAAAATAACTCAACAAAAGTCATGAAGTTATTTACTTAGCTTTTGGTTACTAACACAGAATACTGAAAGAATGAACTTAAAGGACTTGAAAGGTTTATTCAGATTACAGGTTTAGCATTGAAGATTTAGTCCAGAGTTGCATGACTCAACTTTCTTTGGCCTGAGAGATGTAGGGCTACATGGTAGGAAGAACGACTTTTCCTATGCTCTCTAGGAAGCAAAGTGAAAAAAAAAAAAAAAGAGAGAAAAGGGGTCAGATAACAATATCTCCTATGCCACATTGCCAAGCTTGGTGTGGCTCTGGTGGGGACAGAGTGACATGGTGGTGATGTGGATCCTGCCCCTGGAGGAGGCCTTGTTTGTATAACAGTATACTTACTTTGTTTACATATCCTCTTTGTTAATTTTAATGGCTCCATGACAATCTGAGACAGCAGGGTCGAGGGTGTGGCTATGTCTTCACAAAATGGTAAATGCTGAGACCTTCAGAACAGCTCTTAAAGATATGAAGAAATGCTTGGAAGACCTAAGAAAAAATTCACAGACCACATGAAACTCAAGAATAAGGAAGATCAAAATATGGATGCTTCATTCCTTCTTAGAAGGGAGAACTAACTACACATGGGAGGAAATACAGGGACAAACAGTGGAACAGGGACTGAAGAAAAGGTCATTCAGAGACTGCCCACCTGGGGATCATCTTACATGCAGCCACCAAACCCAGTCACTATTGCTGATGCCAAGAAGTGCTTGCTGGTGATATGGGTGTCTCCTGAGATGCTCTGACAGCACCCTACGATACAGATGAGGATGCTGGCAGCTAACCATGGGACTGAAAAAGGGGGTCCTAATGGAGGAGTTAGAGAAAAGATTGAAGTAGCTGAAGGGGTTTGCAACCCCATAGGAAAAAGAACACTATCAACCAACCAGATCTCACCAGTGCTCCCAAGGACTAAACTATCCACCATTGAATACACATGGAGGGACTCATGACTCCAGCCACATATGTAGCAGAGGATGGCCTTGCCCAGCATCAGTAGTCAGAAAAGCCCTAGGTCCTGTGAAGGTTTGTTTCCTCAATGGTAATGCCAAGACACTGAGATTGGAGTGGGTGGGTGGGAGTGGGAGCAGGGGGGGGGGGAAGGGAGTATGGGAGAAGAAGAAAGGGGATAAATTTGAAATGTAAATACATAAGATATCCATGCTTAAAATTGTAATTGTACTGATTCAGTAGCAATTTTGAAGATAATATTGAGTACTATAAACTTTACTACCCATAGCTTCTACAAACATAGATGAAAGATATTAATGTTTTCCAAGGTATGTTTGGAATTTTTGAATAGAATAGATCATAAAGAAAATGAAAAATAAAATATTTTTATAATTAAGGATAAGTTATGGAAAAGAGCTCTAAATACATCATATAAATTATAATTTCTCAATTATGCAAAATATTAGGATGCAATATGAATTATGAGTGGCTTCATGAATTTAAAGAAACAAAGGCAGTTACTCTGTGAGCCAGTTTGTCAGAGAGATACAGAGGCAGAAAGATTCCTGAATCCACGGTCAGTCTAGGACAAGCCAGGTTAAGCCCAGGTGTGGTAGACGTGGTAATTTCAGGGCACGGCTCCACCCAACTAGTTTATCATTTGTGCTTAAAAAAGGCAGACAGATCTCTGAACTCTTTTAAAATGTTAAGAAAAAAAATATGCTTGCTGTCTCTTAAGAATAAAACGGGATAAGATAATCAAAAGGAAACCTGGAGTAAAGGTCTAGATTGATATGTAAAGTAAAAGACTGGACCTGTGTTCTGCAAGAAATGAGCTGATATAGAGAATTTTTAAGGAAGAACAATTGAAGACAGACAGACAGACAGACAGACAGACACACACACACACACACACACACACACACACACACACACACACACACACAAACAGGCCATGGACTGAGAAATCTCTTAGAATACTATAGTTTGATTTCAAGTCATTCTTTTGACCACTCCCAGACACCCCTTGTCTCAGAAACCCTCTCCATGCCAAGGCTGGTCCCTGGCAGCACATTTTCTCCCATAAGACCGCATCTCTTAAAGGCTTCACTGTCTTCTCACAGCACTCTAGGAAGAGCCTTCAGATCACAGTTCGGACTTAGGGAAGTGGAGTTCTGTGGCTTTTCATTTTCAGCCATCTGCTGAGGTCTAAGGACTGTTTGAACTGTGTTGTTTTAGCCTGCTTCTTAAAAGCTTATTCAGAATTCCATACAAACAAGAAAATTCTAGTTATTCTCCAAAGAATGGCAACTGGTGTTTAATTGCCCATCACTAAAGGATTCATGGTGTGTTTACTGATAATTTTGTCTTAGAGAGGAAATCTTTGCATGTGAGTGTGGAATTATGGTATCTGCTCTATCTTTGTAACTTAAGAGCCTTTTTAATATGTGGAAGAATTCCTGATTCTGTCTGTCCTTACAGAATGTCAATATCTTATTTTACCCTGCTTTGGAAATCATTTCCAGTCTTTTGGATTTTAGCTAATATTTGTATCCTGTCTCTTTCCTTCATTTCCTGAATCCATCCAGGATTTCTTTTTGCATCATGCCTGGGTCAGAATAGTTGCTTGAGCCCATGTTTGCTTCTGCTCATTTTCAGCTTTAGTTGTCTCTGGTAAAAATTTTCCTTTCTTATGTACAAATGTATGGTGTGTGTGTGTGTGTGTGTGTGTGTGTGTGTGTGTGTACATATTTAAGGCAATAGCTTATCTATGTGGAGAACATCAATTGCTCTGTGTGTTACAGACAGAGAAAAGATGAGATTTTTTGTGTAGTCGAGGCAACAGTCCATCATGTCCGGATAGCTCTCTGAGATGAGCTCAAAATGGAGGATTCCCTTTCTCAATGAGCTTATCCTTCTCCAATGACCTTATCTAGCTAGTGACCTAAGCACAGGTGCTTGACCTTATCTGGAGGATGACCCAGCAATGAAATTCCTGTAAATACTACATGATTCAACACATAAGTCCCATTGAACTTTTCTCATTGTTTTGTTATGTAAAAATTAGGTACAGTGTTATGACCAATCAATCCTCCCTGCATGTAACCATCCCCCCAAAATGTATCCTATGCCTGAAACAATTAAGTAGAGCTGTCTCAAAGAAGTTGTCTCTCTGGAAGTCCTTCTATCATACTCATGGCTCTCTGAACACTTCCTCCTTAACTGTCTGAATGCATCTGCTCCCTCCTTCACCATGAGCATGTGGCCAGAGTCCTCCGGGAAAAGGGAGACCCATGGTCAGTCATTACACTGAACGGAGATATCCAATAATCTCTTTAATGTGAAAACATATTTAGATCGTCCATATTTTTCTTCCTTATGCTACATTCCAAGTCAAGTGAACTAGCTAGCCCTCACCTTTTAAGTCAATAGCACTCAAAATTTTAATGAGTATCAGAAAAACTGAAGAGCCTGGCAAAATATATTTTACTGAACTATACTTCTCCAGAAGTTTTCAGTAAGCAGGTGTAGGTGGCATCTAGATAGTTTATTTTTATTATTTCATAGTAAAATATACTTTCACTCTATCCATGTTCTTCTCTCTGCCCATAGCCTTCTGGAAGGTCTCTTCTCAATAAGATGGCTTGTTACTTTAATGCCTCTTGGGCATGACCTTCCATATTTCCAGATGACGCTGAGCCTTAAGTCTAGGCAAGGTTCAGATGATACTGATGCTTAAGTTTAGGTAATTTCTTGCAAAGACCCCAATCACCTACATAAAACCTCTCAAATGCTTTTCCACTTCCTTTCCACAATCTCAAGCATATGACTGAGTCTAAGGAAAAGGCTGCTCTGATGATTAATGGTATCAGCCCAACAGACTGTAGAATCACTATAGACAAGCCTCTGAGCATCCTAGCCAGGAACTGGCTTAAGCTGTTTGAGACAGCACCATTCATGGGGATTTGGTGTGGAATGAATAAAAAGAGAACAGAACTGCACAACAACATCTATCATCCCCTTCTTCTTGATTGTGGATGTGATGTCATCAGTACCTCAGGCTGCTGACAGGATGTTTAGCATGTAGAGTCTACTACTCTTCTTTCAGCTCCGTGAGAACTGTGCTATCAGTCCTGCCCAGGTTTCTTCAGATTCTTAGATGAAAGACACACATTCATTGCTCAGTTTTGTTTTATTATTTGTTTGCTTATTTGTTATTGGTTATTTTATGTATTTACATTTCAAATGTTACCCCCTATCCCCTACCTCTTCCCCCTGTTTGTATGAGAGTGCTCTCCTATCCACTCACCCATTCCTGCCTGACTACTTTAGTATTCCCATAGCTAGGGCATCAAGCCTTCTCAGAACAAAGAGCCTCCCCTCCCATTGATGCCAGATAAGGTCATCCAAACTAGAAAATATACTGAGTAAGGCAACTCAGTCACAAAAGAACACACATGGTATGTACTCAAAATAATTAGATATTAGGTAAAAAGCTCAGAATACACACGATACAACTCACAGACCATATGAAGCTCAAGAGAAGAAAGACTGAAGTGTGGATGTCTCTGTCCTAATTAGAAACGTGAATAAAATAATCATGGGAGGTAGAAGTGGGAAGGACTTGAAAGGAAGAGAGAAGGGGTAGGGAGAAAAGGCAGGTCCAGGATCAGGAGTGGGTGAAGAGGAGCTGGGTGGGGATGGGGGTGGGGGTGAGTGGAGGTGGGGGAGGGTCGAGGAGATGTACAAAGGGTCAGGAAATTGAAGAGAGAGAATTAGGGATAGCTACTAAAAAGTCCCAACAAAGGGGAGAGAAAATCTGTAGAGACCATATCCAGAGGTTAGTCACAGCCCCAGTTGAGGGATGGGGCCACCCACTCATCTCAATTGTTTCACTCTAAAGAAAATACAGGGACAAAGAGTAAAGCCCAGACTGAAGAAAAAGCCATCCAGAGAATATCCCACCTGGGGATCTATCCCATATGCAGCCATCAACCCCAGACCCTGTTGCTGATGCCAAGTAGTGCTTGCTGACAGGAGTTTAATATGGACGTGTCCTGAGAGGCTTTGCCAGAGCCTTACTGATACAGTGAGGATGCTTGCAGCTAACCATTGGACTGAGCATGGGGATTGCAACTGAGGAGTTTGAGAAAGGACTGAAGGAGATGAAGCGGTTGGCAAACCCATAGGAAAAACAACAATATCAATGAACCAGACCCCCCTCCAAGAGTTCCCAGGGACTTACACACCAACCAATGAGTACACATGGAAGGACCCATGTCCCCAGCTGCACACTGTTCAATTTCAACCTGCCTTATAGGTTCAATTGCAAGGCACTTCTAATCTACCATAGCTAGAGTGCCTTTCCCAATAATTTTAACTCAGAACCCTAAATGTGCATTCAGCTTCAGTTGCTCAGTTACCTTTAGTCCTAGCTCAACATCCTAATCTTCTGCCTAACGAAGTAGTCTATGGTTGCTCTGTCTCTGTCCAAGATCTCAAATGGCTGAGAAGCATATGTTTCCTCTGAAGATCCTCCTTTTGGGACCCAGAAGTCCCACCTCTGTCCTGCCTCCCAGCAATTGGCCTCTGCCATGTTTAATGATCAATCAAGAACAAATTACAGAACAGGACCTTAGCATTATAACCAGCCCCCTACAAGAATGAAGTGAGACTTCAAATTAGGAAGCCATATAAACCTCTCACCAATTGGGTTATTTATGGTAGGTCATTTTATCTCAATTGGGAAAGTCAGGATACAACCATTTTGTTCATATATGAACTATTTATTGAATTCCTACAAACCCCAGGCACTAAATTTAAACACTTGTCCCAAAAAGAACAGACTTCAAATCCATTTCCTTTCTTTCCTTCTTTCATTCATTCTTTCTTTCTTTCTTTCTTTCTTTCTTTCTTTCCTCCTTTCTTTCTTTCTCTCTCTCTCTTCCTTCCTTCCTTTCTTCCTTCCTTCCTTCCTTCCTTTCTTCCTTCCTTTCTTTCTTTCTTTCTTTCTTTCTTTCTTTCTTTCTTTCTTTCTTTCTTTCTTTCTTTCCTTTCTTTCTTTCATTAGTTCTTTTGTGAAAGAATTGGGATTTATGTACAGTTCAGCCAAACAAGAGGCAGCTGAGTAGACAGCAAGATGTCTCCCTCCCTCCATACTTGTAATCATTTTATAATTTATAGAGACTGATGAGACAAAGATTATAACATATGTGAACTCATGGATGAGATGCAGTAAATAGTTCTTTTGATCCTCTTTACACGGTCATTCCTACTATCAGTCCTTACTACTGTTCCTTCTCCTTTGCAACACTGAGTGTCGTCTTTGGATTGACATTAGTTGGAACTCTAGATCAACACGGGTTTAGACATCACTTCTATCCTATGTAATCAGAATTTAGACATTATTAGGACCTTGGTTGAATAAGGTGAAAATTGGAACTTGAGAAATATTGGTTTAATGTGCTAATATTTCTGTATGTGTCCATCTAAATTTTACTCTGTTATACTATGACTTATTGGAAAAAGTGCTTAAAAGTTATTTTGCCTGTGATAAAGAGAGAAGAAGACCAGGGGAAGGATAATTGCAATTCTGTCAAGATTTACATGGGCTATGTAAAGCTTTAGTACTAGCCTGACACCAGCTCATTTTGTTTTTTACCACTGAGAGTAACTAATGATTACTGAATGTCTTGAACCAAATTGACTTCCCTTTATGGAATAAAAGAAAACTACAAACATCTCATCAATATCGAAGAGGATATCAAATACCCTATCTCAGGATAATTGCTTTCATAATCATGTTTTGTTCTTTAAGAATACACAGTGTTACATGATAGCAACCACTGTTTTATTGAGCAATGAGGCAAATGTAGAATCAGGCATTTTACTTGACACAGTGAATCCTTAAGAAAATCTTAACGTTTCTCGTACTTGTTCAAGAAAATGATCACTATGTCCTTCCTAATCGTGATTTCTCTCCTACAACTCTTCCCAGATCCTCCTGTTCTATTGTCTTTCCTTTTCACCAAAAAGGGAAATGTTTTTCAGAGTTGTTTTGTTTTAAGACATGTCAACATTTGAGATTTTAACCATTTAGAAGTATGACTCCCAAGATTTTCAGGATCTAGAATTTAATCAAAGGATTTTGAGGGAATGTAACACTCAAGACTACTACATTCAGAACTATGTCTTTAGGAATTGTGATAAATTGTAACTCATTAGTTAGTTTGCTATTAGAGAAATGAATGAATATTTGTATCTCAGATAATTCAAATTGATGGAGAATATATCGAATGTCTGATATTACTAACAAGTTAAGTTTTAGATTGACATATGATTCAATACGTTCTTAATGAATGGTTTACTATATAAACATCTTTCAAAATGATGGTAAACATGTTTTACAGTTTAAAAGTTCATAACCACCAGAGGGCACGGCTTCTTACAGAAGTGTCTGAAAGGTGAACAAAAGAGAAAAATATATCAAAGCAAGAAGATCTAGCTAAATTTGGTTGGTCACTAAACCGGCTGTTTTAGTGAGCTCTTGTGGTGTTTATTGAACTAGGGATGCAGAAGTAGGGAAATTATTCACTTCAAGTCATACTGAACTCCACGTGGAGACTGTCTCCAAACCACAAATTTCACACAAGCAAAAATCAACTGTGTTTGAGCCTAAGATTTTTGTGCAAGATGTGCAATGACATTTGCAAATGGAATAATTAAGTCACAATTTAAAGTTAGTGGTAATGTCTCCCTAAATTGTAAGAAATCTTAGAGTTTATCATATGCTTTTGTCCCATTTTATATCACAGGTGAGAAAATTGAATCTTACGAGAACGAGAATGACTTTCTTGAGGTCATTCACAGCTTAATTCTAACTAGAATCAATGAAGCTGGAGATTTGGCTCAGTCGTTAAGAACAGTTTTTGCTGTACCACATGGCATTAGCTTAGTCTCTAGGACC
The DNA here is from genome assembly GCF_011064425.1 of Rattus rattus. Taxonomy (NCBI): domain Eukaryota; kingdom Metazoa; phylum Chordata; class Mammalia; order Rodentia; family Muridae; genus Rattus; species Rattus rattus. Next base: position 7,378,902 of record NC_046170.1, on the reverse strand, counting down.
CACCCCCAAGGAGGCTCACCACCTCCTCAGGTAACAGGCCTGCATGTGTTATACACACACACACACACACACACACACACACACACACACACACACACACACACGGAGAAAACACTCAGACACATAAAATAATATAAATAAATTTTCAGAAGAAGGAAGAACTAGAAATCCAGCTCTTCATGGGCCCACTTCAATGCTCCCTTGTGCCACAAGACAAATAGCCTAGGTTAACCTAAGGCATTAAGTAGACCAAGGGACTAATTACAGTTTCTCATCACCTTCTGCTGTTAGATAACTGCTGTTCATTAGTACCACTCCAGTCTATCCTCAACACATCCTTTAAACATTCCGCTGATGTGCAAAAATTTCTGCCCAAGATCCAGCACAAGCACACTTACGGGAAATTGCAGGACCAAGTGTTTCAAAGATGCCTGGAGGATATATTTGGTTATTGATGCTCTGAGAAGCATGAGCTGTATTCTTTTGATGGACAGAGGATGACAACAGTGTTTACTGAAGTGGTATTTTCTTCCCTCGGGGCTTTGCTGCAGGAGGAATGAGAAATATGAGAGGATTACTTCATTTTGTTTATTTATTTATTTAGTCATCGTACAATCTGTGGTCATCACCTCCTCTCATCAAACCCTGACCCACAAATTCAATTAGAGAGCTTTCCTGGAAATTCTCTTTTTCTTGAGGTTCACCTGCAGGGTAAGAAAGAATACATGTTGGCCAGAAATCAAAGACAGTGCAAACATCTTCTGCTCAAATTACTTTAAGTCCATATTTCTATTAAATTTCCAGTAAAGTACGCACAATAAATCATATCATTTGAAATTAATTGTTTCAATGAGGCATTTAATTTTGCACAATCCATTGCTCTGCATGTATATTAGCTAAATATTTATGAGTTGATTATTTCCAGAGCAGTCAGATTTGTTAAGGGTAGAAGATGACTGTCTTCTAGTATGATTTGCACAAGATTTTATTTTCTAAATGATTACTAAAGTGTCAAAGGTGTAAAGAATGTTTGTATATTTTATATAAAAAATGAACACGATGATTTAGCTTTTCAATTACTGCCCTAGTTGGTTACATAAAGCATGGCAGAAAGCATATCAGTAAAAGGCATCTTGCACATGTCTATCTATCAAATTATATATCACCACTGGCACTACTCTTCTTCAAGGAAGTTGCTCATTGTTGGGACACAAAAAGTCACCTTAGCCTAGAAATACTAAGCACTCTAAAGTTTCTGATTAGGTAAATAGATTTTCTTATTAAAAAAGATTTTTTTGTAAATAAAAAGGTAATAATTGGGGGTTGGGGATTTGGCTCAGTGGTAGAGCGCTTGCCTAGGAAGCGCAAGGTCCTGGGTTCGATCCCCAGCCCCGAAAAAAAAAAAAAAAAAAAAAAAAAAAAAGATAATAATTGTACTCAACTGTATGAATATTTTTTACTTTTTATGGTAATGTGATGGTTATATAAAGAAATGTTTAGCATGCCAGTAATAAATCTGATAATAACTTTTTTTTGCTGGTCGTTCTTCTGCGATCTAAAAGGCAAAACTTTATATATATATATATATATATATATATATATATATATATATATCGTCTTTTCTCCACCACAAAAGCTGCAAAGGTCACTTAAGTGCCATTTGTTTAACATTATTTTTTATTTTGATAGTTATTTACTTATTACTTATATATGAATACAGTTTTGGATTGCAAAGAACAAAATGGATTTTTTTAAAGGTGAGGGCAGACTGGAAGGTTTGTTGGGGTGGGGATAATATCCAGTAGGCAGAAACTGTTGGTAACATAATCAGAGTAATAATAAATGAAAGCCCAAGACAGTTCTTTTGCACATTTAAATGGCAATTTAAATTCATAGAGGTACAGTATAAACATTGATTTTTAAACAAAAACGAACTTCAGAAGACTATGATATATAATCATCACAATAATTTTAACCAAGAATAGTGATGCATGCCTATAATGCCAGCATTCAGAAGGCAAAGATAAAAGGAACTGGATTTTAAGCCCATATTGGGCTACATAATGAGTTGCAGTATCAAACAAGCAAACAAGATATCAACAAGAAAAGAAAGAAAATTGCTACTTGCCAACTTGGTCTAATGCTAAAATTCTTTTACTTTTGACCCATTAAGCTATGCAGTAATAATAATGATAATCAGCACATTTCCAAAAGATGATTAAATAAATCAAATTTAGGCCAGCTCAGAAAATTAAATGTTATATGTTTTCTCTCACATGAGGAATCTGGATATTATTTTGTGGGTATGTGCTTTTGTGTGTGTGTGTGTGTGTGTGTGTGTGTGTGTGTGTGTGTGTGTGTATGTGTGAGAGAGAGAGAGAGGGGGAGAGAGAGGAGAAAGAGAGAAAGGAAAGAAAGAGAAAAGGGTGGCTATCAGAGAGGGTGATAATTTGAAATGGAAGAGGATTAAGAAGATACAGAAGGGTAATTATGACCATGTGTTATATGACAATGGAAAGAGAAACTATTTAGAGATAGGGTACCAAGAAAGTAGAAGTAGAATGGACAATAATTAAAATAACACATAATCACACACACACACACACACGCATGCACGCACACACCCATACACACACACACACACACACACACACACACACACACAGATTCCTTTCAACTGATTTTACTTTGTCTAACATGTGGATCTCTTTCAGTTCTTTATTATTTTCTATTTGTTTGTTTACTAATTTATTCATTCATTACTTTTACCTGGGTCTTTGTCCATATCTACTTATCTTCCTGTCTAATCCACCACCACTGTTCCATCTAGACTCCCAAGACTACCAGAGTGAGGTTTCTAAGTCAATTTGATAGGTAGATAGCATTACTAATGATAATGCCATAAGAAAAAGAGAGGATGCAAATGAACCACATGGAGGCTAATTTACAGTGTTAATTTGACTAGAACTAGAATCACCTTTGAGGTATGCCTCCAGATTTGATGAATAACCATTTCTGAGTCCTAGTATCAATGTTCCATGGGCTAGGACCTTCTGTTGAATAAAAAGGAAAGAAAAGGAAATCCACTTGTTTATGACTCCCTGTGACCACACCTCATTCACCAAAACATTCTCCATAGTCAATGGATTGTATTGCCTATGCCTTAAGTAAAATAAACCTTTGCTCAATTTATTTATTCCTTGTCAGATCTTTGATCAGAACAATACAAAATTGATTAAACTGAGCACCTGTACCAGGCCAGAGTTTATTGATTCCATAAGCCAGAATCCCATCCCATGGTTTTGTTTTGTTTTCTTTTTTTTTAATTAACTTGAGTATTTCTTATTTACATTTCGAGTGTTATTCCCCTTCCCGGTTTCCGGGCAAACATCCCCCTTATCCCTCCCCCTCCCCTTCGTTATGGGTGTTCCCCTCCCATCCTCCCCCATTGCTGCCCTCCCCCAACAATCTAGTTCACTGGGGTTCAGTCTTAGCAGGACCCAGGGCTTCCCCTTCCACTGGTGCTCTTACTAGGATATTCATTGCTACCTATGAGGTCAGAGTCCAGGGTCAGTCCATGTATAGTCTTTAGATTTATGCAATGAGTTTGTCTGAGGAATGTGGAAGAATTTGGAGTTGTAGGCTAAATAAATGTCCAAACATTGTAAGGAGAATTACTGGGCCATTGTGGTAGGACTTTGTTATACTGATGCTGACAGTTAATGCAAATGGTGGTGACTGTTCATGAGGTTTCAGACAGGCAGGACAGCTGTCTCATTGACTGAAATAGAAGCCATTATCACTAAACTCTGGATGAAAAGATGTAACTTACTTCTATTCATATCCAGAAAACCTGAATAAACTGAATTCAGAAATAATAGAATAAATTGATTGGCTGGGGGACTTTTAAGGCAGTGAAACATTTATACCATGGCATGAATATTCTCACTGGGTCTGTGGAGGGTAAAATGAAAATCCAAGTAAGAAAGTGTGAGCATGCTTAAACTCCCGGAAGACTGAATGGATTGAGTTTGCCAAATCATTGGTGTCATTAAAGAAAAACAGCCTACCTTAGGGGTAGGACAACAGGAATGGCTCCTTGGGAGAAATAGCACCCACTGAAAAACCACTGCTTATAAAAATACAATTAAAAAGGGAAAGCCTAAGCCATGATTGCTAGCACTGAAATCCACTGCTTGAAAATAGCTGTCTGGTGAAGTGCTCTCCCAATTTCTGCTTTGAAGGTATATAGAGGTTGCTACATTTGTAATCCAAGAGTGTCAGTGCCAGGGTACCTCTCTTGTTGATAGTAATATTTAGCTCCATCCCGGAGTTGCTGATTTTGCAGGCATTCAAGCTACAAGAGTGAGGGGCTTTTGAGGCTTGCAAAAATGTTGGGAAAAGCTGCTGAAGCTATGCAATGTGTGGGTGAGAAGGGTGTGCATAAATCTGTAAAGTTGCAGACTAAGTTATAATGGAGACTCCAGGGTATTGGAAATCACAGAAATATAAAATGTATGCTGAGGAAATTTGTAAGCACCAGGTAGAGTCAGCCTAAATGAAACATCACATGATCTACAGACAATAGAGGCAGAGGGTAGGAGAGCCATTTCTATTGTAGTCCAGATAAGGCCAACAACACTAGATCCCAGACATAGAATTGTAAAATTTGGTATTTGCTCTGAAGATTTTCAATCTTGCTCTGGTATGAACTTTGATATTCTCCCATTTCTTCCTTTCATAATGGGATGTATACTCAGCAAAGTGGCACAGTGGATCTCTGTGACTTTTTTTTTATGTTTTTTTTTTCTTTTTAAGAAGTGATCTCAATTAAGAGATAGCCTTGAGTCTCAAAAGAAAAATGGTAACTTGGTAATTCCAATTAGAGTTGGCATTGATAAGACTTTGTGAATTTGGGGACATGACGTTAATGCCTTTGAATCGTGAGATGGTCATGAATATTTGAGAATCAGGGGTGAAATATTTCAGGAGTCAAGTAGATAAAGGGAGAATTTTAGTGCTTAATCTCCATTGTCAACTTGACTGTATGTAGAGTCACCTACAACATACACTTCTGAGTAGAGAGTAAAGCAAGAAGATGTCACCAGAGTGTGAGCACTGACCTTACTTTCTGACATTGCACAGGATGTGACTGATGACCACATACATCCTTCTGTTATGTATTCTTCAGAACAGTGAATGCTATTCTCTGATCCATGCGCAAAAGTAATCCTTTTCTTCTTTAAGTTGTTCCTTGTTATTAATTTGTTTACAAGGACCATAGTAACCAACAGAAACTTCTTGTATCTGAGAGTAATTGATTTCATTATATTTCTTTCTGAATGAGTTAGCCTGTCTACTAGAAATCACATGGCATAAACACTAGAACAGATTTGCAGTAAACACTGTATTTGTAGTGTGCATATTATTCATCGACTAATCAAATCAAAATGGGTCAGGTGCCCTACTAGGCACTAATCATTCAAATTTGAATACTATGTAATTACTTCTGTGAGGCTTGTCCCAGAAAAATTGAGGACAGAACAGATTATCATGCAACTATTAAATTTGATCCACAGTGTTTGATTTTGTGTGTGTGTGTGTGTGTGTGTGTGTGTGGTGAGAGAGTACATTTGTGTAATAATCATACACTACTCAGTCTAAGGTTAAGGAAATCCTCTCTGAAGGTAACATGTTTGATTTGTGTCATGAGATAAGTGAAGCTTGTTCAGACATTGATTCTATTCTTATAGAAAAGGGTTGTAAATAAATGCTCATAGATTTGGAAATTTGGAGGTATATGTGTGATACAATGAGGAAAATGCTAGTTTTCAAACTGTTGAAATCTTTTTCAAAACACCATTCTAAAACTTACTGAAATCATGACACATGGTAAGGTATTCAATGAAGAAAAAAACCATGAGCTTGCAGCCAATTATACTTGCATTTAAACATGGTAAAATTTACAAAATTTTGAGACATTTTATGACTTGTGTGACTCCTGGTTGCCTCTCTGTTAAGTCTCATTATTTAAAAAAAATGTCATAACAGGCTTTATAGAGACATCTGCTTGAATTTTATCAGAATTAAATGAAGCAATTCACAGAAACAACTCAAAGTACGGTGTCAAATGATCATTAATGAATGCCACCTCCATCATTCCTATTTCTTAGAAGCCTTTACAATTGGACTTAATTTACCAAATGTCTTCTGTACCCACTGATGTATGTCCTCAGGATTTTTACTTGAAAACCTCGTAGTGATACTTATTATTTTATTTTCCATCTTGTTAGTGACATTTTTATGACTTCTACCCCAAATTAAACTCATACTCAATGACTCCTATGTGGATACAGTCTTGATGACTTATAAGGAAGAAGGAACGAGAGTATCTTACATTCGAATGAACTAATAAGTCAAAATGACGTTTTAGAAGTAGACTTTCGATACAATGTTAGAAGTTTTTATTGTTTTATAATTTGAGCTATAAATTTGGGGGCATTTAATAAACTTTTTAATGGAATTAGTAGCTAGGTATCCACAGTGACATGAATTGAATCATCAGTCAAAGAAGGTGAAGTGTACTTTCATCGTTATGTAAAGAGGCAACTTTGGCCTTTTGTGATCACAGTACTCCCAGGATGATGACAGCTGTTTATCTCACGAACATGCAATGCTCACCCTGCCTTTCACCTTTCCTCACTTTTATTCCATCAGCAGTCAGCATTTATTATCTGCAGTGAGAAAGAGATTACCTTCAGCGTGGCTTTTACTATGATTAATGTGAAGTATAATCGTTGAAGGGTACAGTTTCACAAAGGAAACAAATGCCTGTCTTTATGGATTATTGAAAATCATAATGTTTCATCTTGTGGAAGAAAATGAAATGATCAAATACCAGTTTGCAGCATTCACAGGAAATATAGATATCATTTAGATATCGTCAGTATTCATCCATAAAGCAGGCAATGCATTATATGGTATTCATATATGCACTCAAGCTGTTGAACAAAATGCATTGTCTAGGAGAAGAGAAAGTGGAGAGAAAGTCAAGTAAGTTTGATTCTTTGATATAGTGATAGACATGAAATGAAATTTCTTTTGGCTTTATGTCTGTAAAACACTTAAATTCTGACTTGACCCTCTGAAGATTCCACATAAACAAAAAAATTACGAAATTTTCTTTGCTCTACATTAATCTTTATAAATTTCTGCTTTTTAAATTTTTTTGTTCATCTTCAAAATATATTCTAAGCCTTTCCTTTCACTTACCTACATGAATACCATCTGAGTCTAAGCTTCAACCCACATTTGCCTGGATTCCCACAAACCTTTTCACATAACTGATTTTTCTTTCTTTCAAGTGGAAACCAGAGCAATCTTTGTGTGTTTCTTTTCTTTTTTTTTTTTTTCAGAGCTGGGGACCGAACCCAGGGCCTTGCGCTTGCTAGGCAAGCGCTCTACCAGTGAGCCAAATCCCCAACCCCAGAGCAATCTTTGTAAAACACAAGTTGTGCCACCTGACTTATTGTTTAAACATTGCGTGTGGCTGAGGATTGAATCTAGCATAAGCTCTGTACTTCAAATGAGGGCCTCTTAATTGTGTTTGATCTGAAATCAATATGCTCATCCCTGGCATCCACTGGATATCCTGTGACCTATATACAGATCTCCTCATATTAGTTCCTCTGTGGGACCTTGGGCTTTCATTCACCAGCTTTCTCAGCTGTATCTCTCTAACACTCTTCTTACTTATATTTAGGATCCAATTTAAACATGTACCTAAAATTTTGTCGCCATAGCTTCCTACTTTCAGGTGTGAAATAACTTTTTGTGATCTAAGCCTGTGAATTAAATAATTACAAGATATTGTCTATGACTGGCACATTTATTTGGCATAGGACTCTATCATGTAGAAAGGATTTAGTATGATATATATATATATATATATATATATATATCATGATATATATAGCCATTAAATACTGGAAAGGTAGCTCATAGGCTTGGGATAGAAACCTCAAGATTTAACCTCACTCATAAATGAACTAAAGGAACAGAAACATACAGGCACTTATGGTAGCTGGGGCTATTGGCCACTTTTCGTGTTCTTCTAAGAAATATTTCTAAGTGCTTTTCCCAACAAAACAGTCTTATGCCAGCTGGACTTCTTGAATGGTACTTTAGGATTCTAACAAAGTGTGATGATCCCAGGCTCATCTTTCAAGCCCACATATTTTCAATATCTAAACTTGAAAGTATTTTTAATAGTAGGGAACTATTACAAGATATATTTCCTCTTTCATATAAACATCTAGACCAACCACATTTTCCTCCCCCTTCCTCTCAGACTCTTCCTGATACCTCCCCTCTCCCCCAGTTCCAATACTTCTCTTTCCTCGAGAAAAGGGCAGCCCTCCCAGGGATATCAACCTAACTGGCATATCATATTGCAGTAAGAGTGGGAATCTCCTTTCAAATTAAGTCTGGATGAAGCAACCCAGTAGGAAGAAATGGGTTCCCAAATCAGGCAAAAGAATCATAGGTGAGAACAGCTCATAGTGTTAGGCCTCCCACAAGAAGACCAAGCCACACAACATAAATAGGGAGGACCTAGATCAAACCCATTCAGGCATCCAGGTTTTGGGTTCAGTCTCTTTGAGCCTGTGTGAGTCAAGGTTAGTGGATTCTGTCAGTTGTCTTAAGGTGTCCTTGAGTCCTCTGGTTTCTATAATCCATCCCTCTCTTCTTCTGCCAGGTTCCCCAAGCTCTCCCTAATGTCTGGGCGTGGCTTTCTGCATCTGCTTCCATCAGTTGTTGGATGAAGCCTCTAGGATGATTATGGAGTAGGCACTGACTGTGTGAGTATAGCAGAATATCATTTAGAATAATTTCATTGATTATTGTGTTAGTCATCTTTGGTGGTATCCTGAAACTCTCAGCTACCCAGCCTCTGGTTCAGTGTCAGGCAAGAGATCCTTATTATGGCAATTTTTTATTAAAATGCATATTATTTTGTTAAAATCCATCTTATTGAAAATAACGTTAAAATAAATGCATAGAATCAAAACAAGATTGGGAACCAATTTAATTGGATCAGGTTAGACAAGTGATTGGGTTTGGCCTCTGTTTCAACCTGTGGGCTCTATCCACAGATGTATTATTCTTTTTAGGATATATCTATCTTAATTATGACAAAGACTATAAATAAATAAATTTATTTATATAAATTATTATGTATAAATAACATCATATAACATAGTATTGAATAAGTATTTAATAAATACATTTTAAATATACAAATATTAATTGCCTAAAGTGCCATATTCTCAAATTAATAAAAACTATCAGTTGTTTATTAAAATTTATGACCCATTTAAATTCCATTCTCCATTTTTCTGTTAACTTATTACAGAGAACCACTGACATTGTTTTTATACCATATTATTATTTATATGTATTATTTAAATATCTATATTTATATATTAATTTATAGAATACAATATTCTATAATAGAGCAGAATTGTGTGAGGGGGTTCTATTTTGCCTTTCATTCAACAGTATTAATTTTAGAAAGTTGATATTTTGTCAATAATTTTAGTTCATAATAAAACCTATAAGAGTTGATCTATACAATTCTGGATTTAAAAGGTGCTTTCCCCAAGTTATTTTTGGCAGATGAGTAGGTTTCAAACATGTACAGAAAAATATTTATGTAGAAATCAGTGCTCCTCTTTCATGGCAATGCCTTGGGTTGGGAGGTTTGATTTACATAGTAAAAAACTCTTTGATTACTTGAGATACAGCCACAAATAAGTCATACCATTTATTTTCTAACAAAAGAGATGGAAATTCCAGATGTTTCACATTCTTACCAAGAGCTGGCAGAGACGGCTTTAATACCATAGCCACTCTACATGGCACAGTGATTTTATCCACAATTCTCCAATAACTAACTCTGTGTTTTAATTTAAAGATTTATCTTCAACCCGTAGTTTACTTATCCATGTAGCTATCTTTTTTCACATGTTTGAAACAATTTCTATTTACTTATATTCTTTCTATCAAGTTTGTGAGATTGGTACAAACACGCACGTGCGCGCGCGCACACACACACACACACACACACACACACACACACATGCAGTTATGGATCATGAATGTCTCTTACTATTTATGTACTTTTCTCTTAACTATTGTTAATCTTGAAAGCCAAGTAGAAGATAAAGAAGAAGTAAAGTTACTGGTGCTCGGTATAATCTAAGCTGCATTAAATTATATGGATAAAGGCTTAGGACTTAAACCTAAAAATAAATTTTCCAGATTTGGAAATCTGGTTCATTTATTCTGGTGGGATAATGAGTAGGAGAGTTTTTATGCTGCTGTTGTGGATGAGGAAATAGAAGACAGAGTTTAATGCTTTCTAACACCTCAACATGACACTGGACAAAAGTGAAATGATAACTTCCTAAGATTCTAGCACTGTAGTATGTATGGTGAAAGTAATAGGAGGAAACGTCGAAATTAAGCAATAAGATGGATGTCATGGGGAACACCCTTATGGGGGAGGGGAAGGAGGTAAGGGGCTTATGGATAGGAAACCAAGAAAGGGAATAACATTTGAAATGTGCATAAAGAAATATATCCAATAAAATATTTTATACAAAACAAACAAACAAACAAACAAAGAGTAATGAGATATATTCAGAAAGAACTAAAGCCTGATCCCCATATGTGTTACAAGGCAACTCAAAAGCGTTTGCTAAGTGTTATGCAAATGTGGAAAGTGAAATCGTCAGTGCTGGAGAGCTTTATATAAATTTGACCCACATTAATATCTTTCCTTTGAGGCTTCGAATTTCATGCTTTTCTGAAGTTTATAGAGGAACCAGTTAGTCCACTCCTGTCCTTTGTAATCTTCCCATTATTGGCTCAGTTCGTGAACCCTGGATAGCTAAAGGCATCATTTTGTAGGACTGACACTACGCGTCGTCTGACAAAGAATCCCAGTGTTCAAGATGATCTGCCATCCTCAGAAGATAATAAGACCACATACCCTTGGGTTGCAAGCATACCCACCTCAATCTGTCCATTTGAATTTTCCTTTATTTTCAGAACCAGGACCAATTTCTTTTCCATTGAAAAGCCTTCTTTGACCCTTCTAATACTCTTGTGATTACAGTCACTTCCATTTAGATGGCAATTTATCAGGAACTGTCTGATGATTTCTAGTTTTACTGTTCTTCTTCAGGACTTACATTTCTCCAAAAACTATAATTTATTCTAAAAGCATATAAATTCAAATATATCTAAAAATATCAGAATGCTTTCTCTCTGCTAAGTTATTAAACAAATTTGGTCCCTATAGAACGTACAATTCTGAATCATATAGTTTTACATGGGTAAGACACTTTAATTAATCTCCTAAAGTTTAGCAATACAACTGATGAAATATTCCTCTCCTTAAGACCATTAAATGAAAAGCTAATCTTTTTTTTTTCTTTTATTTATTTTTTTTCAGAGCTGGGCACCAAACCCAGGGCCTTGTGCTTGCTAGGCAAGCGCTCTACCACTCAGCTAAATTCCCAACCCCATGAAAAGCTAATCTTACACTGTGTATCAGGTCATCATTTTTACAGAATCTATCATTGAGGCCCTTGGTATTTCTAGAGTTGGTTGAACACTTTATGTACAGAGGATGCCTTCAAGAACTTGAGCACCCGGTCATTAATTAAAAAATTAGTCATTGATTTTTTCTTTGCTATGAACAGTAGTGATAAAAAATAAATCCAAAGGAGAATAACATAGCAAATACCAATAAGATAGCAGTAGATACAGAGAATGATCCTTTGAGCTCAACTTTCATCCTCCTGTGCTAGCTGATAAATGGATGCATGTACTTCTGACTGAGATATCCAAGAATGTCTCAGAAAATGAAAAGTGGTACCTATTGTAAGGAAAACTGAGTACTATATGTACATCTGACGACTATAAGGTCTTTTGCCAATATCCAATGATTGGAGAAACCAGAGCCTAGTAGTCAGAGACACTACAAACCCACAGCACAGGTCACGGGCACAGGCACATTGTGCATTTCTCTGGTGCATGACTATACAATGTCAGTAGTTAGAAGCCAAGTTCATGATTTTCAACGATAATTAGTAAATAGTGAATAGCATTATTTTAGAAATAGGAAAGCTCTTACATTTTTAGTTGTGAGCCTAGCCTTTAAAGACTGAGCCAGTTATCATCATGAATTTTTCATACAAACAGATGGAACTAGAAAATATCATCCTGAGTGAGGGAATACAGACCCAAAACAACATACATGGTATATACTCACTGATAACTGGATATTAGTCAAAAAGTACAGAAGATCCATGATACACCCCGCAGACTATAAAGAGTTAAACGGGAAGAAGTGAGGATACTTCAATCCCCCTTAGAAGGGGAAGCAAAAAATCATGGGTGGCAGAGTGAGGGAAGTATCTGAGTGAGAGGTGGAGAGGAAGGAGAAAAGGGGAAGCAATACCCAGGGAGATGGGAGAGAAGAAGAACAAAGAGAAATATGCAGCTGGCTGGGAATGTGATATAGAAAGTCCCAGTGACCTATGATGGGGGAAGCTCGAGGTCTCCGTGTAAGTGACCTCAACCTAAAAGCTCAATAGTGAGGATATGGAACCTGAAGAGACCTCATTCAGTAGGTTAGGGCTCCAGTGGACAGGGATACCAAACCACCTTCAATATTTTCAACGAAATATTGTTCCAACCTAAAAGACAAGCAGGGAGAAAATGAGGCAGAAGATTCAGGAAAGGCCAAGCAGTGGCCAACCCAACCTGGGATGCATCCCATGGTCAGGCACCAAACCATGATTCTATTAGTGAGGCTATGTTTTGCTTGTGCGAGGAGCCCAGCAGGGCTGTCCTCTGAGAGGCTCTACCAGCAGCTCACTGAGACAGATCCAGATACAGCCAAACCTTCCACTTAGGCCGATGACCCTCATAGAAGAGTTAGAAGCAGGATTAAAGGAGCTGAAGGGGATGGCAATCCCATAGGAAGACCAAGAGTGTCAACTCCTCTGGAACCCTGGGATCTCTCAGAAGACTGAGCCACCAAGCAAAGAGCATATACATCAGCTGCTCCAAGGGCTGTGGTATATATGCAACAGAGGACTGCCTTTTCTAGCCTCAGTAAGAGAGTTTGTTCCTAATACATTGAAGACCCAGAGAGGCAGGGTGAGGAGCATTGGGGATGTGGAAGGGTGTGCCTGGGCCTGGGGAAACACCCTCTCAGAGGTAAAGGACAGGGGAAACAAGGGAAGAGGGGGGAACTAAGAAAGGGGGCACTTGGAGGAGGGCAACATTTGGAATGTAAATTAACAAAATAATTACTTAATGAAAAAGAAGTAAGGAAGTTATGATATTTCTTCTTTTCATTTATTACCTAATAAAGTTACTGGATCTCAAAGCAAATAACTGCACATATATCTGTTAGCTACCCATGGTGCTGTTAAAATGCCAAAATGTAAAATGTCTGTATGTCTTTGTGGCCCTCTATTTCATTTGATACACACACACACACACACACACACACACACACACACACACACACACACACACACACATTTGTTTACCAAAAATAAAATAAGATACTGCTGAAAAACAGGAAAGGGCTAGTCTCTCAGCAAGTTACCATTTCTCTTTTGTCATTCTCCTGTTGAGGTGTCAGAAAGTTTTAAATGCTGTCCTCAGAGTTTTATTGCCTCCATAATTTCTACAGAATTTAACAATAAATCCCCTGATTATTTTTTCTCCTCTATGTTTTGAGAATATATATATATATATGTGTGTGTGTGTGTGTGTGTGTGTGGTGTGTGTGTGTGTACATATACAGATAAATATATATTCTCCATATGTTGTTAATCCTATACTTGAACCAGTATCACTACTCAGCACATTGATTATGATAAATTCCTATGTGAACTCTAAGATATCCTCAAGGCCTGAAGTAGTAGATTTGTGAAGTATTCAAATGAGCAAATACAAATGACATAAAACCTAATTTCTCAAGCATTGTCTTAGTCATTTACAGATGTACTCTAAAATCTAGCCAATGCTTCTTGAACAACATTGCCCCCATATGAATTCCATGTTTTTCTTTGACATTCATACAATTTTGGACTTATCAGTGGCCCACTGCATTAACCTCTTTCCAGAGCCATTCAGTGCTCTGCCTCACATGCATGACCAGCCCTAGTCTCTTCCCAGTTCTTGAACATCAGAATATTGGGATGTGCCTTTCCTCACTGCCCCCACGGTTTTAGGGAGAGCACATTCTGTTACTCCTCCATGGAGCCACTTCTCTTTCTAGCAGTTTGCCCGATGTATAATTAATTTGTAATTTATTTCTACTTTTCCTTTACATTTCATTCTTCATATCTTGATACACAAATGTCTCAGCGAGTGAGACCAGGTTCCTGTGCCTGATGGCGTCTTTTGAGTTCCTTTACTCCATTCAAGTTCTTATGTCCCCTGTGTATTTTAATGAAATATTCTTTCCAATCTTGAAGTTGGACCATATCTTTGAGCCACGAATAAATTCTCAACATCTATCCTTTACTAGTTTTGGATTATGAAAGTGTTTGTAAGTGAGTTACATGTCCATTTGTACTTCTGCACTGAGACAGTATGGAAGAAGTGTGTTATAAACAAGTTCACTTCTCGAGGTGCTGCAGCTTAGGTCTGATGTCTGCTAAGGTTTGCTTCTTTTTCTTTATATGGATGGATCAATGACATCATATAAGGTCCTGAATACTATTATGAGGATTCTTCTCTTATGACTTAATTAATTTCCAAAGATTCTGTTCCAAAATGCTTTTACTTTGGCCCTTCGAACTGAGAACAGGACCGCCTTTGGGGGAATTAGAGGAAGTAATGAAAGAGCTGAAGGGGCTTGCAACCCCATAAGAACAACAATGCCAACCAACCAGAGCTTCCAGGGACTAAATCACTACCGAAAGGCTATACATGGACTTACACAAGGCTCCAACTGCATATGTAGCAGAGAATAGCCTTGTTGGGGCACCAGTGGAAGGGAAAGCCCTTGATCCTGACAAGGTTGGACCCCTAGTGCAGAGGAATGTAGGCAGTGAGGGTGGGTAAGGGGGGGTGGATGGGGGAAACACCCATATGGAGGAGGGAGAGGGAATGGGGGTTTATGGACAGGAAACCAGGAAAGGGAATAATATTTGAAATATAAATAAAGAAATATATCTGATAAAAAATTTTAAAAAAGAATTTATACAATGACAAGATTGTTAGGTCTAGTAGAAGAAAAGTATAATGGTATTTTTAGATTCTTACATTCATTTATTTGGTTCATTTTCTCCTTTTGAGGGATTTGATTTCTATTTGATTTTTTAAGACAGAATATTAGTCATTATTATAAGTGGGAAACAACTTCTATTCCAGCACAAAGTAAGCTCTGTGCACTACCTTGAGAGTCCATACTCTCATTAAGAATAAGAGAAAAATTCTGGACATGTAAAGGTATCTGTCAGCAATCAGGGCTAGGTCATAGTGTCAAGTAAGGCACCTTTATTATCGTTAGTTTTTCAAATTGTTATAATTTGTGGATTTTAAGAAAACAACTTATATACAACAAACTCATTTTTGTTTATGATCACATAAAATCACATTTTCCCTCCTTTTCCTCAATCCAAAACTTCTCATATGCCCCCTCAAATTCATGAACTCTATTCATTGTTATCATATATATATATATATGTATATATATTCTATATTTATCTATATCTGTTCTGCTTCTATATCCTGTATCTATATATCTATTCTATATCTATCTATATCTGTATCTATACCTATGTCTATATTTATCTTAATTATAATTGATTGGTCTGTATAATATTAAGGCTGACCATTTGGTTCTGGATAACTGAATGTTCTGTTCTTCCCTGGCTAAGGCTTTCTCACCTCTTCTCAGCATTCCTTACTGAATCATAAGGTAAACAATAGAAATAATGAATGTGGGTAACGGGAGTTTGAACACCAATGAACTTTGTTGTTTTCTGTAAAGGTTCCTATAAAGACCACTGTGATGAACCCAGAAATGGAATAATTTTTTTAATGTAATAGAAATTGTTTTTGTTTTCAAGCTTCAGCTTTCATTTTCCACATTTGTACATCTATCATCACTGATAAGTGTTTTAAAAGTTTTATATATATTATAAATGAAAGGGTAAGAGTCACAAAACTCAAGAGACAGCTAAGTGTGTTCCATCAGTTTTTTGCTGCTCGACTCTTAACTAATTCCCTTAGCATTTCCATTTATATGTACATGAGCAATTGGAAAGGTTCACATCTTTCCAATCAAACGTGCTACAGGGATCACTGACTTTGTAGGGGGAGTCACTATTCAGCCACTCTTTCTGCCCTGTCAGGGAGGGAGAGCCTTTCAATTCAATCTCCAGTTGTCTAGGCTGCTCTTCCCTGCAGCCTGTTAATTGCCTGTTTCCAAGGACACGAGTTTAGGGGGAAAGAAAAAAAAAGACTAAATGCTCTTACTGCTGACAATCTACACATTATCACCTTAAGCTTAACCTAATTAGACTGAACCACTCCTTAGATGTGTTGACCTTCTGAGAGAACATTGTTAGTGTCTGCAGTCAACCATGTATATTTTCCAACAAATATTACCCTTCAGAAATGATAAGTAAGATACTCAAACAGAACACCTGATTTCTGAATAGTTTTGACTCAGTCCTTACCTGTTTGCTGAAGAAGACCCTGAAAAATAATAACAGTATTCATAATAGTATATTAATACTAATGGGGCTTTGCTCATTCTTTAAATTTCAATCTTTATGACAACAGGAGATATCTGAGTTGGGAGAAGAAAATATATTTTCTCAAATGTTCCAGTGTAGAAAGATGCTAAGAAAATGTACAAACTAAAGCAAATTATAATAGGGTGGACATTTTCTCTATTATTCATAGATGAGGTGTTTGGGTTAAATTCCTTTGGAAAACTCAGTACTTTTTTTCCCCAGAAGAATTGGTGTCCTGTTGTTGGGATTACTGCACTAGAAGACAGAAAAGCTCATTACAGAGTCTTGGAGGAAAAGATATTCAGTTGGTTATCATTTATAAACAATTCAGTGATGGGAATAAAGAGGGTAGAAGAATGAAATACATTATCAACCAAACACAATGCAGTGATTGTGTCACATGCAGAGAACCATGATACACAGTACTTTTGACTTAGCAAATGGCTGAATGATTGACTAGGATCTCTCATTATGTATTTCTATCCTTCGTATATAGCCTGGGTTTCTCAAACCATGGTGGGGGCTTAATCTATTTTAAAACTATAAAATGCTTTGTTGAAATACAGATTCCTAGACTCTGAGAATTACTCAAATTGGGGAAGCCTCAGTCTCTGTTTCCACATCTGTTCTCCTCATTCGGTCTGACATTTAAGAGGTATCATTACTCATAATAGGTATTTTGGAAATCGTGTTTCCTTTATTTATTATTAGATAAATCTAATATTTCAGGAGGAACCACGGACTCAAATTGTTCTAAATCCACAAGAAAATTAATAGCAACTAAAACAGAAAATCCTGATGTTCCAGTAATTGAGCTTTATCATCATTGTTTCCTGAATGACTGACTGGGTTGGAAGAAAACAATGCTCAGAGGACTTCTTTTCTTGAGAGAGCCTCAAGTATTACTTTGGCCTGGCTACAGGAGAAGAAAGAAATTAGCAAGGATGGAGCTTAGGAAGACAATAATTTAATGCTCATCAAGGAAGAGAATAATAGCTGCCTACTCCAACCCCCCACATTTGTATGGGAAGCCTTTCTTCAAAGTCACCCTGGAAAATTACATGACATTTTTATCACAGTCATTTTCAGCCTGGGTCATTATCTTTAACCAAACATTTGGACCACATTTTGAACAGACGCATATATCAGGCAGGCAGTAGATTGTACTAGCAAATCCAAGGGGGGGACTTTTCCACAATCTTTTAGGGGTTGTCAATCAAGAGATGCAGTGATAAGGGAAAGGGAGAAAAATGTCACAGGAAAAAAGTGAAATCAAATGACAAGCCCAGTTATCAACTCAAGGGACTGAGGATGGAGATGAGGGTTTTAGCTAAATGCGCTATGTCTTTTGATATAAACGGATAGCACTTAGGAGATAATTCAGCCGAGTCAGTCTCACCATGGAATCCTGGGCTGTTACATATGCTAGTTGTATGACCTTGGGGGAACTCACAAAACTATTTGGAGTAGCAGAATATCAAGACAAGGCAATTTGTAACTGTTTGGCCTTTGTGTGTGGGGGAGGGAGGGATTATCCTATTTACAAGAATATATATATATATATATTCTTATACATGGCTTTGAAAAAGGGCTGCAATGCTAGTTTTGCCTCAACACATTCCCTCCTTAATCCCATCCATTCTTCTCTCACCATCTTCCACTATTTCCCTTTAACTTTGGACCAAGGTGTTCTATCTCCTCTGCCTTGGAACCTCTTTCATCCTCACAACACCTACTAACGTCCTAACAGTGATGTATGTTCCATGGGCAATCATTAGATTGAAAGCTAATACCCAAAAAAGAGAGAACATACATGCTATTTTTCTTCTTGTTTCTGGATTACTTCACCCAGAATGATTGTTTCTAGTTCCATCCATTTACCTGCAAATTTCAAAGTTTCACTTTTCTTCACAGCTGAAAAATATTAATCCGGAATGCCTCCTGTCAAAAGGAAATGCAGGGACAAGAATTGAGTAGAGACTGAAGGAAAGGCCACCCAGAAACTGCCCCTCCTAGGGATCCATTCCACCTGCAGACACCAAACTCAGGCACTATCGTTGAGGTCAAGAAGTACTTACTGACAGGAGCCTGGTATAGCTATCCCCTGAGATGCTGTTCCAGAGCCTGACCAATACAGATGTGGATGCTCACAGCCAAACATTGGCCTGAGCTCGGGAATCCCAATGTAGAAGTTAGGACAAGGACTCTAGGAGCTTAAGCGGTTTGCAACATCATAGGAAGAACAACAATATTAACCAACCAGATACCCCACAGCTCCCAGGGACTAAACCACCAACTAAAGTGTACATGTGGGGGAACCCATGACTCCTGGTGGATATGTAGCAGAGGATTGCCTTTTCTGGCATCACTGGGAGAGAAGCCACTTTGTCCTGTGGAGGGTCGATTACCCAGGGTAGGGGAATGCTAGGGCACTGAGGAAGGAGTGGGTGAGCAGATGGGGGGGACCCTCATAGAGGCAGGGGGGAGGGGAGGGAATGGTGGGCTTATGAAGGGGAAACTGGGAAGAGGAACAACATTTGAAGTGTAAATGAATAAAATAACCAATAAAAAATGAAAAAAGAATATATCGTGTAAATTTACCATACTACCCATTCACCAATTGATGGGCATTTAGGCTGTTTCCATTGATTGGCTAATGTTAATAGAGCAACAGTGAATATAAGAGCTAATATTTCTATAGTAAGATAAGTAGTCATTTACATATATGTCCAAGAGTTGTACAGTAGGATGATAGGATGATATACTGTGTACATTTCTAGAATTTTGAGAAGACTTTTGAGTAATTTGCATAGTGTTATATCAGTTTGAAATTCCACCAACCACGAATAACTGATTTTTCCACAAACCCACTCTTGAATCTGTTGTTATTTATTATATTTAATCTTAGTGTGATGGTTTGTATATGCTTGGCCCAGGGAGTGGCACTATTATAAGGTGTGGCCCTGTTGGAGTAGGTGTGGCAATATTGGAGTAGGTGTGTCAATGTGGATGTTGGCTTTAATAGCCTCATCCTTAATACCTGGAAGCCAGTCTTCTCTTAGCAACCTTCAAATGAAGATGTAGAACTCTCAGCTACTTCTGCACTATGCCTGTCTGGATAAAACCATGTTCCCACCTTGATGACAAGGGACCAATCCTCTGAGTCTGTAAGCCAGCCCCAGTTAAATGTCTTATAAGACTTGCCTTGGTCATAGTATCAGTTGTGAACATGGTTAGATGAAATCTTAAAGTAGGGAGGACAGCATTCTAACTACATACCTCATAATAGCTAGTCCATGAGGTACAGGGAATAGGTTATATCTCTGAGTTGCTGGTCAATGAGGTTACATAGACAACCCAAGAATTACAGGCTATTGCCAATACTCTTTGGTACCTTCTAGGTCATATCTTAATATATATATATATATATATATATATATATATATATATATATGATACTGTTTTTGAAGACACTGAGTCTCTGAACATGGTGAAATTAAGATCATGCTCACTCAGAACTTTTCATAATACTAGCATGCATTGTGAATATTTCTAGAGAAAAAGCAATCATCAATTTCACTTAGATGAAAATACTGCAAGCTGATATAAGAACTGGCCTGAAAAGATATGCCTTCTTGTGTCATAGTAGTTCGAATGTTATGGGAGTAACCGATTACTTTCTTCTTAGTTTAGAATCTTACTTAATGAGACAGAGCCTATATATGACACATTTTAAAGGGCAAATACCTATGACTAGATAGTACATATCGTCTAGAAAAGAAGCCAATACTATTATTCTGCTATTTGGCATAGCAACTAAAATAATTCCTAATTATTTACTGCTGTGCTCATAGATCAGGGCATCTCTTAACCTACCAGAGATGGTACTTTCTTCAGTAGATGAAAATTAATGTAGACATCCTCAACTGGAAAATATTTAGATAATAAGAAACTGGAGAGGGCTCAGGCCTACATGGGACATACAAATCATAGCCCTCTCCCCCAGTCTTTATAGAATTCAGGGAACATGGGGCAGAAAGATTGTAAGAGCCAGAGATTTTTAAATAAATCAAGAAAAATCATGTTGCAAAAGCACATATGAAATCACAGTGACAGTGCAAGAATGTAAAAGACCTGCTAAGCTCATGCCTGTAATAGTCCAAGTCTAGAGGGGGAGGTAGAGACAATATCCTGCCAGTGGGTGAGGAACTGAAAGGATTTGATAGCAGCTGGCAGAGAATCAGTTTTCTTGATTGACCCTGGTAGGTCAATCACATGGAGGACAGGCCATATCCCCAAGGCTAGCGGGGCAACCCATACCATACTAATGAGGTGAAACAGAAGAAAACTCAGAGCAGGGAGGCAGGAGGGAGTGGGTGGATTGGTGAGTGGGGGAGCATCCTCATGGAGGTAGGTGGTGGAGGGTGAGATGGGGCAGTTCCGCATGGGAAACCAGGAAGGAAGATAATTTTGAAATATAGATAAAGAAAACATACAACAAAAAATGAAAAGAAGCAAAAAGAAACAGACACACACACAAAGAAGAAAACTGAAAGTTCGGTTAGAGGAATAAAGTAGTGGTTATAGGAAGAGGTGTGGCGCCATTCCAAATAAATCAATAAAAATATTTTTAAATGTTATTTCTACTGTCAAAATGTCAAGAGGGGTTGGGGATTTAGCTCAGTGGTAGAGCGCTTGCCTAGCAAGCGCAAGGCCCTGGGTTCGGTCCCTAGCTCCGGAAAAAAGAATTTAAAAAAAAAATGTCAAATTATTTGTCTAGACATTTGAATTGATCCCATATAGCTCTATATCTATCAATCTCAGGATCTCATTGCAAATCTCCTCTACATTCTCATGTTATCAGGAGATTTTCTTTTAAATATTGATTTATTTATTTTATATATATGAATACCCTACATGTACAACTTTGTGCCAGAAGAGGGCATCTGACCACATTATAGATGTTTGTGAGCCATCATATGGTCTCCGGGGATTGAACTCAGGGCCTCTGGAAGAGCAGAAAATGCTCTTAAGCACTGAGCCATCTATCTCTCTGGCCCTATCAGAAGATTTTTAAAAATATATTTTATACATAGCCAGAAATCCTAAGACCCATACTTGAATGCTAGAACATATTTTTATGTGACTTAAAATAGATTCTATACCCCATCTAATACTTGAGCTTTGTTAATGCAAAAGATGTAAACAATATTTAGTTCAAATGTAATTGTAGATTAACAAGGAGAAAAACATTACTTTTACTAAACATAGTGCCTCAAATATAGTGCACATTCACATAGTCACTTGGGTGTAGAGTTTTATAAATGCATTGTAGTTTACTCGTTTATACATTACAGTTTCTCCTTGAAAGCTAAATAAGGTGAGTCCTATTAACTTAAGTAAAGACAATCAAATATCCTCTTGTATGTGCTTAGTCTTTCTTAGAGGAGGTTATCAGAGAGAATGGCTTCAGCCATTTTCCTTTCTCCCCTTCCCTTGTGGATATTGCTGTGACAAGTTGTGAAGTGTTGACATTGAACAAATGACTCTAAGGTGGTAATTTATGGTACACTGGGCACGATTTGTTTTTTGATGTCCAATGAAGCAAGGTGTCAACAGTTTATCAATATGTGACACACAGGTATAGATCAAGCTTTTAGGAATTATAGTTGTATATTCTCCAGGGAGAATGAGGGACATATAAAGACTTTCATGAATGTGAAGGAATCTATTCCTGGTTGAATGCTAAAAGTCTAGGGAACCTCTGTAGTGAAAGCATAGCTTCAGTTTTTCATGTACATTGGAACTGGAAAAGGATTTGGTGTTAAAGTTTGGGCTGTGAAGTAGAATAAAATTTCTAAGATATGAATACAATACTATGCAACTCCAACTGAAATGAATGAAAGAGACCTATAGGCTGACAGTGATTACTGAGTACTCGACAAAGGAATATACTGAACAAACTATGTTTAGAGGAAGGACGGATGTTTACTAGGTACTTGTCTTGATTCCAGAAACACAAAATTACTAACATGAATGATGTTTCTATTACAGTAGATACCACAATTGGATAATTGTCCTGAGATAAAAGAAAGCTCATTACAACATGACAGGATTTGGAGATGAGTAAGAAAACATGCGTGAGCTGTGTTGCTAAAATAATCCCAGAAGGATGTTCATGGAAAACCTTGTTAAAAATAAGAACATCCTAAGTCGCTCAATTCCTAAGAGGCTTTCACCCAGTCTTCATGCAGATTCACCACAACAAAAGCACTTATTCCATTAACACCAGTAAATAGACTTTCTTTTGTTGTGATAATTTTTCCCCAAGTAAAAGGCTTAGATAAGCAATTCTGGGTCAAGGCAGTTAGGTATAAGAATAAAAAAGCCCAGCTTAATTAAAATGTCTATCTATACTCCATGGCTTATTTCACTGAGATTTATAAAAGCAGATATTTGTTGTTAATCAAAAGTCAATTGATTCTCCCTAAAATATTTATTGAGACTTAAGAACTCAGTTATGTGTGTTGCATGGCTGTTAAGGTCTCAATAAATCTGTTTCTCCAAATCAATGGGAATTTAATTAAAATGCAAAAAATAACTATATGGTTTGTTTCAAGTCCTTATTTTACACAATTAATAGAATGCTATTAAGATCCTGATTTAGTGACTGGAGGGCATGGAGGATTTAATGTCCATTAAACAGCCTGTGAGTACCGGAGCAGCAGGAGAGGAGACTGGGATGGGATGGGGTGGGGGAGAAAACGCTAGATGTCTGCTGTGGAAACGGCCAGTGAGCAGTGGGAGGTAGGCTAAGGCATTACAAGGTACAGCAAACCTTAAATTCCAATTAGTCAGGACACAGGCATTACAATACATCCGGGTCATATGAAAGTTAGGTCACACTGACTTAATTCAAGTCCTTGCTTCCTTACAGTTCTAGTGGAATGAGATTACAATGGAATTAATTAACACTACATTTATTATGCATACACACACACACACACACACACACACACAGAGAGAGAGAGAGAGAGAGAGAGAGAGAGAGACTCCATTTTCTTATTACTATTGTGAATGTGACCTCATTTGGGTCTTCCCAGACATGATCAAGTTGGAATGAGGACAGTCCAGACAAGGTGAATAGTAGTCAGATACAAAAGCAGGTAATCTAATACAGGGAAGCAGATTCTATGACAATATGGAAAAGAAGGAAAAATTAAAGGTATGATTCTTTAACCCACAAAAGATGAGTTTTCTTGAAGCAGTACAAGTTCAAAACCAATTCTCTGGGCAATTCAGAGAGACCATACAGCCCTACGCATATTTCCAGCTTAAATTTTTAGCCTCTAGATTCATGAGAAAATAAATTTCCATTGTTATAGGTCATTCAATGGTAGTATTTTGTACTAGGCAACCTTACAAGTCAAATGTCATTTAAAGAGTTAATGTTTATTAAACCAATCCTCCCCAGTCATATACGAACTATGTAAAGTTGGACTCCCAAAGGTTTTCTTAGAGGCCACAATAAAAGGTCAACTTTATTTCTGTATTGTTTCTTCGGAAGTTTACTTGACACGGCCTGTCTGGTCAAAGCTGTGTCATCCAGAGACCCAGTACTTTCCTCTTGGCTATGGTTATTACTCTTGAGGTATCTGTGTCAGGGGGATCTTCTCTTCAGTGGTCAACACTTTCTGAATTCTCTTTTTACTGACCTTGGATATTTTTCCCCTTGCAAATACTATATAAGCTGCTAATGTTCTTAATAAACTTACTTGGATAAATCATCAGCTTAAACAAGGCATCCTGGTCCCAGACTTTTCTTTTGTCTTCTTTATTTCTCATCTTTATTTTCCATTGCTGCTCCTCTCTCTTGATACCTCATGGTTTCAAAGCCCTTATTCCTAATGGCTTAGAACCATTTGACAAAGAACTATATAAGAAATTTCATCTAATATATATGCATATACATGTATATAAGCACACACGTATGCACACACACACGTCTCTTTCTCATTCTCTCATTCTCTCTCTCTCTCTCTCTCTCTCTCTCTCTCTCTCTCTCTCTTTCTCTCTCTCTCCCTCTCTCTGTGTGTGTGATATATATGATGTGCATTTTGTGTGTCAGGTCTTAATCCCAATGAAGAGTAAAACAACTGATCTAAATTATTACCACATTGAAGGAAGCTTTATTCATGTACACATCAGAGTTGAACTGGTTTGGGTCTCACCATAAGGGAGGGTGTATGAGGCCAGTCCTCGAACAATTTCATGAGCCCTTTTTATAGGCTAAACCATTGGATGGGAGAATTTGACAATAAGCCTGGTTATAGGAACAAAACCAGTCAGTTAAAGAAAAGTAGACTATAAAGAAATGTATCCTCATTTCAGAAATAGGTTGCCTAGGTTGTGGTTTCTCAAATATTATATGGTTATGGAGGCTCTGAGAAACAAACATTCTATAGTAAACAGAAACTTAACTAGAGACTCAAAATGACTCTGTAACAAAATGGAGCAATCCAAATACTTTGTGAGCAATCCAAAGCAACATGAGTTTTAAAAAATATGTTTCTGAGTATGAATATATTTTGAACCTTCAAATTCATAAAGGAGGTTAAACTCAAATGTACTGAATTAGGAGGATGGAAACTTATTCTATTGTGTTGTTAGAAATGAGCCTTCAGATAAATACTTTCATATTTCACATATGATTTCATATATATATACATATATGTATATATATGTGTGTGTATGTGTGTGTATGCATATACATTTGTTTATATGTATATACATATGTGTATATATATATGTATGTATATATGTACATATAATGCTCGAAACCCTCTGAACTTATTATACACAGATATTTATCAAGTTTTCTGCTTTGGGTATTTTAGCACTTACACAGAACTGAATGGCTTACCACTCAGAAACCTAGTAGCTTGCATATTTCTTCCCTTGTTTGTTGTTCATAGCCTAAGTTGACAATCACACAAGGAGTAGTAAGTTATGACTTCCATTTCTTTTCTTTTACTTTGGAAAGGGAGATTATTTCTTCACAAGGTAACAGGCAAAAAGACAGAGCCAAAACTAGGCTTTGTAGCAGAAATTATGTTTCCAAATGAGACTGGAGCATCGACTTTGCAGAGCTGACAGAGGTTCTATAGAAGTAACCACTGTAATGCAGTTTAATAACTAGGAGGAGTTGGCCCAAGGTCTCAGCAGCACCACTCTACTGCACGACTGAATGGCGTTTCCCATTTGCCACGTCCTTCAGGAGACTGAAACAACAAAAGAATGTCTCTGGATTCCAATAATTCCATCTGACCCTGGTCCAGCAACCAAATTTTCTTTTATATGAACATCCTAGAAAGCAGTTATCTGATACTGACTTTAAAAAAATAAGTAGATAAGACAGGTGAAAGGGAAGGGTGATCTTTTGAGCACAGCCAGCTGGAGCCATTAGGCTGGGTCACAGAAAAGCATTTAACTTCCAGTTGTTCTTAAGTGTATTGATTTTTCCCCACCACGGAACCCCTATGGCAGGCGCTGTGGGCAGCTGACCTCCACTGACCTGCCACATCAGCCCCTTCTGCAGTTTAATAACTGTCAATTTCTCACAATCTTTTCAAAGTAAGGACTTTGGGCATGGGAAATGAACACTGAAAAACTGTCTCATTGTCCCTGCTTAATAACCTCCCCATACTTCTGCATTGGTTCATCTATGCAGACACTTATGAAAGGACAGCGAGTATCATTGTTAATACCCCAACAGGTAAAGTAAGGTTAGAAAGCAGGCATCTCGTCTAGTTAAATCTACACAATAGTCGAAGCAGCATCCATGATATGTGTATCCTCTTACATACATATTCACTCAATACAATACTTCCCAAGGAAGCTCTTCAGGGTGCACATGCATTTGAGTAGGCACAGAGCATCTGAGTTCAAGACCAACCTTGAGTGGACAACAATGAGTTGTCTCTCTCAGATATATACAGAGGAGATTTCTTCTTATCTTTGTTCCTAAAGAGAACAGTGTAACAACTATTTTGCTGTATTATATGTTGTAAGTATTCTAGAAGTGACTTAGACTACACAATAAGATGAAAATCAGTCATGGACTAATTCTACTCGCAGTTTTGTGTCTGGGACTTTAGTTTTCATAGATTTTTGAATTAATTAATTTGAAGAATGAAAGGTTGAACAAATTAACCCCTTTGTTTCTTATTTAATAAGAAAGTAATACTAAATGATACTATAATTAAATTACATTTCATTTAATAATAAACACAATTATTAAATAAATAATAATAAGGTGGGTTTTCAATGCACTGCTCTGTGCATACAAAGTTTTGAGCATACTAGATTTCTGTTTTCCACTCTTTTTGTTTAAATTGTATTTTTAATTTACATTTCAAATGTTATCCCCTTTCCCAGTTTCATGTCCAAAAACCCTCATCCCACTCCTCTCCCCCTTCTTCTATGAAGGTGTTCCCCCACCTCCCCACCATGATATTCCTTTACACTCTGGGTCCAGACTTGGCAGGACCAAGGGCTTCTCCCATTGGTGCGCAACAAGGTCATCCTCTGCTACATATGCACCTGGAGCCATGGGTTTGTCCATGTGTAGTCTTTGGATGGTGCTTTAATCCCTGAGAGCTCTGGTTGGTTTGTATTATTCTTATGGGGTTGCAAAAACTTTCAGCTCCTTCAATCCTTTCTCTGACAACACCAATGGGAACTCCATTCTCAATGTTGTCCACTCAAGGTTGGCTCAATGGTTGGTTGCAAGAGCCCACCTCTATATTTGTTATGCTCTGGTAGAGCCTCTCAGGAGACAAATATATCAGGCTCCTGACAGCATGCACTTCTTGGCATCAGCAATATTGTCTGGATTTGGTGGTGGCTGTATATATATATATGGGATGGATCCCCAGGTAGGGCACTGTCTGGATGGATTTTCCTTCAGTCTTTGCTCCAAACTTTGTCTCCGGTATTTCCTCCTATTAATATTTTTGTTCCCCCTTCTAAGAAGTCTGTCCCCTATCTTACTCTTATGCCATCCCCCTTTTCTATCTATGGTTTTGCATTCTGTCCTTTCTTGTGGAAGAGATAACAGGAGAAAATACATTTGAACATGCTGACCTAGTATAAAATATATTTTTCTCAAATAAGAAACCATGGAGATAATTGGTTGAACATTTTATTTTTTTCAGTCATCCAGCCAATACCAACCCAGTATCATATGTCCCTGAGGCACTGAGCTGAATAACAGACTACTTTCAGAGATTCATCAACTAATGCAAAATATGTAGAAGGCCAATTTTCTAACAACAGGCTAAGAACTCTAAATCAAAAGTTGTATGGTTTGGCTTTTCCATATTTGCCACTAATCTCATTCTTTTCCAAATGTCTTTCAAAGCAAAACATAACTATTCTATTTTATAGCCAAGGCAATCAAGACTCAGAGATATTAAAAGGTACAGGGTAGAACACTGCAATTAATAATGTGGAGTATATGAACATAGTGGAGCATGTGTCTTTGTTGTATGTTGGAGCATCTTTTGGGTACATGCCCAAGAGAGGTATAGCTGGGTCCGCAGGTAGTGGAATGTCCAATTTTCTGAGGAACCTCCAGACTGATTTCCAGAGTGGTTGTAGCAGTTTGCAATTTCACCAACAATGGAGGAGTGTTCCTCTTTCTCCACATCCTTGCCAGCATCTGCTGTCACCTGAGTTTTTTTATCTTAGCCATTCTGACAGGTGTGAGGTGGAATATCAGGGTTGTTTTGATTTGCATTTCCCTGATGACTAAGGATGTTGAACGTTTCTTTAGGTGCTTTTTGGCCATTTGATAATCCTCAGCTGAGAATGTTTTGTTTAGCTCTGTACCCAAATTTTTAATAGGGTGATTTGTCTCTCTGGAGTCTATCTTCTTGAGTTCTTTGTGTATTTTGGATATTAGCCCTCTATCAGATGTAGGATTGGTAAAGACCTTTTCCAATCTGTTGGTTGTCATTTTGTCCTAATGACAGTGTCTTTTGCTTTACAGAAGCTTTGCAGTTTTATGAGGTCCCATTTGTCGATTCTTGATCTTAGAGCATGAGCCATTGCTGTTTTGTTTATAATAGCCAGAAGATGGAAAGAACCCAGATGCCCTTCAACAGAGGAATGGATACAGAAAATGTGGTACAACTACACAATGGAGTACTACTCAGCTATCGAAAACAATGATGTCATGAAATTCATAGGCAAATGGAATGAACTAGAAAATATCATCCTGAGTGAGGTAACGCAATCAGAGAAAAACACCCTTGGTATGCACTCATTGATAAGTGGATATTAGCCAAAAAGCTTGAATTACCCAAGATGCAATCCACAGACCACAGGAAGCTCAAAAAGAAGGATGAACAAAATGCCATGCTCCCACTCCATCTTAAAAGGGGGAAAATATTCATAGGAGGGGATATGGAAGCAAAGTTTAGAGCAGCAACTCAACAGCCTTTCAGAGCCTGCCCCACATGATATATCCACCAAAACTAGATAAGATGGATGAAGCTAAAAAATGTAGGCTGAAAGGGACCGGATATAGATCTCTCCTGAGAGACACATCCAGATCATGTCCAATACAGAGGTCAGTGCTAGCAGCAAACCACGGAACTGAGAATAGGACCCCCATGGGGGGAATTAGAGGAAGGATTGAAAGAGTTGAAGGAGCTGCAACCCCATAAGAACAACAATGCCAACCAACCAGAGCTTCCAGGGACTAAACCATTACCAAAAGACTATACATGGACTGACCCAGAGCTCCAACTGCATATGTAGCAGAAAATAGCCTTGTTGGGGCACCAGTGGAAGTGGAAGCCCTTGGTCCTGCCAAGGTTGGACCCCCAGTCCAGGGAAATATGGGAGGCAGTAAGGGGGATGTATGGGGTGAATACCCGTATGGGGAGGGGGAGTGGAGGGGATGGGGGCTTACGGACAGGAAACCGGGAAACAGAATAACATTTGAAATGTAAGTAAAGATATATTTAATAAAACATTTTTTAAAAGGTGGAATCTAAGGTACCTAACCACAGAAATAAAAATCAACTACTACTTTTCACACTCTGCAAGACATTGACTAATTTCCTTTTATTTACACTAAAGAGTTAAATCAACTTTCCTCATTGCGATGTTAGGCACAGAAGGTGAGGTCAGTCTTGCAGCTCTCAGCTCCTGGACATCCTTTCTGTTGTTAGTTAATCGTCCTTCATATCTTTTTCAGTATGTGTTCCTTTGGGTATGATTCTTGGCTAAGACTTGACCTATCCTCCTGACGGCAGGCATCGCCTTCAAGCAACCATTGTGCTCACAATTTTTTCCCTCTGTAATCCCATGTTTATTGTTTCCATTGTTCTTTTTCATTAATCATTTTATTTATTTACATTTCAAATGATATCCTGCTTCCCAGTTATCCCTCCGCATACCCTCCATACCATCTCCTCTCTCCTCCCTTCTCTTTGCCTCTATGAGGGTACTTCTCCACCCCCAGACCTTCTCCTGCCTCATGACTCGAGCATCTCCCTATGCTGTTCATTCTCATCTCTCTGAAGCCACAGTTAGACATGGTTAATGAAAGTACATTGTCTAAAATCATGTGCTTATACAGAGGGAGGTGTTGCCAGTTAACAAATGTTTCAACAACTGGTAATTGCTCACTGCTCGTTTTCTTAAGAATAGATTTATAATTGGATATGGAAGTTTTTGAGGTATAAGGAAGGTAAGAGAAAGATGTGAGAGGGGGCCTTGACCCAGTATATCCCTGTCATTCTTAAAGAATGATGAACTGGCGTGTGAAGGGAGAATAAACAGGACAAATGCCATATGACAATAGAGACCTAATTGAAGTGCTACAGCCACAAGCTGATGACTGCCAAAGAATAATGGGCAGCGCCCAAAGTCAAGAAGAGCCAAGCAAAGGTTTAATCAGGTCTCAGAGGATGCATGCCCTGTTCATGACCTTGATTTCCATAGTCACTCAAGAACTGCGATTTTGCTGGTTATAAATTACCTGATTTGGGTTACTTTGCTGTTGTCGACTTAGAAATCTAATACAAAGGATTCTAAAAATTTCTTAAGAAGACCTTCATGATAGATCCTGAACTGTACCACTTCAGGTACCTACAGAAGTTAGATTATATTTCCTTGAGGATTCAGTTGTACATGGTTTTTGGAATCCTATGAACATGGAATCATGTAGTCCTTGAACTACAAAGAACAACAACCACAAAAATAGGCATCACATGGACCAATTTTTTTGAAGCTATCAGAGCACTTTGGTTGCAAGAAGAGTGAATGATTCATTGAAGGTGATGGTGAATACCCAACTTTTCCTTATCCACTTACTGCCTTCGAGTTTTTACTCACCTTTCCTGTGAAGCTTACGGCGATTTGAATGTTAGGTACCTCCTCATAAACTGATCTATTTGGACACTGGTTCCGTAGCAGGTATTGCCATTTCTGAGGGTTGTGCAATGGTCTAGGGATAAAATCACATTAGAGGAAGTAAGTCTCTAGCAGTAGGCCTTGGAGTTTGATAGCTTGACTCCACTTTCTGCTTACTTCTTCCTGATTGTAAATTCAACGGGACCGGCTGCCTCATGCTCAATCTGTCATGCTCCACATACCATAATCTATGGTACACTGAAACAATATCCAAAAAGATAAACCTTGTTCAATTAGGTTGCTTCTTGTCAGGTAACTGGACACAGCAATGAGAAAAGAATCTTTAATACCTACATAGTCCTTTTATATCTTAAAATAGTAGTCTATGTTAAAATAGTCATAAAAATTATACCATATAAACTTCTAAGTATATAAAATGATTTCTGGGTTTAATAGTTATAATAAATTTAATGTTTTGTTGTAACAGTAAAGCTTTCTTCTGTTAATAAAGATTTTTCAAAGTTGTAGAAGGATTTACACACACACACACACACAAAGATGATTATGTTGTCAGTAATACTTTTAATAAATTCTTAAAGCTATACTTCAAGGTAAAAATGATTTATAGTACTTGGGTGGGGCTGGCAAAATTGCACAGTGGGTAAAGGCTTCTGCTGCCAAGCCTGAGGACATGAGCTTGATCAATGTCTGTAACGCACACACTGGAAGGAGAATCAATTCTGGAAACATGTTGGCTGACCCTACAGAGACAGGACCTGGCAAACAACGTCCATCCTCATGTACACACATAAATAAGTAAGTAAGTAAGTAAATAAATAAATGTCTAAAAACATAAAAATTATTTATAATATTTGTATTTATGATTGTCTATTAAAAACTATGAAAACTAGATTTGAAATGGTAATTAAATTCTTATTTTATTTAAATATATTTCATTTTATTCATTAATATGTTATCTGTCTCAATATAGGAATGTAAAGTGAACTCAGGTGCCTTCAGAGGCCAGAATAGGCCTTCTGCTCCCTTCAAACTGGAGTAATAGGTCGTCACGAACCCCTTGATATGTGTCCTGGAAAACAAACATTGGTACTCTACAGGCTCATAACTATTCAGCCATCTCACTAGATCCTGTCCTAACACACACGTACACACACATACACATGTACACTCACACACACACTCACGCACACGCACACACACACACACACACACACACACACACACACACACACTTTTATCATTCAGACACATAGGTATACATTTAAGAATTTTCTTTAAAGTAAAATGTCCTAGCCCAATTCCTTTCCTCTTTTCATTCTAACTCAGTTTTCAATGAAGAAAAAGAAACCTTACCAAGCACTCTGGAACTGCAGATTTATCTGCTGTAGAAAATGATACAGTTAAGCTATGGGTAAGGTTGAAATAATTTCCAAAGTTATTTTTATGGAGTGTGAAGGTTTTTCTATGATGTGGGCTTAGCTAGTTTAGGAATCATTTACTAAACCTATCCCCAGTTTTGTCTGTAAGATCATTTCCAAAAGGTTAAACTGAGAAAGGAAGAGACAAAAGAAATGTAGGCAGGATTATATTGAATGGGGTAGCACTATCACGGGGCTATGTTTCTTGACTGAATAAAAAGGAAAATAGGAGAGAGTAAACAAAATTCCAGCATTCATCTCTTTCTGCTGCTGGGTTGGGTACCATGAGACAAGCTACCTCATGTTCTTGAATCATGATAATAGTAATTAATAATAATAATAATAATAATAATAATAATAATAATAATAATAAATTTGAAGTGGGATGAACAACTATTGATTGATTCATTGATTGATTGTGTATTAGTGTTCTGCCTCTATGCATGTCCACGTGATGGTGTCATTTCTTGGTATTACAGACAGTTGAGAGCTGTCATGTGGGTTTTGGGAATTGAAATCTGCTCCTCTGGAAGAACAGTCAGTGCTTTAAGCACTTGGCCATCTCTGTATCCCTGATAATGATGATGATGTTGATGATGGTGATGAGCAAAGAAATTAGCTTTTTTTCTTTAGGCTGGTTTATCAATCATTTTGCCACAACAATAAGATAGAAAACTAATATATAAAGAATGATGTCTTGGGGTTGAGGATTTGATAAAGGAAAGATATTTGTGGTTTCAGGTTTAGAATTTTTTTACATATATTTTTGTTGGATATGTTTCTTTATTTACATTTTATACGTTATTCCCTTTCCCTGTTCCCTGTCTATAAGCCCATCAGGTTGAGAATTTAAACTATTCTCCCCCACCATCTTTTGCCTATCATTTCATTTTAGCCCACAAATAGCTGAAGCTCTCAGATTGGAGAAGACATTGTTATCCACACTACACTTAATCTAAAATAGCTGGATGAGTTATTTGGGTGAGTCACTTTTAGAGTTTTCTCCCTGTGTTTTAAATTTGGTTTTGGCATAAGATTGCAAGGCAGCAACTATTTCAAGGGATAGAATCCAAGGGATGAGGATCTGCATGTATTGGCAGCTCAGCTTCTCAACATGTCGCAGGGGAGAAGCCAGGGATCAGGGAGAAAGAACGATGCCAACAGACTGCAGGAGGCGACAGTCCACACCATAGTGACCTGGCAAGACGGTCCTTTCTGGATACAGAAGCACTTTGCTTTTTGTGAGTTGACCAGACCTTCCCTTGAGTGAGAAACTATTATTTGTCCTGGAGAATGTATATTTTGTAAACTTCCTTACTTATTTTCCTTTACAATGCAACCAAATATCGGGCATTATGAGAAGAGAATTGCAAAAGATAAGCTTCGCTTCAGTGAGGGTCAGATTGTGAAGAGTGGATCTAAAGCAGGAGACATGATTAGAGGGGGTGACCCAGAGCCAGATGCCAGACTTTCATAGCTTCTCTTAGTCAGATATATCGTGAAAATAATTCAGAAAATCCGATGGAATCTCAGCGGAGGTCTAGTACCCTCAATTCAGGTTTTTTTTTTTTTTTTTTTTTTTTTTTTTTTATTAACTTGAGTATTTCTTATGTACATTTCAGTGTTATTCCCTTTCCCGGTTTCCGGGCAAACATCCTTCCCTCCCCCCCTTCCTTAAAAGCAACATTTGAATGGACACGAGAAAAACGTGTTGGTATACGGCAAAACCTAAAGCAAGAGCCCGATTCGGAAGTTGCTATAATAGCTGTCGTGAGACTTGAAGGCTGGAACGTGGTGAGGTACCATAAGGAGTAGAGAAGATGCAACTGAAAATAGGAAGTACTTTGGCAGGACACGGAGATCTAGCTGTGGCTCTTTTTCTCAGTTGGATCTATATATTCCCAATGTCGTATCATAATGGCGGAGTCCAAGAAAACGTTATTACCCATAAGCCAGATTAGAATTGGCACACTTAAATGATCTGCGTTTTCTTAGGTTAGCGGGTGGGAAGAATCTTAATCTTTGCCTACAGACACTAGAACATCTTTAGGTCTGCAATGGAGTGCCCCAGGATGGTCATATGTGAACTAATCACGCCCATTGCTCAAACACTTAGCAGGCACAGCACCTCCTTCAGAGAGAAGAATTACAAAAATTTTAAATACATCTTAGATGTGCTCATAATGCAAGTTAAAAATTATTGTTAAGCAAATGTACCACCTTGCTTTGGTGGCCGTCTTTCTTCACCGGTAGATACCTCTAAACGCCATGTCTGAAAGAATCACATCAGTTTCTAATTTCAAAGAATTCAATCTAGTGCAGTGGTCACTAAAACGTTAATGACACCTGTTTTCAACAAGTCCCTAATTTCTAAATGAGTAGGAAGACGCTATCAACGTGGAGCCCTGGCTCTGTCTGAGCAAGGCAGAGGATTACATTGCCTTTGTACACAGCAAGAAAATGGTTTTAAGAACAAAACAACAACAACAAAAGAAACAAACAGGCAACAAAAGCATGAGAGAACATCCTGCCTATCAGGTTCTCTCTGATCTGTCACCAGTTGAAGGAAGAGATGCAAATACTGAGTATAATGGAGGAAGAGACATTTTGCAGTACCGTGATGTGATGGGCTTGGCTGAGGACATAACCTGCTACTTTCTATTAGCAACTTGCTAAAAGTTCCTCATGCTAAAAGATATTTATGTTCCACATTCAGTTTTTTTCTAACAATTGATGTATGATGTATGATGTATGAAGGAGTGAGTTTCTGGATCGCGTTGGAATGCATTTGAATATGTGTGCAAGTCCATAAGAACGTGACTTAGGATCACATTTTGTGGAATTTTCTTATTGTGTCTTTAATCATTGTGTCCCATCATAATACCATTTTTACAAAGGAAGCAAAAGTAAGAACCCACAATTACAAGATTATTTTTATCTTTATGTTAGTATTGAAAATGATAACCTCATATAGCATTGTTCTGTAATATCACACCAGAATTGAACTCAAATATTTGGTGGAAACCGAGTAGAGAGGCAACAAAAACACAACATATTTTGCCTTAGTGCCCACAAGGAAATGAGCTGTAACAGTAAAATGTGTCGATTAGGGACATGAAGCTTGTCAAACGTCTGCTCCAGTGATTTAGGTGAACAGTATCAAAGGTGCAATTAGGACGAGAAATTTATACTTAAAAAGGAAAGTAGATTTAAGAGGTTGTGATAACTTTTGATAGATTGTTTCTTTGATATATATTATTATCATTATCATCATCATCATCACTATTAAATATTATTATATCTTCAGCAAGCCCTCTGGTGCACAGTGAATGACATCCAAAATGAAAGGCATGCTAGATCATGGAGGCCAACAGCAGATGTTTGGTTAGTGACTTTTAAGTGGAAAACTTTCTCAACAACATCCCTTGAGTGTTTTTGAATTTCAGCAAAACCACACATTTATCTGAATTGCTACTTTTCTGAGATGGAAACGATAACGTTGGAAGAACTGCCTTCTGCTCAGGGATCATTTATTATCCAAGTTTTAATCAAATTAACCATTTTATTTTGTTGATAATTTTAGCATAGATTTTGATTCCAATCACAAACTGATCTCAGTGAAGGAAAGGCAGGGCAAGGCAGGGGAGGCATATCGTATGAGAAGCCACTCAGGGAGAATTTTTTTTGGAGATAAATATTTGTAATGTAATTACAGATCTATCATCAACCCCACTATAATTTACTGTCAATCACCATGCTGATGATAGGATCTTCCTTCAGAGGTATAACTCTAGTGCACTGCAATTATCTCCAGGATGGATCTTCATGCTCACCACCCGCCAACACAGAACTCTGTGGAAAGTAGCTGTAGCACAGGCTATTTCTCAGCGCTCCACAATGTAGGTCATTGTCCCCTTCACCCAAACTTGCTGTGTGTTTAAGACTCACTCTACAATGGTAGGAATAAAGGTTGATGCGTTCTCATGCTGTGCCTTTCCCTGACACATGTCACGCTCCTAAATGACAGGTGGGAAAAAAAAGTTGGGAATTAAAAGGTTGGACACAAATCAGAGTTGTAAACACTTTATTTAAATGCGTTTGAAATGCATTTAATATTTCACCAAAACAAAGTACCCCCTCTCTGTCCTCATTGCTGCCTCTCTTTATTTAATAGATTACAGCTTATGTTATTTTTCCATCTTTAATGTATCCAAATCCATACATTGAGGAATGTGTATTCTTCTCTTGCCAAATCAAAAAAGAAATCATTCTAATATTTACACAACAATTTTGTAGAATACCACGTCACTTCTCTAGTCCAGTTACTCTATGTTATTAGAGGGAAGGGAAACTATTAATAAAATGTCTAATTTCTTAAATATATTATAGTGAATCCACATGTGTATAACCTTCTTGCTTGTTTACTTGTCAGAAAGTTATTTTAGCAACCTGTTCCACTTTTACCATTATTATTATTATGATTACTTTGAGTCTTCTGAAGAAGGAATCCAGCACCTTTTCTGTCAGTCAAATAGAGCGATACAGGATATTTTCTAAGCAGGTCTTAAAGAAGGTGTATTAAATTTTGTTAAACAGACGAGCAACAGCTTAAAGAAAGCACAGAGTTGTAAAAGAAGCAGCATCTTACATTATATAAACATTTAGAGAATACATTCAAACTATAAATTACAGCAGAGAAAAATCTAAAGCAATGTATAGATTGTCAACAGTTTCAAGTCAATATACCAATACATTTTAAACAACATTGGTCTAGAGCTGCATATAGATTTGTTAATTTTTGTCTCTATCATTCTTCACAGCAGATTGTGTAGACATGACCTGGGCCCACAAATTCATCTTCCACAATTATCTTACAGCATGTATATTTCCTCCAATAACTTGTACCTGAATCTGTTTTTTTTTTGTTTTGTTTTGTTTTTTTTTTTTTTTGCTAGTGAGAATGGTGTTTAACTCCCACCAGAATGCTAAGATCTGTGTGAAATTAAGCAGACATAAAGGTAAATAAGCTACAAGCTTCCAGGAAAAAACTAAAAAAACCAACATGCAGGAAAGAAATACTAGAGACTTACTAAGTGTACACAGCAACACTTGCATTTCAGGATAACCAGAAAAAAAAGGTAAGGAAAAAAAATGTAGATCAAAACCCAACCAAGTTCATACTGCTGTGACTGTGAAAATATTAAAGTGCCAGGTCATTGAAAGGAAAGCAGGTATACTGGCTTCTACAACTAAGTAACTATCTTTTTTCTTTCTACTCACAACCACTGCAGTGGAATCAAGTTAGTCTCATGATCCAGGAATAGAGACCTGCAGATATCTTAGCCATTCTGTACACAATAGGGTCAAACCTGAGACAAAGAAGACATTTGGAGCAAAAACCAACAAGTGTCATTTGCAGTACTATTACAAAAAAAAAAACCCAAAAATTAGAAAAGACTTTCTTAGATATTTGTAGCCATGAGAAAATATGGAAACTAGTAAAATGATAAAATTTATGTACTGTTCTTCAGAAGTCAGACTGTTGAGAAGAAATAAAACAAACAAGAGCTACAAAGACCATAACATGCAATTGTTCTGTCCTCTATTTTAGTAACTCCTGCAGTCCATGAAATGTGCTAACCATTTTCATATGTTGCAAGGGATTCTTCACAATTTCCCTAAAATTTTGACATCTTTATTAAAAGTTAGTAATGATATGATCTTCACCTCACATAAGATTAAAGTCATACACCTGAGAGCAGAGGTAAGACCAACACTTCTGCCCCAAGCAACCTGTCTGGTTGCCTCAGGACACAAAACAGCAGCAACAGTCTGGGACAGGGCACTTATAATTTCTGCCTGTGCCCAGAGCTGAACCACTCTCACAGCTCTCTGTACCCAAATCCTGTGGGTGAGAGGGATGGACTATCAGAAGTGCTGATAATCTTGAGAGCTTAGGGGAGACCTCCATTTCTGCTCATATTCCTGGCCCAAGAGGAACCTGCCTAGTGGACTCTGGATATCAGAACCTATGAACAGTCAGGGACAGGACCTTTCCGGTTTCTACCTGAGTCAAGAGCTAAAAACCAGTAGTCAGGAACTCTGACAAACCTGAGAGCAGAGGTCAGACAAACTCTTCTCCTCCAAGTGACATTCCTGGAGGATTCAGGACACATAAACCCAGGAACAGCTATCTGTTCCCATATCTGGCTGGAAGAAACCAGGTCTATAGGAGTGCTGATATGCAGGTTTACAGGAGGGTGAAGTCACTGTAAGAGACAGCAAGACAAACTAACACCGCAGATAACTTGATAGCAAGAGGCAAGAACAGAAACATAAGCAACAGAAACAAAGATTGGTAGCATCATTGGAGCCCAGTTCACCCACCAAAGCAAATACTGGATATTAAAACACACTGGAAAAGCAAGATTTGGATTTAAATTTGCATCTCAGGATGATGATAGAGGACTTTAAGAAGGACATAAATTACTGCCTTAAAAAATACAGGACAACACAGGTAAACAAGTAGAAGCCCTTAAAGAGGAGATACAAAAATCCCTTAAAGAATTACAGGAAAACACAACCAAACAAGGAGTTGAACAAAATAATACAGGAATTTAAAATGAAAATAGAAACAATAAAGAAAGCACAAAGGGAGACAACCCTGAAGATAGAAAACCTAGAAAAAAGATCGGGAGTGATAGATGCAAGCATCACCAGCAGAATACACGAGAGAGAAGACCATCTCTGGGGCAGAGGATACCATAGAAAACATTGGCACAACAGTCAGTGGTACTGTAAAACACAAAAAGCTCCTAACCCAAAACATCTAGGAAATCCAGGACACAATGAGAAGATCAAACCTAAGGACAATAGGTCTAGAAGACAATGAAGCCTCCCAACTTAAAGGACCAGTAAATATCTTCAACACAATTATAGAAGAAAACTTTCCTAACCTACAGAAAGAGATGCTTATAAACTTAAAAGAAGCCTACAGACTCCAAATAGATTGGGCCAGACACATGATAGTCAAAACACCAAAGGCACAAAAGAAAGAAAGAACAGTAAAAGCAGTAAGGGAAAAAGATCAAGTAACATATAAAGGCAGACCTATCAGAATCACACCAGACTTCTCACCAGAGACTATGAAAGCCAGAAGATCCTGGGCACATGCCATACAGACCCTAAGAGAACACAAAAGCCAGCCCAGGCTACTATATTCACCAAAACTCTCAATTAACATAGATGGAGAAACCAAGATATTCCATGGCAAAACCAAATTTACACAATATTTTTCTACAAATCCAGCCCTACAAAAGATAATAGGTTGAAAACTCCAAAACAAGGAGGAAAATTACACCTTAGAAAAAGCAAGAAAGAACTCTCCTTGCAAAAAACAAACAAACAAACAAAAAACAAAAACAAAAAACCCAGGACCAGATGGGTTTAGTACAAAATTCTATCAGACCTTCATTGAAAATCTAATACCGATACTATCCAAACTATTCCACAAAATTGAAACAGAAGGAACGCTACCCAATTACTTCTATGAAACCACAATTATTCTTATCTCTAAACCAGACAAAGATCAACAAAGAAAGAGAACTTCAGATCAATTTCCCTTATGAATATCAATGCAAAAATACATGTTAAAATTCTCACAAACGGAATCCAAGAACACATCAAGATGATTATACATCATGATCAAGTAGGGATGACCCAGGGATGCAGGGATGGGTCAATATGCAGAAATCCATCAATATAATCCACTATGTAAACAAACTCAAAGGAAAAGAAAACAAAACCCACATGATCATTTCATTAGATGCTGAGAAAGCATGTGACAAAATTCAACACCCTGTTATGTTAAAAGACTTGGAAAGGTCAGGAATTCAAGGCCCATACATAAACATATTAAAATCAATATACAGCAAACCAGTAGCAAACATCAAACTAAATGGAGAGAAACTTGAAGCAATCCCACTATAAATCAGGGACTAGACACGTCTGCCTACTATCTCACTACTTATTCAATATAGTACTCAGAGTTCTAGCTAGAGCAATCAGACAACACAAGGAGGACAAAGTGAGACAAATTGGAAAGGAAGAAGTCAAATATCTCTATTTGCAGATGATATGATAGAATAATTTAGTGACCCCAAAAGTTCCGCCAGAGAACTACTGAGCCTGATAAACAATTTCAGCAAAGTGGCTGGGTATAAAATTAACGGCAAACAACAGATTGGGAAAAGATCTTTATAAATCTAACATATGATAGAGGGCTAATATCCAAAATATACAAAGAACTCAAGAAGTTAAGACTCTAGAGAACCAAATAACACTATTAAAATTTGGGGTAGAGAGCTAAACAAAACATTCTCAGCTGAGGATTATCAAATGGCCAAAAAAGCACCTAAAGAAATGTTCAACATCCTTAGTCATCAGGGAAATGCAAATCAAAACAACCCTGAGATTCCATTTCACACCAGTCAGAATGGCTAAGATAAAAAACTCAGGTGACAGCAGA
Organism: Rattus rattus; assembly: GCF_011064425.1. Classification (NCBI taxonomy): domain Eukaryota; kingdom Metazoa; phylum Chordata; class Mammalia; order Rodentia; family Muridae; genus Rattus; species Rattus rattus. Next base: position 7,337,665 of record NC_046170.1, on the reverse strand, counting down.
TGCTGGCGAGGATGTGGAGAAAGAAGAATACACCTCCATTGTTGGTGGGATTGCAGACTTGTACAAGCACTCTGGAAATCACTCTGGACATTCTTCAGAAAATTGGACATTGCACTACCTTAGGACCCAGCTCTACCTCTCCTGGGCATATACCCAAAAGATGCTCTAACATACAACAAAGACACATGCTTCACTATGTCCATAGCAGCCTTATTTATAATAGCCAGAAGCTGGAAAGAACCCAGATGCCCTTCAACAGAGGAATGGATACAGAAAATGTGGTTCATCTGCATAATGGAGTACTACTCAGCTATCAAATCAATGACTTCATGAAATTCATAGGGAAAAGGGTGGAACTAGAAAATATCCTAAGTGAGGTAACCCAATTACAAAAAAACACACATGGTATGCACTCACTGGTAAGTGGATATGAACCCTAAAGCTCGAATTACCCAAGATACAATCTACAGACCACATAAGCTCTAGATGGTTGACCAAAGTGCACATGCTTCAGCCCTTCTTAAAAGGGGGAACATAAATATTCATAGGAGACATAGTTTGGAGCAGAGACTGAAGGAATGACCATTCAGAGTCTTCCCCACCTGGGGATCCATCCCATATATATTCAGCCACCTTGACAATATTGCTCATGCCAAGAAGTGCATGCTGACAGGAGCCTGAAATAATTGTATCCTGAGAGGCTTTATGAGAGCATGACAAATACAGAGTCTGATTCTTGCAACCAACCCATGAACTGAGAATGGGGTACCCACTGTAGATGTCAGAGAAAGGACTGAAAGAGCTGAAGGAGCTTGGAAGAAAAACAATATGAACCAACCAGAGCTTCCAAGGACTAAACTATTACTCAAAGAGTACACATGGACAGACCCATGTCTCCACTTCATATTTAGCAGAGGATGGCCTTGTTGGGCATGAATGGGAGGAGAAGCCATTACATTAGTGTTACCAAGGCTGGTCACGCCCCCCCCCCCCAGTATATGGGAAAGTCAGGGCAGGTAGATGGAAATGCAGGTTGTTGGGGAGGGGGAACACTATTATAGAAGGGGAGTAGAATGGGATAGGGTGTTCAGGATGGGAAACCAGGAAAGGGAATGTGTTGAAATGTAAATAAAAAACATCGAATAAAAAAGCAGACTTAAGTCATATTTAAGAGTTTCTTGTTTTTTTTTCTTTTTCTTTCTTTCACTGTGTGCATGTGCACAGTGTTTGTGTGTGTGTGTGTGTGTGTGTGTGTGTGTGTGTGTGTGTGTGTGTGTGTGTACCAACATAAAAGTGGAGGGCCATCGGTGATATCAAGATTCCATGGGGCTGGGGATTTAGCTCAGTGGTAGAGCGCTTGCCTAGCAAGCACAAGGCCCTGGGATCGGTCCCCAGCCCCAGGAAAAAAAAAAGGGGAAAAAAAAGGAAAAAAAAGATTCCTTCGCTCTTCTGATTTTTTCGAAGCAGCATTTCTTAGTTAAACCTAAAGTTCCTTACTGGAATTATTCTCAGTAGATAGCTTGCTCTACAAATCTTTTCTCTATCTTCCTTTAAATTAGAAAGGCTTGACATTGGAGTAAGTTGTCAGCCTTGCCAAACACTCCCATGGATTTTTGCTTCTGCTAATGGGATAGGTCCTCTTGTCTAGGATATTTTTAACATCTCAGCAGTCAACTGCACGCCCCACTGGGTTGGTAGATACATGATCCTCCCACAATAGCCTGCCAAGCACCAGCAAAGTGTGCAACAACTTCTAAAGCCATAAGTTGTCATTTTGTCTATTATTTCATGGTCATCTAAGATAATAATTCAGCTACCCTAGGGAGAATCAGACCATGAATTGTGAGAATATGATTCCATCGAACAAAAGCTACATCCCCTCAACCCTCTTAGTAATATACTTAAAGAAAGGCCAGAAGGACTAAAAGTTGCTACCTTTAGAGGAGAGAATTTTCTACTTTAAATTCGGTAGCTCTCTCTTTAGCTAACGATGTATAACCCAAATCACTGTGGAAAAAAGTAACAGGAACACTTTGTGATGTCTTTGAGAGATCAATGCAATAAATACAATCTCCCTGAAAAAATAAGTATGTATTTACTGAAATTTAACCCCAAAGCCTGTGTTTAGTCTTTCAGACAGAGTGACTTCGATTGGATAGGTGTTATTATTATAGTCTCAAGAGCTGTTATACATTTCCCATATCCTTCTTATGACAAGAAAGAATACAGGGGACATAAAGAGACCCAGGGGAGGGGAAACATAGAAAATAAATTCAGTGTGGAAATGAAAAATCCCTTGCTTTATTATAAAAAGCTTTGTCCTTTAACAGAAGAAGTATGTTTCTACATGCCCATGAAGATAAAATAAATCGTTTCAGAATGTTCTATAAGGCACAGCTACAAAAGTAATGTGCTCTGTAATGATGGTAGGACTCATCACCATCCATCATGTGGTGTGCTTATGAAGGACATCCAAATTTTAATTAGCTTATGCTAAGTGGCTTTAGTATCCATTTAAGCAAAATGTGACACTCAGTAGCCTTGTTTGGATGGCCTCTAGGAACAATAATTCATGAAGTAGAATCACCAGGAGAATTATCTCATCAATGGACACCAATTCTGAAAGGAATCAGGAAACCATGTACAAAGACAGATTTAAGATGAGAACAAAATAACATTCGAAAAGAGAGAGGTGAGAATTTTCAATGGTAGCAAATTAAAAACACCCCCCAACCCGTGCAAAAATGACAGTAATAAGCACTCAGATTTATCATGTCTGGAGTGATGGCATGATGTGGCGTATAGATATTCTGCACTATGTCCTGTATGTGCCATATTATATGTGTATTTTGTTATGTGTGATTATTTCTAAGCCATACACTTAGAAAAGTCTTTATTCATATTCTGCTTCTATTATTACTACATAATAAGAGAGTGAGCTTTACCAGGTGACATGTTTCTCATTTGAAACAAGAAAGCAGAAGAAACCAGCTCCTGTATTTCTGCTGTAAACTTTCTACAAAAAATTAAAGCTGTGCATAAACAAAAGTACATTTACTACTTAAAATATTTCTAAACAAAACCTTTAAATCTGAATTCCATCTTGTTTTCATTTTCAATAAATATGAGGCATGTGGGCAGAAAGACTTAGCTTTCACTGCCTGTAAATTGAACATATTGTGAGTTGTTCTTATTTGGTTTTTGTGTGAAGTGACTGGCATCTATGTCTTTTTCGTCATCAATGTCAATACACGATTTGAAATTCTGTAGTAATCCTGAAGGTAAGCAGGATTTTAACACATGAATCTGGGAACGTTCAGGAGTAGGAAATCTGCTTCCTGAAACACGTTTTGGAAAGAAAGGAAAAAAATCATAAGGTTCTTGTCTGCCTGTTAACACTTGAAAGTTTACAAAGAGTTACAGTTATGTTGTTGTACATAATTTTGAAAAGTTATTCATAATAGTTTATCCAGGATGACTGAGCAGAACTTTTGGAGGGGTTACAATTAAAGATGGAATATTTTTATGTCAGAGAAATGAACTTAAAGAAATGTAGAGAATGGTGTGTTCAAAGGCAAAGCAGCAATCTGGAATATGTCCCAAAGTTCTGGATAGCCTAGACAGTCAGTAACGTATAAAGGAGTAGGTAGGCATACTAGAGGAGAATTGAGGGTGAACATTAGACTGAAGAAAATTTTAAAGAAAAAATTAGGAAATTCTCTGTGTTCTTATGTTATAAATAGCCTTCATTGAAAGCACTGAGGCCAAGGAAAGGAGAAGGGGGAAAAGGTTATAGACAGACAGGCTAAGAGATAGAACAAGGAGACAAAGCTAAATACATTACTTTATGTTTGGACTGTTAGAGAGGAAAACCAAGCATGCTTCTCAGCTCAGTTCACTGGTAAGCTTTTTGGTAACCATGTGTATACAGTTGTGCCTCCTATCCTCTGAACTTCAGTGTACCCACTCCTAGGAGAGGATTAATAACTTTATCTCTACATATTCCTTGGCTGGTGATACATGATGAACCCATTTTGTTACGTCTGCCATGCAAATTAGTATTTACAAAGTCTTTTCCCAGATGCTATTATTATTCCACACCTGGCTGGGTCTGTCTTATAATGGCAGAGACCAGCCAAAATATCTATCAATTTCCCTTTTGCCTGCAGGAGGAGTTAAAATATGACCATGAAGATTGCCTGCTGAGACAATCAAAACGAATATTTACTTAGGCTAGTAATGATCAATGTCTTCTGAGTAATATGGAAATTGAGTTCAACACACGGAATAAAGCCGGGGCTGTGGAACTAAGTGAAACAGCATTGCCTAATGTACTCTCTGGCATAATTGCTTGTCTTTTCTCTGCAATTTTCACAATACAGGGATCGTTTATGTGCACTTATACATTTTACTGTTGACTGCATGACTGTACAACACATTTGGGAGAAAGGAAGCCGCAGTAATACGAATTCATCAAACATCCACAACTGCTTCCTTTTAACAGCCTCAAAGGGGAGACACAGCATCAAGCCCACATGTAAGTTGTCAGAAACTGTCAAAGACAGAGCCTAGAATCTGGAATCTGGGTTGAATGCATTTCTTGCCTTAACTAGCAACTGTTCTGGGCGCTTAGCAAATTACTGACTAAAATCCTACCAGAAGGAAAAGAACAGAGTGCAAAGTATTATCATTAACCTACCTCACAGAAGAGTTAAAGAACTCTGTATGTGAAGTGTTGCTAGCTATCTCATGCTGAAACAGCAAAACCTAGTAGAAAACGCCACTTTGTAAACCTGCTTTGAGCATCTCTTTGGGGATTGTGATATCCATGGATTTTTCTAAACTGTAATAAAATCATATAAGTTCTGTGCTGGGCCTTTTGATTTTTAATATACATGTACAGGTGTTATCAATTAGGGAGATTGAATTAACTTATTACAAAATTTGGTTTAAATGGCACAAATATAATTCTTCACAGTTGCTAAATTATGAAGATCCATAATGACTGACCAAATTCAAGAAGTGAACCAATTTGGAACATGAAGTATCTAAAGAGCATGACAGAAAGTTTGATTTTGCCTACTCTCCCTATAACATGTTTTTAATAGACTTGGCTAAAATGAAGAAGTCACTCGTCCTACACACCCACAACACTGGAAGGAATAGTAAAATGTACTAATTGTAAAAAACAAAAACAAAAAAAAAAAGCAGTGATTTTCATTTCATATGAAGATTTTACTGTGTTCTTTATTCTATGTCTTGCTGCCTTATGAGCAAATTAACTCCTTCATGTAAGGTTCTGTGTGGTTACTACTTAGGAAAAATAACATGTGCATTCAAAAATTTATTTGGATATCAGATAGCTTGAAACCATGAAACAAATTTACAAATTTTGGAATTATTAAAAAAAACCTCTGTTGAGTCTAATTTATAATGCTCAACCATTATTGGTATTGAGGCTGGCACTAGAATGTGGTGGCCCTACCAGGACCTCACACGATTAATGAAACAGGCTCTCCCTCTTGCAGAATCCATAAGTTCCTATAGCTTCTCAGCTAGTGGTGGGACTTCACACTTACCTCCCCCTGCCTTCATGCTGGGATTTTCTGTGGTTACGGTTATTTTGCATGCTGCCACAATCAATGTACTTTCACATGTTCAACTGTGCTACTGTGTCCTGAAAGCCCGGTCACCTTGAGCATAAACGACCTCCACTGTCTCTTGCAATCTTCCAACTCCCTTTCCATAACAGTTTTCTTTCTTTTTTTCCCACGTGGAAAGGTTTAATGAGAGAAGAGTATAAGAAGAGAGGAATAAAGGCCGGCTGTGACACTTGGAGGGAAGGAGGGAGAGGGAGGGAGAGGGAGGGAGAGAGAAGGGACAAAGGGGAAGAGGGGAAGAGGGGAAGAGGGGAAGAGGGGAAGAGGGGAAGAGGGGAAGAGGGGAAGAGTGCATGAGAAGAGCCATAAAATTTTTCTAACCAATCAGTCCCCTTCAAGGCTGATGACTCCATAGATTTCTTTTTTTTAAATTTTCTGTGGTTTGATCATTGAGGATCTCTAAATTAATTGCCATCTACTAAAACAATTTTGTTTGAAGCGAGTTTACCAATACACTGAAGTATGTGTATAGCAATAATTCATTCAAAATAGTTTGGGCTGGAGAAATGACTTAGTGGTTAAGAGCACTGACTGCTCTTCCAGAGGTCCTGAGTTCGAATCTAAGCAACCACATGGTGGCTCACATCCATCTGTAATGACATCTGATGTCCTCTTCTGGTGTGTCTGAAGACAGCTACCGTGTACTTATATATAATTAAATAAAATAAATAAATCTTTTTTTTTAAAAAGAAATTGTTCTAATCCTATGTCCACTTAGCAGAATAATTTTAAGTTCTCCCTTATGGTTATGACCTATCAAACCACAGGGCCCTGGCACTGTTTACTGTGCCAAGAGTTGGTTCAATCTCCAAAAGTGACATGCACATAAATCCAATCCAAAGTAGTTACCCGAGGAGCATTTCAGGACAGTTATTGTGACATGCATCTATACATACATATATGTATTTATTTCTCTTAAAGAATAGGTTTTAACACAATTGTCTAAAAATCAGAAAATGATGGCTTTCAAAATATCAGGCAATTCTGTACAAGGAGAAATCTGTCTCAGTTTGTAAAGTGATTGACATGAGAACATCAGGTCCTATTAAAACCCAGCACCTATTTTTTTTTTAAAGGGAAGGGGATATTGTGTCATGTGTCTGTAAATCCAGTCTTGGTTCTGTGGAGACAAGAGGCTCTCTAGAATTCAATGACCAGCTCCTTCTAATAAGTGTGTTAAGTCTAGGTTCACTGCGATCCTTCATCAAAAGCCAAGAAGGGAAGCAATAAAGGAAGACACGTGAAGTTGACCTTGCTCCCACATGTGCACACGCACACGCACACGCACACGCACACACACACACACACACACACACACACACACACACAAACCATCCTCCCTGTCTTACTTGTTCCCTCCCTATCACTCTCTCTCTCATTACAATCAACCACTGCTGGATCCCTGAAAGACATAAGATATACGAGGGAAGCCTTAATATTTTAATAATTTAATGCGTTGAGACAACTCCTAGTATTCACTGGGAAGAAAGCTGGGCAAAATGTAGCAGAATCTTTGGGCTGTGCAGACAGAATTCCAATCTGGGAGATTAGGACAGCTGGAGTGTGTTGCACAGAAATGCTGATGAGAATTCTGAGAAAACGTAGAACCTGGGTTATACAGAGGATTCCACTCGGAAAAGTCAGCAAAAAGCTCATGAGAATATGTCTGAGGACTTTATCAAATACAGAAAAATATTTGAAAGGGTAATAAACAACATCATATCAGGACACACAGAGAAAGTGTGACTGCTTTGACTGGAAACACATAAATTAATAATTCAAAGACTAGGCCATGCTTCATCAATGACTTATTCTTTAAGTTCATCTCAACAGAGAGATGAATCAAAAAACAGATATGTGTTGATTTATTTATGCTTATACTCCTTTATTTCCATGTTCAGTTATCATTGTCTAAATTGGGCTAATAATAGGTCCATAGTATTTCCCATATTTATTACACATAGAATATTTTCCCATTTTTCCCCTCTAACCTTTCATAAAACCAAAAAGGAACCTGGTTGTAATCATATTACATATATTTATATAATTATTTAAGCCCATTTTTCACATGTTAAGCTCCAGATTCATTCACAATGCCTCCAGTGGGAGCAACTTAACTGTTTAATTGATTGATAGATAATTCTATCTCACTAAAGTTTTGCTTTGTAGCCCTAAGTCCCACAGAAGCCCCACTGCCTCAGCTTCATGACTGTTACCATTTCAGGCATGCAATCACAAGCTTAATTATAGTAGAATGTTAACTTAGTTTTCTTTTGCCAGATAGACTTCACCCACCCACATTGTTAATAAGGTACATGTGCTTGCTCACATCAACTTCATTGAGATGATTTTATTCAGTCTAATATAATCTGTTCTGTTTTAACCATCTGTATTTCCCCCCTTGAAATTTCCATATCCAAAATGACTTTTAAATTATGTTAATTTTGATGTCTTCTTTGTGTTCTAAAGTTATTTGAGTTTTCAGAAAGCATGGTATATATTCCCCATTTCACTCTTATGCAGCAGTCTTAGGCATTAAATGTCCCCTGGTTTTTTAACTATTCAAATGTCATTTCCCCTCTGTTTGAGCCCCTAGCAATCATTGATGTTTTTGTCTCTGTAGTATTGCTCAATTCTAGAATATTTCATAAGCAGAATCTTATAGCATGTATTCTTTTCAAACTCATTTCTTTCATGTGGTTTCTTTCATGTAGTAACAGATATGGAATGTGCCCTTCCATGTCTGTGCATAGTTTATTATCTTCCCTTTGTTAGAAAAATAAAAGACAATGAAAACTTAATCACTTCTGGCGACTTTGCAGTTTTGAGCCCTTTATTACTATAACTAAATAGAAAAAAAACTTAATATAGTTTAAAACACTAAAACCTTTACAGAGGCTTGTGAGAAATAGTTAAGAAGATCATAAACTACAAGAAAATACTTCAGCATCAAGACAGCCTAAGACAGATGATAAATAAAAGATAGGGCATTGTCTAATCTGGCATTTGGGCTGTCTAGAAGGTCATAATTAGTGTAGAATAGTAGACTAATGGAATTTATATCCACATTCCCAAATTCTACATATATAGAAATTGTTTTTCATACTTCTTGTAATTTGTGGGGTTCAAAAAGCACTGTTTCCTTTTCTTTTGCTCCTGAATGCTTTAGTTGTATTTAAATAGCCTCAAGCAGTGAGGTATTTCTTGTCTTATGGGTAACGATTAACTAAACTATTGCCATAATTTAGAAGCAAGTACTCTGGGTAGGATGGATAAGCATGTAACTCCCAGGATGCCTTGATAAATACTAAAGGATAATGTAATTCTAGAGATTTATTCCCCCATTCTAAGATGGGTTGAAGCATTGTACTTTAGCCATCCTTCTTGAGCTTCATGTTGTCTGTAAATTATATCTTGGGTCATCCGAGTTTTTGGGCTAGTATCCACCTATTAGTGAGTGAATACCATGTGTGTGTTTTTGTGATTGGGTTACCTCACTCAGACTGAAATTTTCTTGTTCCTTTGATTTGCCTATAAATTTCATGAAGTCATTGCTTTTAATAGCTGAGTAGTACTCCATTGTGTAGATGTACCACATTTTCAGTATCCATTCCTCTGTTGGAGGACATCTGGGTTCTTTCCAACTTATTGCTATTATAAATGAACATAATGGAGCACGTGTCTCTCTTATATGTTGGAGCATTTTTGGGGTATATGCCCAGGAGTGGTATAGCTATATCCTTAGATAATAACTATGTCCAATTTTCTGAGGAACCTCCAGACTGATTTCCAGAGTGATTGTACCAGCTTGCAATCCCACCAACAATGAAGAAGTGTTCCTCCACATCCTCGCCAGCATCTGCTGTCACCTGAGATTTTGATCTTAGCCATTCAGACTGGTGTGAGGTGGAATCTCTGGGTTGTGTTGATTTGCATTTCCCTGATGACCAAGGGTGTTGAACATTTCTTTAGATACTTCTCACCCATTCAATATTCCTCAGCTGAGAATTCTTCCTTTAGCTCTGCTCCCCATTTTTAATAGGTTTATTTGACTCCCTAAATTCTACCTTTTGGAATTCTTTGTATATATTGAATATTAGCCCTCTATCAGATGTGAGATTTATAAAGATCTTTTCCCAATCTGTTGCTTGCTGTTTTATCCTAATGACAGTGTCCTTTGCCTTACAGAAACTTTGCAATTTTGTGATGTCCCATTTGTCGATTCTTGATCTTAAAGCATAAGCCATTGGTGTTCTGTTCAGGAAATTTTCCCCAGTACCCATGTGTTCAAGGCTTTTCCCCACTTTTTCTTCTATTAGAGTATATGTATATGTATATGTATATGTATATGTATATGTATATGTATATGTATTATGCAGTTTAAAATACTGAGAATGCGGCAACTCTTTTCCAAAGGTACCAGGGTCCATTCCAATTTGGCAGCAAAATTTAGTAGAATTTTTACCCGGCATCAGTCTGGGTGGCCTAGAAAATGCCACATAGAGCAAACCCTACCTCTTCTTCCTTTTCCTCCTCCTTCTCCTCTTCCTCCTCCTCCTTCAGATTCAGGGAGCTGCTGGGGCCATTGAGGCTATGTAGCACACATCCAGGGCAGAGTGCCTGTAAATTAGGCTCTGAGAAATTAGGGATTGGGCTCTGAAGGGGAGAGCACCAAATCGTGAAGATGCTGTGGTTGTTAGATATCTGCCTGCCAGGGATGGCTACATACAGAGAAGGAAACCAGCCCAAGAGAGAATGTTATATGTTCCATGAATAAAATCTGGAGTGGCACTGTAATCTGAGCTCTTTAAACTGATGCTAAATGAGAGGCATCAGAATTGGTGCCTGTAGTACTAAATTTTAGCTTTCTTTGAATCAATTTGTCCTCAGTATTTTGCCATTCTTCACTTTTTGGTTGGAAAATATGTTCTTTTCATTTTATGTGGGGAACAAAAAAAATTTAAAGAATTAGTGGAGTTCTAGATTAAGAAATTCACTTGAGTTTTAGAAGAAACTGAATTTTGCGAACAGCACTGAGAGTGTTAAAGACCGTGGGGAAATTTTGAAGTTAGACTAAAAGCATTCTTCATCATGAGATGTATATTAGTCAATAGAGAGGCAGAATTGGGTAGTTTGAATTAGAAATGCTTCCCACCTAAGCCACTACCCAAAGACTATACATGGACTGACCCTGGGCTCCAACCTCATACGTAGCAATGAATAGCCTAGTAAGAGCACTAGTGGAAGGGGAAGCCCTGGGTCCTGCCAAGACTCAACCCCCAGCGAAAGTGATTGTTGCGGGGAGGGCTGTAATTGGGGGAGGATGAGGAAGGGAACACCCATAGAGAAGGGGAGAGGGAGTGGTGGGGGATGTTGGCTTGGAAACCGGGAAGAGGAATAACAACTGAAATGTAAATAAGAAATACTCGGGTTAATAAAAATGAAAAAAAAAATGCTTCCCACAGTCTTATGTATGTGGATCCTTGATACACATTTGGTAGAACAATTCAGGACATTAAGGTGCTGAAGTCTTTCTGGAGAAAATATATAAATAAAGTCAGATTTTATGGGGGGGGTATACATTCACCCCACCTCCTGCTCTTTCATTGCTGCCTGTGTGTAGATTAAAATGTGATCAGCCTCCTTTGGGCTATAATTGTAATCCCATGCCCCACTACGATAATTAAACACTATCATTTGTATTCATAAGTCAGCATAAACCCATTTTTTATTATGTAGCTTGGCTCATGGTATGTAGTCACTGCAACAGAAAATTAACTGAATGGTTATCCCATATGTTCCTTCTAATTTTACTCTCAGAGGGTTTCATTCCTTGAAAAATAATTGCACGAAAGTGTAGGTGCTGCCCAAAAGAAAGGCTATGCTTGAGGCAATTGGTAACATGGGCTTGGTGTGACCATTTAGTGAGGGATGCTTATTTCTGAGAGGGCAGTTCCAACAAACCTAACGAAGGGAGGATGAGCAAATCTTCCCTTAAATTTAACATCAGCTTGCAGCTCCATTGCATTTCTAACATGGCAGGCAATTTATTTATGACAAATAAAATACAGCTGCAAATACACCAAAACAATGTTTTCCCAGAAACCTTGAGATCTTTTTACAAACTCCTACCGCAAATAAGCCTACATATTTTGCTGATTACAGAAATGTTTAGTCAACGTGTCACAATTTATAAAATCCTTTGCCTTTGTTGGAGATCACCGCAGTCTCAATTCTACTTGGAATCCTGTTATGATTTCAAGTAGTGCACAGATAAGTTGTGTCTCTGTTTTTTGATGAATTGTTTCTTTTTCCTTAAAGGTTCATGTTTGCCTCATTCAGATGAGATGTTTGGTATATTAAAATGCTAAATATGCTAGCCAGTTTTCATCGTCAAATTCTAGCATAAATTTTTTCAGTACTAGAAAATAGTTGATAAGTGATGAAAATATTTTCTGGAGATTTGGCCATCTTACTTCACAAAAGTAGGCAATGGTGCCATATCCATCAAGAAGTAGTTCAAGAAGTTCCTACAGTTGGTGATAATCAAATCTCTTGGCCCTTTGGAAATTAACACTTGAGGATAGTCTGTACATTAGTCACATACTCACTGGTGTGAGCGTAAATGTTCTTGTTGAAATATTCACATTATCAGCCTTGAGTTTAAGATGGCCAGTGTGTTGTCCTGGATTAATTTTCAAAGTCGCTTTTCTTACCTACCATTGCTGAAATAGAATCTGTAATGCAGCAAATATGTTGGCAAGGAACAAAGAATATTGCTTTAACACATATTTTCCATGGTCTGCATTAATATATTTTAATAACACCAAGGAAGTGTATTTAATAATACCAAGGAAGTATTATAATTAATACCTCTAATATATAGGACTACTTGACCAATATTTGTAGCATTGGTGCTGCCAAACACCTTGAAAGCATGGGATTTAACATTTCCCTTTCTGGCCTTCAAACTTATTCCTGTGGATTTCTAGATTTTTCTAATTGTCTAGCCATTGCATTTTGAGGCAAACTAACTTTACAAATATCTTCCCATCGTAAAGGCATACTTTAATCTGCCATGACCTCTACACATTGTTCAATACACTCACCATCAACAAATGATTTTGTCTGTTACTGAATATAATGTCTTTTAAATAGATATAATGGAATGCATTTGAGTTTTAACTTAGAAATAAAACAAAACAAGATGTTTTGTTGAGAAAATAGTCCATTTAATTTTCTTTAATTTGTTCTTAAGGCAGAGTCCTTAATAACTTCTGAATTTGGCATCATATACTTACACTTAATGGGTTTACAAATTGTACACTGAATCTGCACGAATTGTCAACAAATTAAGCATTGTCTTACTATCTGTCTTTACAAAAACTCAATTCACCTATCTAGTTTTTACAGAACAATCTTCTCTCGTCACATTATTTCTGTGTTGTTTTCTTTTGAGGTATTTAATAAGTCAGAGTGGGAATAAACATAATGAAGAACATGGGAGCATATTTGTTTTTATTATGAAAATCAAATGACTTAAAGTAGTAGGATTTGGATCTGTCTTCATCTAGGCTGCTCATATATCATGGCGTTGAGGGTCTGATTGTAAAGTACAATGGCCATTGCACGAGATGCAAAGAGGGCTTGGAAGCACTATTAACAAAATAAGAACAAGTATTTATCTTCTAAATAATCTTAGTTGCCCATTGTTTGGAATCACAGTTTAAAACACTGCTGATAATTTTTATTTCCTTCACCAAGTTGTCATGATCACATATAATGTATACTGTCTGCATTTGAATAATACCATTGGAAACCACATACCATGATATAACTGAAGCCATGAGGGCATACAAATAACAAATCCATATTTCTGTCTATTTTCTGTGACTTTGAAGCATCACCTTGTCATCTACAAAGTTTATGATCTCAAAGTTCATAATATTGCTAAGAAAGAACTTTAAAGAATGTTTCTTAAAGATTTGAGTACGTTTGCAGTTGTGTAGTAGAGCTTCATTGGTACCTGTTCTGAGATACATGCTGGGCAGAAAACATGGATTTGATACCTCTGAATACATTGTCATATCTAGCACTCACTAAATAACACCAGGTGGCTTCTGGGCCACAGCACTACATACATGATCCTAATTGTAAAATCCAGTTTTTCCAATATTTTGAGCACCCTTCACAAAATGTATTTGTGGTTCGACCAAATAAATTTAATTGCTACTTCCTAGAGCTAATAATAGAAATGCAGATTCTTTTCAAATGTCATCTGTGCAAAATATTAAAGTTGGCATTATTCTGAGGAATGTGCTAATATATAATTCTCCCACTAATGTAAGTGATTCCTTTAAAACTAGCATAAGACTTCCTCCTCATCAGCTGACTAAGATGAAGACCATTAGCCCACTTTCTGCTGCACAGCAAATGTTTTCACATGGTTTAAACACAAGTATTTGTTAAGAAGCTAAATTACTAGCTCTTCAATTTTGAAGCCAGTGCAAGTTCTATTCTGCATATTCAGTGAGATTAGCTGCTCTTCAGGTCAAACTATAATTCGGAAATATCATTTTATTTCAGCTTCATGTCTTGAAACACTGATTCTATCACTGTCTCGTGTGAGCTATAAATTAGTCCTTCTACCATCAATCAGAAGATTCACATCATAACAAATTCTAAAAACAAATACAAGCATAGCCATTGTTCGACAGAGAGTGTAGACATCTTCTTCATACCCCAGTGGTATTGAGTGAAGATGAATAGCTAGATAAAGAAGTTTCTTTAGAGAAATATTATGATTGTAGTCTTAGGCAATAATTGCTAGAAGAAAATTGAAGCAGTTATGAAAAGTGTAATTCCATGTTTATAGCACTGAGAGGCTTGGGAGGAAATATGTGTTCTGTGGCAGTCAGTGTGAAACATAAAGTTCAGTCAGGAGATTCACTAGGCAGAGTACAGAGAGAATTAAAGTCCTGACAAGTACATCATGCTTGGTTTTATCTTGAAGGATACAAGTAACCACTGAATAATTTGTTACCAACTATGGCCAAGGTCTCCTGGGATGTTTTGAACGTTCTCTGAGATAGAAAGTAATCACCATCCTTATCAAAGATATAGTTAGGGCTTCAACACTCAACTTCCATTTGTATTAATGAGTAAATAAAACTGAACTCCTTCCCCTTTATTCTTCTCTCATATATTACTCCATCATGATGGTATTTTTCTTTCCCTCCATCCCTCCCATTACATTTCCTCTACCTCACCAATCACCCAGAACCACCCCTCCTCCCTTCAGAAAACTGCAGTCCTCCCAGGGATATGTAGAAAGCCTAGCTCAGAGCCATATACCCTCGATAATTGTGTTCCCGCATGAACCCTGCTTAGTTGATTCAGTGGGCCATATTCTTCTGATGTCCTAAACCCCTCCGGCTTCTGCATTTCTTCTTCACCCTCTTCTATAGGGTTTCCCTAGCTCTACCTCGTCTTTGGCTATAGGTTACTGCGTCTTCTCTCATGAGGTACTAGATAAAGTTTCAACAGGTGATCGGGCTGGGCTCTGTTCCTATGAATATAACATAATATACTTAGGAATTATTTCATTGACTTTTATTTGCTAGTCCTGTTTGGTTCTAGCATAGCTCCTATGTTTCTGGGCTATCTAGTCTCTGGTTCCTGGTCCTCTAGGAAGTATCCTGGGTTCCTTCTCCTGGTGTGAACCTCAAGTCAAACAAAGAGTTGGGTGACCATCCCCATAAGGTCTGTTCCTCCAAAAATTTAGCAAGTCTTGCGGTTAGAACAATTTGTGTGTCAAAACCTTTGTGGCTGCACCGATGTCCGAGTTCCATTCTATTACCTGGTAATAGAAGATGGGTTGTTCAGGTTTTCCAACTAATGGTTGTTCCCATTAGTAGGAATATTCGCTACAGGTCACCCTCATAGATTCCAGGGCTGTCCGTTATGCTAGGTTTTCACATTGCCCCTGAAACAGAAACAGGTCTGTAAGACTTTTATTTTAATGGAAAATAGATTTTTTTCTCTCATACAGTATATCCAAACCACCACAGTTTCCCCTCTCTCCACTTCTCCCAGCTTCCTCTCCTCTACCCCAAATTCACTCGCCTCCACTTTCTCTTCAGAAAAGACAAGCTTCCAAGAGACTACACTCAAAATGGACAAAACAAGATACAAGAAGGCAAGCCTTCCTATCAGGGCTAGATCGGATGAATCTATCAGTGTGGCAAAATACCACTAGGAATAGTTTCATTTCTATCTATCTATCTATCTATCTATCTATCTATCTATCTATCTATCTATCTATCATCTATCTATCATTTATCCATGTAATTTATTGGCAATCATGCTTGGTTCTACCTAATGTCTTTTTGTTATAGATTCTCTGGTTCCTGGTCATACAGGCAGTGTAGGATATGGGCAACCTCAAGAAATATGGACCCCAAGTTAAACCAAATATGTTTTTGGCTTCCTCCACAGTTCTGCATCACCATTGCCCCATTCCATCTCACCAGAAGTACAGATGGTAGGTGAACAGTTTGGTGGCTTGGTTTTTGTCCAGGTTTCTTTCTGTTGCCTGCCAGTTGCCCTTTTCCACCTAAGAGGCCTTAAAATGGGCTGAAAGCTCCAAGCCTGTGACAGCTTCACATCTCTGTGCAATGAGCTCTGGAAGTTGTCCTTGGCAGTGGGGTCACACTGGCGATATCAGAGAGTGATCTTCTGTATTGGTATCAGGGATCTCCAATGTATCTCCTTTGCCAACAACTCAAATGAATGCAAGAGTCCCACCCACTGAAAGCTTTGCCTGGCTATAGTTGGCCAGTTGAGAGTCCATATCCTTCATTACTAGGAGTCTCACTAGGATCACACACACATATTTCAGAAAGTTCCCAATGCTCCAAATTCAAGCTGCGTCTCCCTGCACTCTCTCCCCCCTACTCCCACCCATCCTTCCCGAAAGAGAACTCAGCCATTAAATGATAGGATCATAATCGAAAATATAAAACACATAAGGAAAACTATGAAAATGCTTATTTCTAAATTTATCCATATAGAAAGTTTTATCTGGTTTTGACTTGGGAAAATTAGAACTGTTCTTTCTTTCTTTTTCCCTTCCTTTCTCTGTAATGCTAATCAGTACAGTAGTTAATAATTTGCAAGTTAACTCAGTTTAAACAATCAGTGAAATGTTACGCAGTTATTGGAAGAACTTAATACAGCGTATAACAACATATAAAATGTTTGGCATAATATTTACAACAGAGTTAATCTTTCTTATGCAGTTTGTATTGATTTCCTCCCAGATATTTAAAGGACATATGTTAAAATCTGTTTTGTTGGTACTTAATGTCTTTTGCAATTTATTATGAGAAAATATTGCTGAAGAAGGCTTAAAATAAGTTGATTCATTGGGCTGAAAACCTTTTTGTGGAAAGTAGAAATGAGTTCTTGAAACAAACACGATGTACAACATATTACATACATACACACACACACACACACACACACACACACACACACACACACCACACCACACCACACACACAGAAAGACAGAGAGGCAAATAGAGACAGAGACAGACAGACAAACAGACAGAATATTGAGTGACTGAATGAAAAAGTAAATGAGTGAATAAATCCATGATTCATAAGTATTCCATGAGTTTTTAATTTAAAATACCATAATGTTTTCAGTTTTCAAAAAATTATCATTTATTATTATTTAGTAAAATTACATTTATACTCTTGAGAATAAATATATTTTGACATAGTTAAAGCAACTGATCGATTTATTTCCAACAATTTTGAGATTTAAGTAAAATGTGTTGAGATACACAGGCAGCAATTTACAAGGTGTTCATTTTCTTTTTGTGAAAAGTATAGTTAAAATATGTCTAAACATGACTCAAAATAATAAGGAAAGATATTCAATTTAGTGGTCCAATAAGGAAAAGAAGAAAAAAATCTAGGGATGCTATAGTACCAATTGCAATCATATTTAATGTTTCTGAACTTGTCCATTCTTGCAATGAGTTTAGAAATGTATGTAGAAGACAGAAATATTAACAAATTTCCTTTCTCTGCTTACTCCATAAATCATAAAATGGAAATACTATCAATAGTTCAATTCTGATATGTTAAATCTTTTCCCCAGAAATATTTCATAAGAATTTGAGTTCAGTTTATTATAATAAACATTCCTCTTCTTTGTATGAGGAGAAACATTTTTCCATTTCTTTGAATTCCTTTTTAATTGAGAATAGATTATTCCCTCATACAATATACAGTTTTGCCTATGTCTATTCTCCTGAGTATGTCTCAATCTCCCCTCTGCTCTGAACCAACTTCAGGGGCAAATGGTTTCGAGAAGGTAACCACCAAAAATACCAAAATAAAATATAATAAAATAAAATAAAATAAAACCAAAACCATCACATCAAGGTTGGATAAAGCAACACAGCAGAAGGAAAATGAATGCTCCAACAAGAGGCACAAAAATCAGAGACTCACTGGTTAAAAAAACTTAGGGATCCCATAAAAATACAAAGTGAAAATATATATAATATATACCAGAAGAAAAGGTATAAACCCACGTAGACGCTGTTCTTGATTCTCTGAGTTTATAGGAGACCTGCTCAGTTGTTCTGAGGATATTGATCTCCTGGTATTCTCCACCTCCTCTCGATCTTATGCTTTTTCTGTGTAGTCTTCCATTGGATTCCCTGTGTTTTGAGACAAGGTATTTGATAGAGACATCCCACTTAGAGTTCTGTGTTCCAAGGTCTCACTGTGTAATATCTGGCTTTATGTTTCTGCATTTGTCCACTTTTGCTGGAGGAGAAAGCCTCTCTGATAGTGACTGAATAAGACACTAATCTGTAAGTATACATCATCATTATCATCGTCATCATCATCATCATCATCATCATCAATAACAACAACAACAACAACTAGCAGTAATTTGTTTTCCCTAAGTCACTGGGTTAGGTATATTCTGGTTACCCTAATGGTGGGAGATTTGAATTCTATCTGGTGGAGTAGGCTTTAAGTCAAATTAAACATTGCTTAGCTGCTCTGACAAGTTCTGTACCACAATTTCCCCAGCATATCTTGTAGGAAGAAAAGATTATAATAAAAGGTCTTGTGGCTATCTTGCTATTTTAAGTTCTTGTTTTGTAGCCTGCAGACTAAGTTCCTGTACCAAGGATGCTAGAACATAAGGGTGAAGGCTCATGTAGGCTTGGCTTCTCATGCTCAGTGAGTTGTGTGTGTTTTGTTGTTGGCAATGGGGACTATACTATCAGTTATCAGAGAATCATGTTAACAACAGCCTAGGTTGTTCGGGAATTTCCATGGTACCCCCTTGGTCAACAACTCAGTTCAATGCAGTGTAGTCCCATTACTGGTGACCTCATTTGGTGACATAAGATGATCAAGTGAGATTCTGATTCCCTCATTTTTAGACTTCATTTAGATCGCTATGATGACTATTCCTGGTTATCCACTTGACTACCTCTGGAATGAACTACAATCCAGAAATGGAGAGCACAACTATGATCTAGATCTTTAGGCTGGAAGATACTAGGATTTTGATGAGGAATGACATATGCTTTTGATCCAGATCTTAAGAACTATTGACCATGAAAATTTAGGCCCAGACACTGTGGTGCACTCCTTTAATTGCAGGAGACTAAGGCAAGTAGATTTCTGAGCTTAAGGACAGGTGGTGAGAGACCAAGTGCCAAATCCAGGCCTGATGATACACACCTTTAATCTGGACCATATCTTCTGCTGGAGGCCTACATTAGGACAGAATAGCAAAAATTATCCTCAACAATAGAAGAAATTCTGGGGGAATCACCTGTATTATTAAGCACAATAGTAATAGAATCTGTATATTTTTGGTACAGAGACAGGCAGGTCAATCAATTGAATAGAATGGAAGACCCAGAAATGAACCCACACACATATGGCCATTTGATCTTTGACAAAGTGCCTAAGACCATCCGGTGGAAAGAAGAGAACACTTTCAACAAATGGTGCTGGTTCAACTGGAGGTCAGCATGTAGAAGAATGCAGATCGATCCATTCTTATAGCCCTGTACAAAGCTTAAGTCTAAGTGGATCAAGGACTGCCACATCAAACCAGATAAACTCAAACTAATAGAAGAAAAAGTGGGGAAGAACCTCAAACACATGGGCACTGGAGAAAGTTTCCAGAACAGAACACCAATGGTTTATGCTCTGAGATCAGGATTCTACAAATGGTACTATATAAAATTGCAAAGCTTCTGTAAGGCAAAGGGCATTAGGACAAAACGGCAACCAACAGATTAGAGGTTACATCTAATATAACAGATTACATCTGTTAGAGGTTTAACATCTAATATATACATAAAACTCAGGAAGTAAGACCCCAGAAAATCAAATAACCCTATTAAAAACTGGAGTACAGAGCTAAACAAAAAATTCTCAGCTGAGGAGTATTGAATGGCTGAAAAATACCTAAAGAAATGTTCAACATTCTTAGTTATTAGGGAAATGCAAATCAAAACAATCCTGAGATTCCACTTCACACCAGTCAGAATGGCTGAGATCAAAATCTCAGGTGACAAGAGATGCAGGGAAAGATATGGAGAAAGAGGAACACTCCTCTCTTGTTGGTGGGATTGCAAGCTGGGACAACCACTCTGGAAATTAGTCTGGTGGTTCCTCAGAAAATTGAACACAGTACAACCTTAATAATAAATTCCCTTAATACAAAGAGACATTCCATAGTTCTGTGACTCTAGAGAATCGACTAAAACAATTACCTTCACATATTTCATGAAGTTTCTACTGAAGTACGTTTCCATATCATCCTGCATATGACCCTCAATTCTAGCTGCCTTTCCCCATAATTCCATCGCTCAGCGTATGCTCCCTCCTTCCCTCATCTATTCCTCCAATTATTTCTTCTTTCTATTGTGCATCTATGGATTCATTTTTGGGTCTTTAATTACATTCCCCTGATCTATCTGCCTGTCTCTGAACAAATAACATACAGTGTTTTTTTTTTTATCACTATTTCTCTGTAATCCTGCTTGAGGTCAGGGATGGAGATTCCCCTAGAAGTTCTTTTATTGGTGAGTCACTATCCTGGGATTTTTGTTATTCCAAATGAGTTTGCAAATTGCACTGTCTAACTCTATGAACGATTGAGCTGGAATATTGTTGAGGATTGCATTGAATCTGCAGATCGCCTTTGGCAAAATGGATGCTTTTTATTATATTAATCCTGCCAAACCATGAGCATGGGAGGTCTTTCCATCTTCTGAGATCTTCCTCGATTTCTTTCTTCAGTGACTTGAAGTTCTTATCATACAGATCTTTCACTTGCTTGGTTACAGCCACATCAAGGTATTTTATGTTATTTGTGTCTATTGTGAAGGGTGTCATTTCCCTAAATTCTTTCTCAACCTTTTTGTCCTTTGAGTAGAGGAAGGCTATTGATTTGTTTGAGTTAATTTTATACCCAGCCACTTTGCTGAAGTTGTTTATCAGGCTTAGTAGTTCTCTGGTGGAAATTTTGGGGTCACTTAAGTATACTATCATATCATCTGCAAATAGTGATATTTTGACTTCTTCCTTTCCAATTTGTATCCCTTTGACGTCCTTTTGTTGTCTGATTGCTCTGTCTAGAACTTTGAGTACTATATTGAATAAGTAGTTGAGGGAGTTGGCAGCCATATTTACATCCTGATTTGAGTGGGATTGTTTCAATTGTCTCTCCATTTAGTTTGATATTGGCTACTGGTTTGCTGCATAATGCTTTTACTATGTATAAGTATTACCTTTGAATTCCTGGTCGTTCCAAGACATTTAACATTAAAGGGTGTTTAATTTTGTCAAATAATTTCTCAGCATCTAATGAGATGATCATGAGGGTTTTTCTTATACAGCAGAGTTTGTTTATATAGCAGAGTATGTTGATGGATTTCCATATATTGAACCATTCCTGCATGCCTGGGAAGAAGTCTACTTGTTCATGATGCCTGATAGATGTGATTTGTTCTTGGATTAAGTTTGCAAGAATTTTATTGAGTATTTTTGCATGGATGGTCATAAGGGAAATTGGTCTGAAGTTCCCTTTCTTTGTTGGGTCTTTGTGTGGTTTAGGTATAAGCGTGTGAGTGGTTTCATAGAAGGAATTGGGCAGTGTTCCTTTTGTTTCTATTTTGTGGAATAGTTTAGACAGTATTTGTATTATGTCTTCTATGCAGGTCTAATACAATTCTGCACTAAACCCATACAGTCCTGGGCTTTTTTTTTGGATGGGAGACTTTTAGTAACTGCTTCGATTAGTTTAGGAGTCATGGGACTATTTAGATCCTGATTTTACTTTGGTATCTGCTATCTCTATAGAAAATTGTCCATTTCTTTCCTCCAGATTGTTCCAGTTTTGTAGAATGGAGGTTTTTGTTGTAGGATCTGATGATTTTTAAAATTTCTTCAGAATCTGTCCTTTTCGTTTCTGCTTTTGTTAATTTGGATATACTCTCTGTTCCCTCTGGTTAGTGTGCCTAAGGGTACATCTATCTTGTTGATTTTCTCAAAGATCCAGCTTCTGATTTTGTTTATTCTTTATTTAGCTCTATTTGTTTCGACTTGGTTGATTTCAGCCCTGAGTTTGATTATTTCCTGCCGTTTAATCCCTTATTGTGTATTTGCTTTCTTTTGTTCTAGAGATTTTAGGTGTGCTGTCAAGCTGCTAGTGTATACTTTCTACAGTTTCTTTTTAGAGCCACTCAGAGCTATGAGTTTTACTCTTTGCACTGCTTTCATTATTTCCCATAATTTGGGTATGTTGAGGCTTCATTTTCATTAAAATCTAAAAAGTCTTTACTTTCTGTCTTAATTTCTTCTTCAAAAATTATCATTAATAGAGTGTTGCTCATCTTCCATGTACATGCAGGCTTTCTGTAGTTTTTCTTTTTATTGAGGACTTGTCTTAGTCTTTGGTGATGTGATAGGATGCTTGGGATTGTTTCAATCTTCGTGTATCTGTTGAGGCCTGTTATAGAACAATTTTATGGTCAATTTTGGAGAAGGTACCAGGAGGTGCTGAGAAGAAGATATATTCTTTTGTTTTAGGATGAAATATTCTATAGATAACTGTTAAATCCATCTGGTTCGTAACTTCTGTTAAATTTCTGTGTTTTTATTTAGTTTCTGTAAACATGATGTGTCCATTGCTAAGAGTGGGCTGTTGAAGTCTCCCACTACTGCTGTGTGAGGTACAATGTGTGCTTTGAGCATTTTTAAGGCTTCTTTTAAGAATGTAAGTGCCCTTACATTTATAGCATATATATTCAGGATTGAGAGTTCCTCTTGGTGGATTCTTTCTTTGATGAATATGAAGTGTTCTTCCTTATCTTTTTTGATAGTTTTTGTTTAAAAGATGATTTTATTGGACATTAGAATGGCTACTCTAGCTTGTTTCTTCATACCATTTGCTTTTAAAATTGTTTTCGATCCTTTTTCTCTGAGGTAATATCTGTGTTTGTCACTGTGGTATGTTTCCTGTACGCAGTAAAATTCTGCCTCCTTTTTACATATCCAGTCTGTTAGTCTCTGTCTTTTATTGAGGAATTCAGTCCATTGATGTTAAGAGATAGTAAGGAATAGTGATTGCTGTTTCCTGTTTTTGTCGTTAGAGTTGGAATTTGTTTGGGCGTCTCTCTTTTATTGGGTTTGTTGCAAGATGATTACTTTCTTGCTTTTTCTATGGTGTAGTTTCCTCCTTGTGTTGGAGTTTCCCATTTATTATCCTTACTAGGACTGGATTTGTGGAACAATATTGCGTATATTTGGTTTTGTCATGGAGTATCTTGTTTTCTTCACCTCTGCTAATTGAGTTTTCCTGGACATAGTAGTCTAGTCTGACATTTGTGTTCTCTTAGTGGTTGTATGACATCTGCCCAGGATCTTCTGGATTTCAGAGTCTCTGGTGAGAAGTCTGGTGTAATTCTGATAGGTTTGCCTTTGTATGTTATTTGACCTTTTTCCCTTACTGTTTTTCATATTCTTTCTTTGTTTTGTGCATTTGGTGTTTTGACTATTATGTGATGGGAGGAGTTTCTTTTCTGGTCCAGTCTATTTGGAGTTCTATAGACTTCTTTTATATTTATGGGCATATCTTTCTTTAGGTTAGGGAAGTTTTCTTCTATAATTTTGTCGAAGATATTTACTGGCCCTTTAAGTTGGGAATCTTTGCTCTCTTTTTTACCTATTATCCTTAGATTTGATCCTCTCATTGTGTCCTGAATTTCCTAGATATTTTGGGTAAGGAACTTTTTTCATTATACATTTTCTTTGATTTGTGTCAATGGTTTCTATGGTATCTTCTTCCCCTGAGAGTCTCTCTTCTATCTCTTGTATTCTATTGGTGATGCTTGCATCTATGACTCCTGATCTCTTTCCTGGTTTTTCTATCTCCAGGGTTGTCCACTTTTTTGATTTCTTTATTGTGTCTATTTCCATTTTTAGATTCTGGATGGTTTTGTTCAATTCTTTCACATCTTTGGTTGTGTTTTCCTGTAATTCTTTAAGAGAATTTTGTGTTTTCTTCTACTTGTTTACCTCTTTTGTCTTGTATATCTTTAAGGGAGTTATTTGTATCCTTCTTAAATTTCTCTATCATCCTAGTGAGATGTGATTTTAAATCCAAATCTTGCTTTAATTGTCCATTGTGGTATCTAGTATTTGCTTTGTTAGAAGAACTGGGCTCTGATGATGACAAGCGCTCTTAGTTTCTTTTGCTTAGGTTCTTGTACTTGCCTCTTGCCATATGTTTATCTCTGGTGTTACCTGGTCTTGCTGTCTCTGACAGTAGCTTGACCATCCAGTAAGCCAATGTGTCACAGCTCCTGGAGACAGGCTTTTTCCCAGTGGGATCTTTGTTCAGACAGCTGTGTCACAAGGTCACCTCTGGGTGCAGGTGGAAATGGGAAGGATTCCTATGTCCTGAGGGCTTCAGGTGGCTCCCTTGGATCAGAAGTGGTGGTTTTACTCTGCTCTCAGGTGTGTCAGCACTCCTGGAGACAGACTTTCAGTTCTGGGTGCAGGTGGAGACCGGAGGGTTCCTTTCTCTGATTTCTCCTAGGTTCCTGTGTCCATAGGGCTCCGTCGAGTTGGTTTGTCGTTGGCTAGGAATTTGAGGAGAAGTGGTGGTCTCCTGTGCACGCAGGATTGTCTACACTTCTGAGAGTCCTGCTCTCCCATGCCGATCTTGGTACAGCGATCCAGATGTACATCTCATTTCTTTCCAGATTCTGGTTATTATTACTAAGGCTGCTATGAACATAGTGGAGCATGTGTCCCTGTTATGTGCTGGAGCATCTTTTGGGTATATGCCCAGGAGTAGTATAGCTGGGTCCTCAGGTAGTTTAATGTTCAATTTTCTGAGGAACCACCAGACTGATTTCCAGAGTGGTTGTACCCACTTGCAATCCCACCAACAATGGAGGAGTGTTCCTCTTTCTCCACATCCTCGCCAGCATCTGCTGTCACCTGAGTTTGTTTGGACTATTGATTTCTGTCCTCTTGAGTTCTGTATATATTTTGGATCTTAGCCCTCTGCAGGATGCGAAGTTGGTGAAGATCCTTCTGTAAGCTGTGTATTTGTCCTATTTACAGTTTCCTTTCAATTACAGAAGTTTTCAGTTCATGTATTCATTTGCTAACTTTTAAGCCTGAGCCATTGGTGTTCTGTTCAAGAAGTTGTCTCTAGTACTAATAAGCATAGTGCTCTTTCCCTTTTCTGGTCTATTACATTTAGACTAATCAGTTATACATTGATGCCTTTGGTCCACTTGGAGTTGAGTTTTGCTTAGGGTGATAAATATGAATCTAATTTCATTCTTTTACATGCAGATACACAGGTAAATCAGCGCCATATGTTGAAGATGCTTTCTTTTGTTTTTTCCCATGATATGGTTTTGCCTTCTTTTTTAAAAATCAAGTGCCTATAGGATTGTGGGTTTATTTCTGAGTCTCTTATTCAATTTAGTTGATCATCTGTCTGTTTCTATACCAACACCAGTTTTTATCACTGTTACTCTGAAGTACATATTGGTTTTCAGAATACTAATTTCTCCGGGGGCTTTGTATTGTTCAGGATTGGTTTAGTTATCCTGGTTTTTTGTTTGTTTCTTTTGTTTTGTTTTCTGTATGAAATTGAAAATCACTCTTTCAAGATCTATAAATAATTGTTTTGGAATGTTGGTGGAAATTGCATTGAATCTGTAGACTGCTTTTGAGAAGATGGCCATTTTCACTATGTGAGTCCTACCTATCCATGAACATGAGACTGTTCCGTCTTCTGAGCCTTCCCACAATTTCTTTCTTCAAAATCTTGAGGTTGTTATCATATAGGTCTTTCCCTTGCTTGGTTAGAGTTATACCAAGATACTGTGCAATGTTTGTGGTTATTATAAAGTATGTTCTTCTCCTAATTTATTTCTCAACCTTTCTCTGGAAGAATTTTTGTAGTAGCTTATGTATGCTATCATATAGTCTGCAAACACTGATGCTTCGACTGTTTCCCTTTTACTTTATATCCCCTTGATCTCCCTTATTGTCTTATTGCTCTAACTAGAACTTCAAGTACTATATTTAAAAGATAAAAAGAAAAAAAAAGATAAGGAGAGAATGAACAGTCTTTTCTTGCCCTTGATTTTAGTAGAATTGCTTTTAGTTCCTCTCCAATTAATTTGATGTTGTTTATTTGCTTGCTGTATATTGCTTTTATTGTGTTTGGGTTTGCACATCACATCTCTGATATTTCTAACCGTTCTTAGATGAAAGTGTGTTGGGTTTTGTCTAAGGCTTTTTCAGCATCAAATGAGATAACTATGTGATTTTTTTTTTTCTTTCAGTTTGTTAACATGGTGGATTACGTTGAGAAAATTTTCATATATTGAACCATCCCTGCATCCCTGGGATGAAGCTTACTTTATCATTGTGGATGTTTGTGATGTGTTCCTGGATTTGGTTTGCAAGTATCTTACTTAGTATTTTTACATCAGTGTTTATAAAAGAAATTTGTCTGCAATTCTATTTCCTTCTTGAGTCTCTGTATGGTTTAGGTATCTGTGTGACTTTGACCTTATAGAATTAGTTTTATGGTTCTTTTTTAAACTTTCTCCAGCCCTTTGAAATGGGTTTCTTACTTTTCCTTCATCCCATTAGTCTTATGTTTGATCTTTTCATCGTGGCCCAGATTACCTTTATGTGTTGGGTCAGGAGTTCATTGGCTTTCATATTTTCTTTGAACAATTTATTCATTTTCTATCACATCTTCAAAGGCTGAGATTCTTACTTCCATCTCTTGAATTCTGTTGGTAAAGCTTGCCTCTGCATTTTCTGATGGAGTTTCTAAATTTTTCTTTCATGAATTTTTTTCAGAATCCCATTTCTTTATGTTTTCTTTATTGATTCTACTTTTATTTTCATGCCTTGCACAGTTTTATTCATTCCTTACTCTGTGTTTCTGTTTTGCTGGATTTCTATAAGAGACTTATTTCTTCTTAAGGAATCTTCCAGTTTCATAAGTGAGATTTTTAAGGTATTTTTTTCTGTGCTTCAGCTATTTTGGAATATTCAGGGACTGCTGTGATGGGAAACATACTGCCCTGGCTGTTATTGACTGTGTTTTTGTGCTAGTATTTAGGCGTCTAAGATTGATTATAGACCTAGGTACTGGTTTATCTTACCTGGGTGGGTTGTGGTTTTCTGGTTTCTACTTTCTCTCTGGGTCTTTGTGGAGTGTAATGCCCATGTTTCACTGGCCTGCTCAGCTTATGTGTTCCCATCGAATGTGTACTGGTGTTGGTGGTTGGGAAACTAGGCTGAGTTTGGGGAAAGGAAGAGTGGACCACGAGATTGTTGTGATTCCTTGGGGAAGGAGTCAGAGACCAAAGGGAAAACACTACATGTTTTGTGCTACAGAGTAAGGGAAAAGGTCAGGAGGTTGGATCTGAGGGAGACAAAGGAAAGGCATGAATCTACTTTCAGCCTACTTTTTGCCTTGACTTGAGGGAACCCTCAGTTTATAGGGATTGTTTGTTGTGTTAGGGGCTAGGGAAAAAGGAACAGGGAGGTGTTATGGAATATGGAACTGAGAAGAGTGCTTGAATATTGGTTTATGCCAAAAGAAAGTCTTTATTTGCCAGTGGGCAACTACATTTGGTTTTCAGGATTCTAGTGTAGCACTGAGTTTTTCTTGGGGGTGGGGGAGTTTTAAGCTGCACACTCTCTCTCTCTCTCTCTCTCTCTCTCTCTCTCTCTCTCTCTCTCCCTCTTAATTGGCATACCCCACTTGACAAATACAGTTAGTCAGAAGTAGAAGTTTGGTACATTTTGCGACTTTCATAAAACTATATAGACTTTGATGGATTAGGCCTTTATTTTGGTTTTGGCAGTAGTTAAATCTACTTGCTCAATTTTATGTATGGCATGGCACTTCCATAGTGAAGTCCATTGTGCTAAAATCTAGAAGAATACAAGGTCTGAGGCCCTGCTACAATAGGAAAACTGAGTTTAGAAAGGGAAGACCTGTGAGATAAAGAGGAGATGTGTGCAGGGAGCAGATAATGTACCACGTGTGTTTCACTGCAGAGCTGGCCATTGGTTTGGAGGGGAGGAGTGAGTCATAAAGATTTTCAGTTGGCTTACCTGTTTCCCTGAGCCTACACAGCTGGTACATTCCCAGTGAGTGACTGTTGGTATTTGAGGCTGAAATACTGGGGTTAGTTGGGGAAGGAAGGTAGGAAGGGGAAGATCTTTGAAATCCATTGGGAGGAAACAGACTGTAGCAGGTTTTCTGGAACAGAGTTTGGAGGAGGCTAATGGATTGGACCTGTGGAAGGAGAGGCATAAATGTGTTGTAAACCTAATTGTTTCCCTAACTCAGAATACATTTTTATTTGTTTACTATTATGCATGTTATGTTACTTCTTTACTTTCTATAAATATCCTTAATCATACAAAGGGAGTTTACTTATATTCTTAGATTTTTCACACATTTCTGTTAAAAAAAATGTCTCAAATTACTTTTTCAAATTTCTCTTTTTTTCTATTGAGATAACTCATTTGTTTTTATTCTTTCAGCTGTTAAACTTTGCCCTATTCAGGTTTGTTTGTTCTTATCATAGTGATATTTTTTAGATGCCACTTTGTTTTCCAATGAGAAAGAGCAAGAAAGGGTATGTGTTTGGGTAAGAGAAGAAATGGGGAGGAAGTAGGAGGAGTTGGGGTAGGGGAATAAATTATATGGAAAACATCTATTTTTAATAAAATAAATACTTGAGAAAAATTATTTAAAGATCTGCATATTCCAAATT
Organism: Rattus rattus; assembly: GCF_011064425.1. Lineage (NCBI taxonomy): Eukaryota > Metazoa > Chordata > Mammalia > Rodentia > Muridae > Rattus > Rattus rattus. The sequence goes on along the minus strand of NC_046170.1, from coordinate 7,308,604 downwards.
TTGGGATATGTCTAGTTTGATGTTTGGCATTAATTCTTAACTCCATCACCCTGAAGTTGATTGGAAGAAGCATACTATGCAAGTTAAAACTTCTCAATGTGTTGAAAATGTGTCTTGCAAGACAACCCATAATCTGGCCCTTGGACATTCTAAGCACACTTAAAACGTGTTAGCATTCTCCTTGGAAAGGCATGTTCTGTAGAAGTCTAGTAGCTAAATTATGTTTATAAAATGACTTGGTTCCCACTTTCTTCTCACCTTCTAACTTTTTTTTTTTTGCATATTACTACAAGTAGTGCAGTGAAATACCCAGTCATTTCAGGAGAGTAATTTGTAAAATTATATGAATGTCCCCATACTTTCTTTTAAGCCTTTGCTGTTTGGGTCACTTGTTTATACCTTTCTTCATGAATTCTGCCTTTGATGTTTATGCTATTCCTTTTTTTCTTATAACTTTCATGAAGATATATTATGTTAGCCAGTTCAGTCCTGTTCGGTTATTATCTGCATGGATTATTGCTGTATTATTTTATTTACAATAACATATTATACATTGATCAGTTTTCCTCGCTTGTCTCCCCTGAGATCCTACCCACCATTCCAAATTCACTATATTTTCTCTCTCTCTCTAAAAAACAGATAGGCCAATAAAACACAAATGAGAATAAATACATGCAAACAAAAAACAGAGAAGAAAAAGAAAAAAAACTTAATCTTATTTTGGTTCTTATTGCTGTCATAAAAAACTATGACCGATGCAACTTGGGGAGGACAGGGTTTATTTTGCTTAAACTTTGATATCATTGTTTCTTATTGAAAAAAGTCTGGTCAACAATCCAAACAAGGCAGGGGCCGGGAGGCAGGAGCTGATGCAGGGCCCATGGCGGTTTGCTGCTTGCCTACTGACTTTCCATGGTTTTCTCATCCTGCTCTCTTATAGAACCCAAATGATGGTACTAGCCAAGCGGGGTCAGTCACTAATTAAGAAAAACTCTACACCCAAATTCTAGAGTGGCATTTTTTTTTCAATTTAGGCTTGCTCCTTTCAGAAAACTCTACCTTGTATCGAGTTGACACAAAACAAATCAGAACAGCATGAGAAAGAAACACACAGACACATGGATATGCACAAATATGCAACTTCTAAAAACACAAATTGAAGACAATAATAGATAAGAAAAAGAAAATGAGGTAGAAATCAGCTGTTTCCTGGCCCCTTGGGGGAGTGGAAGGCTTTGATGAAAAAAATCCATTTAAGAGCGCCAGGGTCTCTCATTCTCTGCACATTGTCCAGTTATATGTCTCTATTTATTAACAACTGCCTTTGCAAGAAGGTCCTTTAATGTGGGCTGACAGGAACTCTAATCTTTTGAGTATAGCAGAATGTTGTTAGAAGTCATTTATTGCTATGTTCCTTTAGCAGACCTAAGTATTTGGTTTTCTACTAAGTCGACATCCTTCTTATTCTGGCTAACTGAGCAATGTCCTATATAGGTTACATCTCACGAAGTGGGTCTTGAATTCAGATAGTGACTGGTTACTCTCCTCTCGAAGATTTCTGTCATTCTCATATCAGCATATCCCACAAGCAGGTCATCCGTAGAGGAAAAGGTGCCTAGTACCATCTAGTGCAATGAGACTAGTTGGTATGAGGTTAAAGCTCTAGATAAGTATTAGTTAGTTCGTATGTTTCTATGGGCAGATGGAGTATAAAACTGTTGTTTTTTTTTTAATTTTTTGACAAAATTCTCATTAAACTGATTTTAGAATTTTAAATGTAAAATTAATTTTATTTGCAGAAATATGGCGATCTCCATTTGCTTGTCTTAGGCCTATGTTCAGCTCTCCCTTTCATGGACTGAAGACAAAAACACCATTAAGACGGCAAGATGGAGTTGGTCTAGGAAATGATACTGGACATACAGTAATAGTGAAGAAATGAAACAATAATGGAAAAACACTTATTGTTCATTTTTCAATTTAAAACTTACCCAAAGTTTACATGCAGCAATTTAATTTGTACTGTCAGGCAGAACAGTGGAAAAATCTTTAAGCTATTTCTATTGGACTGTAATTATATTCA